>NC_056730.1:765035085-765251467 GCF_019279795.1 Protopterus annectens
ACCCATTTACTTTACTCCGATCTATGTGACAACTACTTCATAAGACGTTTCTTATTCATTCTCCAAGATATTGCAGACAAACAAAGTATAAAGATGGTGTACAAGGAGGCTGCTACTTCTGAGGAGTGTGGAAATACAACAAATATTGTTAGATATAAGGTTTTGGAATTGTCCCTGTAGTAAGAACATATAATAGTACCTGAATTATTTTTCAAGTTTTTCCCATCCAGCTCTCGCAGAAATATTGTCTCTCATGTAAGAGAAGTCTCTGGGTCATACATTGCTTTCGGTGGAGGACTCAAAGTGAAGAGACAGCTGCTTATGACACAGCCTTTTTTTTAAAGACAAGGCAGAATTATAGCAATTATATAATACTTTTCACTGATCCCCAATAACTTTATCCTAGATTTGTCCATGATATCTAAATACACAAAATACTCAGACATTATACTAACAACCTTGTATTACACAAGGAAAATTGTGTCTCCACTCTTAAATAAATAGCAAATTTAATTCTTTACTATATCATTTTAAGTTGATGGATCCAATAACATGACCTAAAGGTGACTTAAATCTAACTTTTCAAACTGCTGTCACTGTCCGTTCTTTATAAACTATATAGGTAGACATTCCATTACTTGTTTTAAATAAGGGGTGCCTTTTTACTCAGTCCTAAGTATAAATTGTTGACATCAACCTAGTTTTAATAATATTAATGTCATATAAATTTTCTTTCAAAGAAAATCATTCAAGCTTGCCCTTCTGTTTCTTTTTCTTGAATTTTTAGTGTAGAAAAGTCTTAAACTCATTTATATAACAATTGTTGAAATGCTAGTGCTATCCTCAACTGAGATATGAGTTTTGTAATTATATATTCTAATCAAGAGACAATAAATGGTTACTGTGTGAGGATCACTGACTCACAAGATAAAGGTTAATAAAATCTTTCATAGCAATGTTTACCTACATACAGACTAGTCGTGACTATGCTGCTTATTCTTTATTGGATATCTTGTTATTTTCATTAAAAAAAAACTAGATGCAGTGTAATTTTGATTGTTTTTTTATTAAATTTGGTATGTCATTATGTTGTGTTTATTCATATTAATAAAGTTAGTTTATACAAAAAAGAAATGACAAACACTGTCAAGACTGTATTCATTTGAAGTGAATTGTGTGACTATGGTCTATGTCCCTTTCCAGTTATATTGTTCTGATGATATTGCAGTACATTTTACAAATAAGCGAGAAATATTAGCTATTTTGTTCTGTTTAATGAATCCTGTGTTAACTGCACAGTAATATGAAAACAAAGGGAAAATGAAGAAGAAAGCAGAATACTACTAGGATATTTTAGTAAAAATTGTGCATTTCTAGCACTACAATACTGTAACTGTGTCTGAAATATAAAAGCAGTTATTGAAGTACTAAAAAGGTTAAATGCACTTTCTTTTTAAAGTCTAGCTAGTTCTTTAATAAAAGTCATGCTGTTTTTACAAACTGGACACTGACAAAAAAATTAATACAAACTTCTTAGAAAGAGCAGCAGAAGTTAACAAAACAACATGATGTTTTGGCAGGCACATCAATGAAATCTTGAAAGGAATTTTGTTTCAAAATGCCAGGGGTTATAAGTCAAATACATGCAGCATGTATTACTATTTATTACCTTGCATCTGGATGCAATTCATTTCATCTGACAACCTTAGGTAAATCATGTTACATATCTTATAATAGATAGTGCTGTTCCCTAGCAGAGGACAGTACTTAGTGCATGAAATGATGTCTTATTGGCTGCTTCCCAGTGTTATTAAGCTCCCCTAAGACTGGGTCTTCTGAATACTTGTATGGCAGCTGATTCACAGAAGAGCAGGTATTTATAGAAAACATATGCAAAGCACTAAAGGCTCCTCCACTTCTTAACACACAGACTTTGACAGTTAAATACAAATTGAGGGGAACAAGGCTTACTTTCAAGCAAATTTGCTCAGCAAAGGCCTCATTTTCCCATTTCATTTGAATATGTTCAGTGCTCACAGAGTATGCAACTTTACAGGAACATATTTTTTATTCTTGAAGTCTCATTATTTTACAGTGGGGTTACTGAACCCAGACCACATAGTATAGATTACGAAGCACAATATTAATCAAAATATGCAAGGCAAATGGGAATCAGTGGCGTGCCAAGCAGGCATCTGCTTTTAGCAGGGAACAAAAACATGCACTTAGTTCTTTTATTAAAAGGTATTATGGGCAATTTATTTTAAACCATCTCTGTAACACCATTAACTAGCATATAATTTAATGTACTTCTAAGCAACTTGACTTTTGCATTTCCTTCAAAACATTTATTTGTTAACGCAAATTGATGTAAAAAATGCCCTGACCCAAGTAATGATTTTGGCTCTTTGGAATAAATTGGGTTATATTTTATGGCTTAAATTGATTTTCTTACACACAAATAAAAAGCTACTATTTTGCATATTTATTATGGCAAACTTGACAACACCAGTGTTTGACTGAACATGTTTGGTTAGTGCATTGTTTAGTGATTTTCAGAGGCATTTTCATGTTAAGCCTTTTTATGTGTTTTGCTAAATAGGTTTTCTCATTGAACAAAACCAATATTCAGTATATGGTCAGGGAGAAAAGCTCCGTAGAAACATAACAGTTATCACTTGTGTACATAACTATCAAAAGAAGTTTATTTGCAGTTATTGGTGTTGCAGAAAATAATAAATTTAGATAGATAAGAAGATACCAAGGAAAGCAGTTTGCGTGTAAAACAAACATTTTACGAAGTAGTTTTGTATGCAAGAATATAAATGACATTGGTGCATGGCAGAAAAATGTAGAATAACTGCTGAACATGAAAACAGTTAGCTATAAAATATTATTTAACTGGAAATGAAAAGTTTACAACAAAATTGGCATACCTGAGTTGCATTTGGGAAAGTGACATAAATATTGTACAATTCACTTGTAAAGTTGCATTATGAATATTCCAACCAACAAACATCAGTATTCAAAATGTACTGTATAAGCAGCAGGGGTCCACTATGAATAATCACATCTTGTTAAATCAGTGTGTGATTATTCAAGCCCACACATCTAAAGAATTGGTAGGTTGCTAGCTAAAAAAAACTACACTCCCAAGTAAACAAAATACAAAAAAAGATCTTTTGCAATGGGCAAGTCTGTCTGTGCCCCCAAATGCAGTAATGGTGTAAACTGTTTCTCGGTCATCACAAAATCTGGTTGCCATAACAGGACACAAGTGATCTTTTGAGTTTCACATTCTAAGTATCAGTCAGAAGATAATCTGGTGAAGACGATTTGGGACAGACAGGAAAAAGACAAGAGGAAATGAAGGCCTCCAGCAAAAAGGTGGATGGATTGTTTAACAGAAGATCTGTGACATTCAGACAGTAAAAGCACTTTGTGCTTATATTCTAGTCTCATCATAAGCATGTCAGCACACTTCACACATGCATGTGTATTTTTATTGTTAAATCTAAAAAGCTCCACAAAGCATTATGGTTATGTAGGCCCTCTTTCAGCCTAGGTATATGAGATCAGACTAATACTTACTGCCTAGAATCATGGGAATCTGGCCTCACCATATCATCTCTCCTTTGAGAGAGAATCACATTCTTTTGGGGGAAAAAAACATTACACATTCTCTGTTGCATTAAAGATAGTCAGCATGTGTGTTTTCTTAAAATTCCACTATTTGTTTTGTGCACAAATACCATTTGATTTTGATATACATATGCATTTGGAAAACATATGTACTAGTTTTCATCAATACATATGTATACTACAAACCTATGACCAACCCAGGCACAACATGTTAGGAGATGGGATCTTCATTATTATACCATGACCGCCCCAAAACGTGCACGCTGATTGGCCAGCGTGCCCATTGTAAATCGAGTTATACTAATGGAAAAAGGTCCGGTCGCCCGGACTTTTTTCCATTAGTATAACACCAGCTATGTTAAATGGGTTTAACATAGTAGAGCTTTAAAATAAGCAACGGAGATCTCCGTTGCTTATTTTAAAGCTGTCTCGCCATGTTAAACCCATTTGTTTTAAAAAGCAAGGAGAAAGCAAGATCTCCGTTGCTTTTTCGCTATGTTAAATGAGTTTAACATAGCGAGACAGTTTAAAATAAGCAACGGACATCTCCGTTGCTTATTTTTATGTTAAACCCATTTAACATAGCTAAAAAGCAACAGAGATCTTGCTTTCTCTCTGATGTACTGCGCAGGCGCGGTACATCAGAACCGCCGGATGCCAGACATCTGCGGAAGGGCAGCAAACAGGCATTATACTATGCCATTATTTAAGAAAAGTAATAGTTTCTTTTCTTGAATAATGTCATACGCCTGGGTGTGGGTATTGCTAAATTTACCCACGGTTGGCTTTGTTTGGTCCCTCGGGCTTTGCCCTCGGGACCAAACCATGCCAACCGTGGGTAAATTTTGCATTACCCACACCCAGGCATGGGTTATTGCTATACTAAAGTACCGGCATTACCGATTGCCTGAATTATTCAATAGCAGTATTGACATTTATTTATTCATTCATTTTTAGCAATTTTGCCAATGTAATTGAATGAAACATTTTAAGTAAGTACACTGCAACATCTGAAGTTCATTTGATTTTACTGCTGCTGTTCTATCATTATATCAGTCATTGTGATTTTGGATAGGGTATCAGTCCATCATGACGCTTTCCTGACACATCAGTGTCACTTTATCCAAGTCATATGATTTATCCAGATGAGCTAGTAGTTTATAATGTTATTGCAGTTAGAAACTGTCAGGTCTCAATAAGTATTCAGAGAGTCAGTCACATGCCCCTACTCCTGCTAGGCATTCCTTTTCAGTTTGGAAATGTCTCATCTCAGTTTAGGGCAGTATTCTAAAACAATTTGCTTGAATTCGTTCTACCCATTTACAACAAAGCAGCACCCAGTCCATAGCTGCTAGCATCAGCACTGCCTATGGTAGGTTTGTTGACATCACAGGATGCAAGCACTTCTGCAAACATTATCATATTCTTCATCCATTTGAAACGAGCTCTTGAAAATCTCCCCATATCTGGTCTGAAATGTTTATTAGTAGGTCTAGCATAGGATATAACACTGTTCATAGTCCTGGCCCAAATTTACCCAAGAAAGTAGCAGTGCCAATCACTTGTTGGAGTTCTATTACATTTTTGGGTCTCTGAAGCTCAGTTATAGTCTTAAATTAGCATGTATCATTTCTGTTTGCTTTCACCCCTCATACAATGTCAAAAATTGTAAATTTCAGTTTCACAAAGGCCACACATTCTTTATTTAGCTCGAGCCCTGATTTCCTAACATCACAAAAAACAGCCTTCAACCTCTCATCATATATTTGCTTATGTGGGCCAAAAGCTAAAATGTCATCCATTATGAAAATGACATCCTCATAACTTCTTATCAAGGTTCTCACTCTCAATGGAACATTTCAGCTATAAAAGTGATCTCAAAAGGGAACTGTCAGAGACAGAATCTCACACTGGATTTAAGTATATTTGTCAAAATCCACAAGATGAATCTAATGTGAAGAACATCAAAGGATTATAGGAACTACAAGGCAATAGAATCAGAAGACAATTTATACTTTGCCACTGTCCATGCACATGTTCCTTCCACCTTCACTATAAGGGCAAAACAGTACAGTCTCAGAGTAAATGTATAAGCACTGTCTTTAATTTAATTAATTTTTGAGCTATTTGTATAGCCTTTTCCAATGTTAAATTTGGATCCATCTGTATTGTTTGCATAAATGTCCCTGTAAGTAATGTTATTTATCAATTCCAACATCGTATTTGCTCGTCTTTTTGCAGTACTAAGCCAGTTCATGTAAATGTGTTACAAATGCTTCAGCTGAATCTTAACCTCTATGGCATATTTGTCAAAACAGAAATAATTTTTTGAGACAAAATGTTACTTCAGTTTTGCTATAGTAGACTAAGATGGTGTGTTGCTCCTCAGTAAATATACATGATTTATAAATCGGTTCACATTCTTAGCCTATAGTAAAATGTAAAGAATTTAACAAGACTTCCTCCTCTTTATCCAACTTGGACACTACTGTAAAGCATGAAAAATTCTACTTCCATGTTGGTCATGCAAACAGATACAAAAATATGAAGTTTTCTGGGGGGGGGTCAGACTTTTGATATGTTTAAGTCATTTGGCTGTTTATGTTGGTTTTCATTGGTTAAGTACTTGTCAGGCCTATTATTATCACTGAGAACTCAAACTGCAGAGCAGGCAGAATACAACCACAACAGTTCAATTTATTGGATAAAAGATTAAGAGCTTTTGAAATGAGTATAACAAAACTTCATCGGAATCACATAACAACTTACAAACATAGTTTAAATGTCCCTCTCCATAAATCACATGCTTTAAAACCACAAACGAACTATGCACATTTACTAATTGAATGCAGTATGTACTTCCCCCATAGTGTTACAGTGCTAAAAACATAATTTTCTTGATACCTGTTTTAGCTAAAAACTCACAAATATAAAGCAATTAGCATAAGAAAATAAATATTATAAGGCATAAGCTTTAAAACACTAGAAATTGATATTGTATCATTTAAGCCAGGTGATACAGTGGTATTTCATTTTAAATGCCACTGCAATTCTTTTCATTCAACTAAATCACCCCATGGCCCTCCTAATGGATTCTTATACACAGTGTCCACAACAAGGAACAAAAAATTATGGTCAACATGTTTTTCAATGTGGCAATACAATGAATTACTGTTTTTTTTTTTTATATCATTCAAGTGCTCATAAATTCTTCCCTTGAACTGACGAACAGTCTTCCTTACATAGAAACTTGGACATTTCCTACATAGGGCAAGGTATATTAAACCTCTTGACTTGCAAGTACAGTGAAAATAGGTTTGAACTAATGCATCATTTACTTTTACCTCTCTAGCTTCTAAAATGTATTGACATTGACTGCATGTCCCACATTTGTATGTCCCTATTCTTTGTTTGCTCACATATTTATTCTGTTTTTCATTTCTTTCTAACAATTCTTTTATATATCTGGCTCATCTGTATACAGTACATGGCCTAGTTCCTATGACATCTAGCTTTCCTTCAAAACACATAAAAATTGGCCTAATTGTTGTTTATAATTCTCTGGATATACTCATGTTCATATCTGTATGTCATAATAATAGAACACAAAAAATGTTCACCCCTCTTCTCTACTTCTCTTAAGTTCTCATTCATCAATAATATAGGTCTTATAACCCCTTGACTTCTTTTGTGGGAAACCTCTCCACCAGTTTTATTTATCAAGTTTAAGGGGTAACCTCTAGCCTCGAACATTTCCCCTAGTTTTTTTGCATTCACTCTTGAATGTCATCCGAGATCATTCGGGCTAATCTCACAAATTGCTCCTTAACAATCCTTTTTGGTATAAGGGATGACACTGCTGTAATGTAAGATCCACATTCTTCCTGACAATTGTACTCTGGTGAACTTTCCTCTTATCATCCTTAGATACCAACACATCTAAGTAACTAATATCTGTTTTACTGTAACTATACATAAACTTTAAAAAAGTAGTGGAGTGCAAATAGTCTTTGAAGTTGTTAGTTTCCATTTCTCCTTGTTCCCAGGCAATAAATATACTGTACAGGAATCTTGCATACAATCTCCAAGAGGGAACATTGACATTAATGACAATAAAAAGTTTATCCCATTGTAATAAGACAATGTTGGCGAATATGGGCCACAACATGCCCCCATCGCAACTCCCTTCTTTTGGTGAAAGAATTGGCCTCTAGGTTTACAAAGTTGGTTTTTAATACTATATCTAGTAAAGTGCCTAAAACAGTTGTTTCATTGGAGCTAAATGCACCAGACTCTTTTAGAACATCATGGAATATCTCCAGTCCTTGGTCTTGTGGTATAACATTAAATAAATTTACTATGTTTATAGTAACAAAGGCCAGGCTGGGACTGTATTCAACTTCCCTAAGTTTGGACAAAAAATCCCAAGAATCCTTAACTATGTGTGAGTGACTGTCTAACAACTTCTTCACCTTATCTATATACAAAGCCAAGGGGTGTATGATAGATGTTCTTGCACTGACAATGGGCCTCATCGGGGGGGGGGTGGGGGGGTCTGTCAAACATTTGTGAATTTTAGGAATGCCAAATATTGGCAGGACAACAAGAAATTTAACTTGAAAAAATTCAAAAATTTCACTTGTTATCTCTTCCTGATCTACCATCTCCTGAAAAAAAACATATTTTGCCATAAGATACGTTTATAAAATTCAAAGAAGTTTCCTCATCATACTCCTCATCAAATAAATGACTATTTATTTTGTTTAGTCTTATTATATCTACATGTATTCTTTAAACCACATAACTATTAAACTGTATGACTGACATTGACAGCCTGTGGTCTTCAGTGATTTAAAAATTAAGAAGCTAAAGAAGGTCTGGTAGATGTTGTGGAGGATTAAGATCCATGCCTCCTATTGCTAAGGTACAGGGTTTGATTCTTTGTGACCCTAGCTAAGTCACTTAACAGTGTCCCTATATGGATGTTAAAGGCAGGCATAGCAATGAATTTGTTTTACAAACCTTCATTAATGGAGATATGGACATTTTTTATAAACAGCAACGGACTAAAAAATAATATAGTATGATATGGCTGACCCACCCCCAAGTTAAACAAGCCTTAAGAAACTGCCAAGGTAGCCTTGTGCTGGATCTGGTTCTAGGGGTGCCCAGTCTCCTAAAACAGTATCCAATTAGAATGGTGTGTCATTTATATGGTATAGGGAAAAAAAATTTACAACCATGAACTATGCAACATTTTTACACATTTAATTTGAGAACATTGACCTTGTACCAGTGGATGTTGACATGGAGGTGTGAGAAATAGATGCCAATAAGGAGATTGCCCAACACTGAGCACTGTGTTACACCAAATGATATATATATATATATATATATATATATATATATATATATATATATATATATATATCTATATATAGATATTGCTTTCAGAGGAGGCAAAATGTATTAACATCCATGACCAAAAAAAAAAAATGTAAACCATTCTAGCAAAGTGGCCATTTGAAATGCAGAGACCCACTAGAGTGAGTCTTGAAATATGGAGGCTTAATGACCGATACTAATTCTGAGATGCCATTTCTCAGAATATTCACTTTTCAAAGGTACGGTGGTATACGTTTGGGGGGTGTATGGGAGGGCTTGCCCCCCCTCTGCAAAAAGAAGTTTAAAGGATAAGAGCACTTTTCAATATTTGCTTTTCTTGTAGGTTTTCAGTTTTTTTTTTCAGCTTGTCAGCACTCACCATTTCCAATACTGACATTTCAATAGGGACACAACAAAGTGACTGTCAGAATGATTAGCAGGCAAGACGTGTGCTGTGGATGAACTTCCTGCCTTTACTAGGGTGTCTAATCTATGTAACTTTCCCAAACAAATGTATAGCACATGCCATTCAGAGTTTTGTAGCTAAGCAATAGCAATGCATTTATTTATTTGTACCTTGTTAACCAGATTTGTCCCAATAGCCTCTTTTCAGGGGAGACCGAAGGTGAATTCATACTGAATTGGGGAAATTTGACTTGAACATTGGGAAACTTCCTCTAATCGTTCTCTGATAAGTACCTTGTGGTCTTTTACATCTACCTGAGTTACCACCAAGTCAGACAGATGGAGTCTTGGTTTAACATCTCATATGAAAGACATTATATTCATGAGTAAAACACACTCCTACTGCACTGCAGTGTCAGTAATGCAATACAGTTACCTGATGTGGGAATCAAACCCATGAACTTCTGATTTTCCAGTATCAAAGGCAAGTGTGCGACCTGTTAAGCTACTGAGACTGCAGTTTCGTCTGTACTTCCTTATGCTATATACTTACAAAGTTCATGTCAATATAAATCTGTTTTGTATATGTTCTATGACACAACATACATCATCCTTAACTGATCAATTTAAATATGCCTGAACTGATCAGTTAGGAAGCTATGGGCTTTTTTTAATCAAATAAGATCACTTGTTCACTTTAGTAAATGAAACTATTCAGGTTTTATTAGCATTTTTAACTTTCCAACAATACATTAATCTGTCTGTTTTCTCTCCTGGTCTCCATCTGAAGTGTCTAACAGGACTATTCTATTCAGACATCTGATCATCAGTTTGGAGCAGTTCTTGCTATATGTTTACCTGTTACCGTGCCTTGAGCAACCTCTCCATGTAGCTTTTAATTGTCACAGTTTTCACTATTTCTATTTTTTTCCAACAGCAGTATTTTTAATACTTCATGTTGCTTTTCATACTTGGAATTTGATGTGATTGTTTTATACAAAGGTATACCTTTCCTTCCATTCAGCTTTCCATCTTCCTTGGGCATAACATAAAAGCATAGCTCAGCTTCAAAATTTCCCACATCTTTTGGATTCTTACTCTGCCTCCAACATGTAAATGTGGTAGTTTTTTTTTTCACTGTTGCTATAATACTATTCATAGGTTCATAGGTAGGTACTAGGCTATTGGCCCAAGGGCCTACGTAAGCCTAGCCAACAAGGTTCCCTGGCTTACGCCACCCAAGAAAGTTATTTTCCTGTGCCACTGTTGAGCAGAGATACAGAAGTGATCCCCGGGGTGTAGTTCCTATTTCCCATCCACTCTTCTTGAAGAGTGCTAATGAAGAACTTTGCTTGACATAGATGGGTGGCCTGTTCCAGAGTATGGGAAGTCTCTTGGATAGGAATCTATCCCTCCAGCATATCCTGTTTATTGTGGTGACAAGGTTTAGGTCCCTAGAACATGTAGCTCGGAGGGATTGGGATTTCTTTAGGTGTAGCATGTCCAACAGCTCTGGGTTTGACACAGCTTTATATGTTAGGTAGAGATCACCTCGGAATAGGCAATATGCTATGCAGTAAAGCTGGAGTTTTTTGAGACGGTCAGTGTAGGGCATTTGTTTGAGTCCAGTAATCCTCTTTGTGAGGTATTTCTGTGGCCTTTCCAGCTGTTGCAGATGTCTTGTGAGGTACATTCCAAAAGGGGCATTGTACTCTATAATGGGTCTAATGAGTGTCGGGTAGAGGCGAACGATGACCTCTTTTTTCCTGGATGAGAACCCTTTTATGATGAGATGTGCCATGTAGAAGGACTTCCTGACTACTGTGGCAATGTGACTATCAAAGGATAGACTACTGTCCACCTGGGTCCCAAGGTCTCTTATCATGCATTCGGTATTAAGTAGATTGCTGCCTATGTGCTAGTTCATGGGTGCAGCGTTTTTACCAAAGGGGATGACACTGCACTTTTTGGCATTGAGCTTGAGGCTAAGGCTCTGACACCAGGCATCTGTCTCAGAGAGGCCCTTCTGTAGGATGTTCACATCATTTGGGGACTTGACTATGGCTCCTAGTTTGCAGTCATCTGTGAACTTCATTAGCCAGAGGCCTTCTGTGTTAGCCTGTACTTCAGAGAAGTAGATACCAACCAGTAGCGGTCCCAGGACGGAACTCTGTGGTACTCCACTTGTCACTGGTTTGAGGTCAGATTTGGAGCCTGCAACTTTTACAGTGCGGGTTCTGTCAGCGAGCCTGTTGGCAACCCATCTTGAGATGTAGGGATTTATGCCTAGTTTATTGAGTTTAGCTATAATTCCAGAATGGGGGATGGTGACGAAAGCCTTGGCGAGGTCAAGATAGGCTGTGTGAACCACCTTACCCTCATCTACGGCTTTGGTGGCTGCCTCAAAGAAGTCTATCAGGTTCAGGAGGTTAAACATTTTCTGGCTCCGCCAAGTCTGCTCTTCAAATTTTCCCTTAAGAAAGCTCTACTCTTATAATAATCAGTCTACTCACTTTATTATAAGCCTAGCACTTGTTCTCAAAACCTCTCTTCTAAGTAAGCACTCGCTAACTAAAGTAAGCACTACATCCACCTACCACCCCTGTGAGTACCCACTTCCCTTAAAGGCACAGCACTCCCTTATAATATTCTAGCATGTCGAGTGGTAGATTACTAGCATCCTCTCCGGTTCAGCTGGTTAATCTGTAAATCTTGAGACAATGCTACAATTGTTTCATGTACACAGACAACCCTCTCCTCCTCCCAACAAACACAAATACATGTGAGAGATGCAACTATATAGCCAAACTGGAGGCTGAACTCTCTCAACTCAGGACTGGCAAGACCAGACAGGAGGAGAAGGTAACCACACACACACCAAACACAGTCCCACATAGACCTACCACAACTGCAAACCAAACACATAATAACACAAAGACATACTCGGAGGCTCTAACAAAAAACTTACCAAAACAACAGAGGGTCCCAAAGCAGACACCCAAAAATCCACCACCTCAAAACAAAACACATGCAACACATACTTCAATAAATCAGTGTGTCAAACAATCACAGCCCTTAAGGCCAAACACCATGCCTGATACACTAGTAATAGGTGACTCTATAGTCAGACACACTAACGTTCCGCTTACTAGGCTGAACAAGGAGAGGGTAACGGTGAGCTGCCTATCAGGAGCTAGGATCCGCCACATAACACACACACTCAGGTCACTCCAAAGCAAGTACAAATATGACTCCATCATTGTCCATGCCGGCGTGAATGACCTGAGATGTACCTCCCTGGACTACATGAAAAGAGACATACAGGAGCTCTCTGATTATATAGCCCAGGCTGGTATGACCCTGACCCTGAACAGCATCTTGCCCTCACCAAGAATGATGCCACAGTACAAAGACAAGATGATCAGCTGTAATAATTGGCTCAAATACTGGTGTCATTCTAGGGGAATCCAATGTCTGTCTGCTTGGGATGACATGCTGGACAAGCCACACTGCTTCACAAGGGACGGCTTGCATCTGTCACCACTGGGCTTCTGGATATTGGCTAAGGCTCTAGCCACCCCCACCTTTTTTAGGCAAGGCTCAAAAGACAAACCCACCTCCTTAGAAAACAAAAATAGAAAAAAATTAAGGGTAATGCTGCTCAACCCCAGAAGTCTAAATCTCAAGATGCAGGCTCTCAAAGCACTCCTCAGTATGGAGAACATTGATGTCTGTGCAGTAACTGAAACCTGGTTCAAGGCTCCTGAGAGCACCCCAACGCTACCAGGCTATACCTCGTATCATGCTTTTCAGCCCCAAAACTCGGGTCAAACCAAAAAGGGAGGGGGGAGTGTCCATATTCATCAAGGACACCCACACCTCCAGGTTAGTGGCAACACATGAAGCATCAGAGACAATCCAGGTGCAACTAACCGTAGGCAAAACTGCTATACAACTGGTAGCATGTTACAGACCACCCTCCCAATCTCAGGAACCCCATTTAGCCTTCCTGAAGACATTGGAGGATATGAATGTCTCACCAAACACCATCATATTGGGAGACTTCAACTACCCTAACATAGACTGGGTGCATTATTCTAGCCCAAACACCCTAGCCCAAAGGTTCCTGGAATTCATAAATTCAAATGCAATGGAACAGCTAGTCACCTCTCCCACAAGGGGACATAATATACTAGACCTGATCATCACAAACATGGGGACAAAGTGCTCCACACCGGAAGTATACCCTTCACTAGTGAGATCTGACCACAAACTAATCACCCTGGATATACATATCCCACCTCCACCTGCAACACAAAAGACTACAGTGAAAAACTTCTCAAAAGCCGACTTTACACTTCTTAAAACTGAGATGGTATCCTTTAAGCCCACTGGGCCAGTGGAAACCACATCCCACAATGCAGAATCCTTCACAAATGCAATCCCAAATAAAACCAAGACCTTTTCCACCAAGGGCAGGCATCCTGTCTGGTGGACCCCAGCCATAAACAAATTGTATAACAAAAGAAGGAAGCTACTGCACGACAGAGCAAAATCCCATAAAGAGAAGGCATCTCTGATCAGCACTAGTAGAAAGCTACATTCTCTCATAAAAACATCCAAGGCCAACCTTGAGAGAAAAATCGGTATGGACACTAAAGATAACCACAAGGCCTTCTTCTGCTATGTTAGAAACCTGGGCGGAAACCCTCAGATATGTTCAGAGTTAGTTCACAATGACAAAAAATACACTGAACCCACAGATATTGCCAACATTCTGGCAGACAGGTTCAGTGAAAAATTTTCCCCTCCCTCACCCCCAAAAGAAGAAATACTTATCCAAGCTGAATGTAACCTCCCTGTCATCTCAGATGTCCAGGTGAGAACTGCCCTCAGCAAAGCTAAAAACACAGCATCAATGGGACCTGACGGTATCCCGGGTTGCGTGCTACATGAACTCCAAGAGGAGCTAAACCTGCACATAAAAATGCTATTTAACCTTAGCCTTACTACAGGATATGTACCTGAACACTGGCGTACAGCAACAGTAGTCCCACTCCACAAAGGAGGCACCTCTACAGACCCTGGTAACTACCGCCCCATAAGCTTAACCAGCCTGGTCTGCAAAGCTATGGAAAGAATCATTATGGAACTCATAAACAGAGACATTGGGGACTTACAGACACTTGATCCCACCCAGTTCGGCTTTGTAAAGGGCAGATCCTGCCTTTTGAACCTGGTTGACTTTTTCGAAACAGTCACTAGAGCCATTGACGAGGGCAAAGCAGTCCATACAGCCTACCTGGACTTGGCTAAAGCTTTTGATACAATACCCCACTCTGGCATCATAGACAAGCTCAACAGCTTAAATATAAATCCATATGTCACAAGATGGGTTGCAAACTGGCTAAAGTATAGAACCCATAAAGTCAAAATTGCTGGAGCCATGTCAGACTCAAAGCCAGTCACAAGTGGTGTCCCACAGGGCTCTGTCCTGGGACCCCTCTTGTTTGGCATTTATTTCTCAGATGTGAAAGCAAACATGGGAGGGTTGTGGCTGACAAAGTTCGCAGATGATTGCAAACTAGGCACCATAGTTGATACACCAGCTGACACATACATCCTACAGAAAGGCCTCACTGAAACAGACAACTGGTGCCGGAGTCATGGCCTTAAACTAAATGCCAAAAAATGTATAGTCATCCCCTTTGGGAAAAACAAAGTACCCACAAATTATCACATAGACAGTAACCCACTGAGTACGGAAAAAGTAATCAGAGACCTGGGGACCCAAGTCAATAGTGACCTCTCATTTGACATCCACGTTGCCAAAGTGGTTAGAAAGACTTTCTACTTTGCCCACCTTATCATGAAGGGATTCACATCCAGATCAAAGGAGGTCATTGTACCCCTATACTCCTCCCTTATCAGGCCCATGATTGAGTACAATGCCCCATTTGGTATGTACCTCACCTGGCACTTGCAACAGCTAGAGAGACCCCAAAAGTACCTCACCAAGAGGATCAAGGGTCTCCAATATATGTCATATGCTGCCAGACTAAAGAAACTCCAGCTCTATTCAGTAGCATACTGCCTACTCAGAGGTGATCTGTGCCTGACGTACAAGGCCATGTCCAATCAGGAATTGATGGACATGCTCCACCTCAAAAAATCCAAATCCATCAGAACCACGAGAGCTAAAGATTTAAACCTCAGCACAAATATGAATAGGACATGCTGGAGGGACAGATTCATAACTCAGAGGCTTCTCATACTCTGGAACAGAATCCCAGTTCATGTTAGGCAGAGTCCCTCACTGACTCTCTTCAAGAGAAATCTTGATGAGTGGATGGGAGATCGTAGATTTACCCCAGGGGTCATCTCTGTGTCACTACTAGACAGAGGCACAGTAAACTAATTCTATTATGTAAGGGGGTCTTCACTGTGTCACTACTAGACAGAGGCACAGTATTTTAAATCTATTCTGTACACTTTTGTACCATTACATGGGGTGGCAAAAGCCACATCACTATGGCTAGGCTTATAAATGCCCCAGGGCAGATAGCCTAGTACTAAACTATGAAACTATGAAACTATGATCTGCCTTTCACAAACCCAAACTGGGTGGGATCCAGAGTTTGGAGATTACCAATGTCTTTGTTTATGAGTTCCATGATGATACGTTCCATGGCCTTGCAGACCAGGCTCGTCAGGCTAATAGGTCTATAGTTCCTGGGATCAGTGGTGGCTCCCCCTTTTTGGAGTGGGATAACTGTTGCTGTGCGCCATTCAGTGGGCACAAAGCCTGATGCGAGGCTATTATTGAACATGGTGCTTAAGTGAGGAGCCAGTTCATTCTGAAGTCCGTGTAAAACGCAGCTTGGGATGTTGTCCAGTCTCATGGATGCTGTGCTTTTGGCTTTAAAGAGTGCAGCTTTCACCTGCGTAGTTGTGATTACAGGGACTCTGCATTCTTCCTGTATAGCTATGGGCCATTTAGGGGGTGGGGGTGGGGGTAAAATTAGCACTGAACCTATCTGCCAGGATGTTGGCAATATCAGTTGGTTCTGTAATTTTCATGCCTTTGTGCTGTAACTCAGAGTAGATCTGGGCGTTGCCATTGAGATCCTTGACATAGTTATAGAATGCTTTGTGATTGTCCTTGGAATTATTGGCAATTTTATTTTCGTAGCTAGCTTTGGAGGATCTTATAAGGGATCTCAGCTTCTTACTGAGGCTGAATAGGGAGCTCCTCCACTCATGGGATGTTACTCTCTTTTGCAACAGTTTCTTCCTTCTGTTGTACAGTTTGTTTATGGCAGGGGACCACCAGATTGGCTACCTTTTTTGGAGGATAGCGTCTTGGTTCTGTTTGGGATAGCACAATCCATGCACTCATGTAAGTGCATATAGAGTGCATTTGTGTAGGATTCAGCAGTTGTAACTGTATTGTCCATCTGCATGGGTGTCATGAAGTTCACTACTTCTGTCTTAAGAAACATGAAGTTGGCTTTGGAGAAATGTTTTACTGTGGTTTCCTTAATGGGGGGTGGGGGTGGGATGTGGATATCAAGGGTAATTAGTTTATGGTCAGATCGGACCAACAAGGAGTTGACTTTAGGTGTGGAACACCGGTCACTCATGTTGGTAATGACTAGGTCTAGGATATTGTTGCCCCTGGTGGGGGTGTGGATAAGTTGATTTAGGGCATTGGAGTTTATGAATTCCAGAAAGCGTTGCACCAAGGAGTTGGTACATGAGTAGTTTTCCCAGTTAATGGTGGGGTAGTTGAAGTCGCCCATTATTAGAGTGTTTGGTTGAACCCTAATATTTTCCAGTACATCAAGAAAAGAGGAGTGGGAATCCTGGGGCATGGTGGGGGATCTGTAGAAAGCTACAATTTGGATTGCAGTTTTGCCAAGAGTTAGTTGCACTTGGATAACCTCGGATGCATTATGCTGAGCAACTAGCCTGGAGGTGTGGATATCCTTAATGAATATGGACACACCCCCACCTTTGGTGTTTCGGTCCAGGTTACATGGCCGAAAAGTGTGGTATGAGTTATAGCCTGGTAGTGCAGAGGTGCTCTCTGGAGCCTTGAACCAGGTCTCAGTCACTGCACAGATATCGATGTTCTCCATTTTAAGGAGTGCCTCAAATGAGTGCATTTTGAAATTTAGACTTCTAGCACTGAGTAGCATTACCTTCAGTTTTTGCTTGCTTGTTCCTGTTATGGTGGTGAATTTGTTACTTGAACCCTGCCTAAAAAAGGCACTATAGGGGCAGCAAGAGCCTTAGCCAGTATCCGGAATCCCAGGGGCGACAGGTGCAGGCCATCTGTGGCAAAGCATCGTTGTCTGTTGACCATGTCATCCCAAGCAGACAGATACTGGATCCACTTAGAATGACACCAGAAGCTTAGCCAATTATTTCAATTTTTTCTGATTTGATTCTAGTATTTTCTTTATGCTAGATAAATTTCCAGGCCTCAGTTATTTTATTGAAGTAGGTAATTTGATTTTCAACCTTCTGTACCATTAACAGCAGAGTTGGAGAGAGATTCAGTCTTTCTCATAACATTTGTCAGTGTTGATAGTTTTCTCTGCTTGCCATGTTCATCAGATTCAAATGGATACATTGCATGCTTGATCTCTCACTTAGAAATAAGTATTTTAAATTTCTGTGTTATTGAGGCCATTGCCAGATATAACTGGATTAGATAACCCCTGCCACAGGAATATAGATGTAATTGCCTTACCACACGTATACTTGTTGCATCTGTCAGTTCAATAATTTTAGTGAATTCCTAATCTGCACATTGTTTCTTAGAAATAAATTTATGTCCATGCTGCTCCACAGTCAGATGGAGTGTATCATTTTATATTGTTACTTTATGTTGCTATGGAATAAACTGCATATGGCCCTATCTGCACTATTATTTTATCTAAATCAATGTTTCTGACAAAAACAGTGTCACTCTTTCTTTGTAATGTTCTATTCCTTGATGAAGTTTATGAATATTTTCAAGCATTTATCCACCCATTTGACTGGGAACATTATTTGGTCAATGTTGAACTTTAAGCCCTGGACAATACATGGCTCTTCTTTGAAATGAAACTAGGACTGAATTTTTTCCTTGCCGTTTATTTTTGCTAAGACAACTGGAAGTGCTTGAAACACTGTTTCTCTGTCAAACTATGGATGATATTACTAAATGACTTGGCCATGTTGGTCATTAGATATTCACTCTGATTAATAGTGAGGAATATTTCATAGCTAATGTTTTAGTGTATTTTTAATATTTAATAAGAATCTTGTACTTATAGAATGTATCTCCTTGAACATGACATGAACAAGTGATCTATGCAAGCATTTTACATAGATGATTATATAGGTTCATAGGTAGGTACTAGGCTATCGGCCCAAGGACCTGTGTAAGCCTAGCCAACAAGGTTCCCTGGCTTATGCAATCCAAGAAAGTTATTTTCCTGTGCCACTGTCGAGCAGAGACACAGAAGTGATCCCAGGGGTGTATTTCTTATTTCCCATCCACTCATCAAGATTTTTCTTGAAGAGTGCTATTGAAGAACTTTGCTTGACATAGATGGGTAGCCTGTTCCAGAGTATGGGAAGTCTCTGGGACTGGAATCTATCCCTCCAGCATGTCCTGTTTATTGTGGTGACAAGGTTTAAGTCCCTAGAGCATGTAGCTCAGAGGGATTGGGACTTCTTTAGGTGTAGCATGTCCAACAGCTCTGGGTTTGACATAGCTTTATATATAACTCATCAATCAGTCTATTAATAAAAAAAATCCTCATTTATACACCTTTTTGTTCTTAATCCTAAGCCTTGTACAATGTAATGACCGACACAAAATAATGCCATCATTAATAAATAATTTTTTCAATGTCATTAGACTTTTTAAGTTTGCTTCAAAATCAGTTATTACGCATTGAGCATAGAATATATAAAAAAAGCAATCAGTGATCAAACAAAGACACTATCAACAATTTAAAGTTGAAATACTATCAGGTAAAGAGTATCATTCAACCACCTACACGTATCTGAAGAATCAGTGCATACAAATCAGAATGCTCAAACAATCACAAAAGCTCAGAAAGAAGCATATCTCACATGCTGGTCGGAATAATTGCAGAGGGAAGATACCAATTCTTCTTCTTCAAAGTACTCCAGGACTAACAAAATATGTGTTTTCCCTTCATGTCATTTACCTCTGTTTCAGTTCCCTTTTTTTAATAAGTGAAGTTTGACACTGTCCCTTTGATCTGTATTACCAAGACATGTTTTTACAAAAGCAATGCTTATACAAATATTGTCTAATTGCTTAGCATTGTATTGGTTAGTAAAATTAATTGTTTTTAGGACTACATAGCAATGTTTATATTCTTTTTATTTATACATTTTGTCTGTGTTAGTCTCACTAGGCTGCTGGTTTCTTTTCAAGGGAGGCACAAGGAGGAAGTTATACAAACTAGATGTATTTTAATGAGAACACAGGGAACTTTCTTACTGTTTGGAGTTGAGGAAGTGAAGAACTCTCTGGAGCTGCTAGGTGGTAGTTCCAGGAATTCCAAGCTAGACTAGTGTGCAGCAGAGATGGAGAGCGAAGCAGGAGAAAAATTATGCAAGTTAGGAGAAGGAGATGAAATAATTGCTATAGATTTGGAAATTGGAGGGAATGGAGAAACAAGTGTTGGCAGATTTGATGAAACAGACAAGAGGCAAAGGAAGGGCAGGAAGTGTGATAGAGTGCCATGGTGGAGGAGTCTTACAGAAGAATTAAACTAAGAGGTTAAAAACAGAAGCAATGGTTGGTAAAGAATAAATACAGGAGGTATTCTTGGCTGGTGGAATAGCCAGTTTTAAGGATTTACCTCTGCAACAGGGTTTTAGCTACAAAAAGATGTTATACAGATTTTACAAGGGAATGAAGAATGGAAGAAGGAACTATGAGTGAGCAAGGATTTATAGTTTCTCAACAACCACAGAAAAACAACCAGCAGCAAGAATAAAAAATAAAAATGATGGCAGTGTGAACAGGTATTACAACATAGACAGTATTATCTTACACTAGGGTTTGGCTTTAAAGACATACGAGCATTAATTCATTTGGGAGCTGAAAATGTTTGTGAAGTGTCATTTGAAAGTTTTAACTTGCTTTTCAAATTATGACTGAAACTAATAAAAAGTAGAACCATGGAAAGACTATTTATTTCAGAGCCTGGGACTGCAACTAAAAATAAAATAAAATAAAATAAATGTGTAATTTAAGACTTCCGATATGGATCAGTATGAACTAAAACTGGTTTCTTTCACTCTGTTGTAAAGTACATGATACTGGAGTTGAGAAGTGTGAGTAACGATGTTAAGAATAAGAACATTTAACATCTTTCAAATTCAGTAGATTTGTAAGCTACTGGGGTTGACCTGAAGTATGTTAGTTCTGTGGGATGAAAATCATTTAGTACAAGACTGTAACAAATGAAGATGAAGAGAAAGACTAATAGCAAAAAATATTACTTACAAAAGATACTGAAAGAAAAGCTGGTATAGGAAAGGTGATACTGAACAAAAGTTAAACAATACCAGAATAAAAACTGAGTGACAACAAACACAGCTATATAAAATAAACCAAAAAAAGCTGTTATCATACCTTAGTAAGCACTTTCACATTGACCTCAATGCTTCATCAGACTTTAAAAATACACAGATTAACACTCACGATTTAAAATCCAAAGAACAAATCAGAGACTAATTCCAATTATGACATCATGACAAGCTATCCAGTCAGCTGTAGAAGCTAACAGAAATTAGACAATAAACTATCTACCAATGTATAGTAAAAATAAAACAAACTATAATTTCTAGTATAATTTAAATGTATATAAAACATTACTTTCCTACTCATCACCTAGTTCTAACAGTATATATGTGCTTGGTCATGGTTGGATATATAAGTCCAAAGCCATTAAATATAGTTCTGTGAGACTCAAAAAAAGGATTGTCAGACCAATAGATTGCCAGAATTGCATAATAAAATAACTGAATGAATATTTGATGTCTTAAGTATACTTGCTTAATTTACCTCTCTACGTAAAGAAAACATATAAAAGCTGTAGGATCCCATCTGTTGCATTTAGAATTGCTAGGTATTTCTAAAACACAAAATTCAATGCTTGCAAGTGGCTCTAACCCAAAAATTAAATAAATAAATAAATAAAAACAGTACAGACAATTCCTTGAGCAAAGCACAGTATTGCAACAAAACATAAAAATTCCTAAATGCAAACCATGAAAACCAATTAAAAACAAACTGCTGCCACTGCAACATAAGTTAATCCCCTATATAACAAGAATAGATAGAATAAAGAATAAATACCAGGGTACCTGCACTCATAAAACTTCACAGCAAACATCTAAGTAGCTGTGCTTTTATAATCACAATCTTTATAGGCAAAGACCGTGTATACTCATTAAACTTAAAATGTTGCTAAAAATCATCAATCATCGTTCAAGAGTTATATATATATAAATGTGTATGTCTGCTTACAAACGTCAGGTCTTATAACTTTAGGGAACACTACTCAATCTGGAAAATAAAGATAAAAGCACCTTACCTGATAAAAACATCCAAATAAATATGCTAATTAAGTTACAAACCTACAGAATCAGGCCAGTGAAGGTGCATAGATCCTGAAAGCACCAAAAGAGTGTAAACAAGCCTGAAGTTGCTTAAGAACCATCCTCTTTGTGCATGGAGCCAATTGGAGAAATCTGTGTGAAAGAAGGGTGTTACAGTTTATAAAAATGAAGTAAACAGAGAACACTTGTGCCAAAATTCACCAAAAAAAAAAACAAAAATAAGGCACGAGTCACCAGCCAAATCAAAGGTATATCTACTCAAAACATCTGACTCTTATTGTGAGGCAAGTAATGAAACAGTTAAAGATAAAAGTGGTGGAAGTTTGCCTCAAATCTTTCCAATTTCTTCCTGAGTATTACCTTTATGAAATGTACTTGTCTTTCTGAAGAAGCCTTTTTTGATGAAAGCATTGATTAAAATTATTTTACACCAAAATCGTTCCTTCAGTTCATTTCTTTGGGCTGCCAGTGTTTTTGGTTCAACATATATGCCAGGCAAATAATGGTACCCCCTTTTTTCTTCTTTATGTAGCTGAAGAGGAGATTCAAGGTAATAGTTCCCAGCAACATAGATGGTTGGCCAGGCTCATCATAGTTTCTCATAGGCATGGCAACAGTAAACATGCTTCATACTTGGTAGAACAGTCTTCATGCTCTTCATCTGCATACAACATATCCAAGCTATGATTCTTTCGATTGTGTCATAAGGATGTAAAAAATGGAGGGCACACTACTGGAAGATGTCAAAACAGCAGGCAGAACAGGATAGAATAGTTTATGTTGCAGTCTGTCATTTCCTTTAACTGGAGTCAAATAACCAACTAATGGGATAAAAAAATAAAATAAATGTGTAATTTAGGACTTCCGATATGGACGAGCATGAACTAAAACTGTTTTCTTTCACTCTGTTGTAAAATATATGAAGTTAAAAGATATGTGATAAAGGAAATGTATGCACTGGGGTTGAGATGTGTGGGTAACAATTGATGTTAGGGATAAGAAAATTCAACATATTTCAAATTCAGTTGTTTTGTAAGCTACTGGGGTTGACCTAAAGTATGTTATTTCTGTGGACTGAAAATCATTTAGTACAAGACTGTAAGAAATGAAGGTGTGGAGAAAGGCTAACAGTAGAATATATAACTTACAAAATATGCTGAAAGAGAAGGTGGTATTGGGAAGGGGATACTGAACAATGGTTAAACAATGAAGAGGTAGTTAGAGAACAAATAGTTTAAAGTGAGGTTACTAATACACATGAAGAGATTATATCTGCAATTTATAAAGTGAAGATGAGGAAGAGGGGAAAATGAAGATAGGAGAACAACAACAACAACAATAAGATATGGAAAATCAATCAGCGAGAGACTATGGGGAAGGAAAAAATATTATCTGGAAGTAAAACACTTACACAAAAGGAAGAGGATGCTATATAAACCTTAGCTTTAAATGTGAATAGCATTAGAAAGGATATAAATGGTTTGGTTATAGTAGGATTGTGCAAAAAAGAAAAAATGGATTTTATTTTTTTTCTTTGCTCACTGGATGCCAAATGTAACAAAGAAGAAAAAAGGAAAATAATGCATGCAATATTGGAGGGGGGTCAACAGGAAATGAAGCATTCTAGAAAAGGAATTCTTATAAAAAAATGAAGAAATAAAAATGTTAGATGTGACAATACTAGTACCAGGAAGGGTAGTGATATGTGATAGGAGAGTGAGAGAAACTTATAAAAGATTAATAGTGATTTATACATATAGTAACATGTAAAAGAGTAAACATTTGTTTGAAGAAATTTAAACATTTATCTTAGTAAATATGTCAGTAGTAATGGTAGGAAATTGTAACTACAATGAGCAGAGCAAAATAACACAGGATATTAAGACATTTAAGTAAAATGTGGTGGTTTAAAAGTAGGAATAGAGAAATGGCATATCAAATGGGAATTCTAAGGCTGAAATTGAAAAATAAAATATATTCTAAAGACATGAAAGAAGTAATGGATGGGTAAAGATAGCCAAGTTATTAAATCATAGAGCAGCATGAGCTTGAGTGGGGAAGACAGCAAAATAATAAAGAAAGGAAAGGAGATAAAGAGTTTAAAAGGGATGAAGAAATAAAGAGGGAGAAAGAAATATTGTGGAAAGGTCATATGCCAATGAAACCATTTTAGAAAAAATGGACAACATGGTGGGTAGTGTATAAGCAGAAGTATGAAATATATTTAGAATTGGAAAGAAGAATAAAAATGAAAAAAAGATGCAGTATAAAGAAATTTAATGAATTGTGAGAAACAGGATGAACAAGAAAGTGACTAAATAATTTACAGAATTATGAGAAAGAGGACAAACAGGCAGTGACTAGATAAGAGAAATAGAAAAACAGGTATATGAAAAGAACAGAGAAAAAGTAAAATGATGTTTCATAGGCAAATATTTTTTTCTTAAAAGAAAAAGAGGTTTCCCTCTTATTTGGGAAAGAAGTAAAAATGAGAGAAGCTAGACCTGATGCTATCTTGAATGGCAAAAGACATATAAAATGCAAACAAGAAGTTATGTCGGTAGCAGAAATTTCTGCAGAACAAATATATGACAACAAGGAAGTGGATGGGCAAGAAGAATGGAAAGTGAAAAATATATTTGGAAAAGTAAAGAATTTTCTATAAAATTATATAGCAATAGAAGAAATAGAATATGTGATAAAAAGAGGTAAGAATGAATCAATGCTGGGATTTTATGGCATAAACTATGAGTATTATGAGGAAATTAATAAAGATAAGAGCATATTTTTCAAAATATTAAATGAATGGATGAAGGAAAGTATAATGAATGAAGGCATATGTGGTGGAGTGATACATTTTATATGGAAAAAGATGAAAGAAAATATATAAAAATGGAGACCTATAACACTAGGTAATACTGACTATAAAATATGTATGAAAATATGCAACAAATGATGGAGAAAATATTGGATGAGGGAGTAGGAGAAAGGATTTATGGCATAAAATGAAGAGATGTAAAATAAATGTTAATTATTATGAAAACAAAGTTGTGAGATGACATTGAAAGAAAATAAAGAAGTAAGACTGATAGTCTGTGATACAGCTAAAGTCTTTGATAAAAGTGATCCATGAAGCAATGGGACAGATTTTAAAAGCATATAGCAGGAAAACTGTTAAAGTAATATCAAAATGTTATAAAAATTCATGGGTACAAGTTATGATAAATGGGTGGATGGAAAAAAATAAGTATTGGGTGAGACAGAGATGCCCAAAGAGTACATGCTTATTTCTATTAACAATGAATTTAGCAGTCCATATATGTATGTATGAAATGAGGGATGCAAGAAGGGAGATGGAAGAAAATTTTACATTACAAATGTGTATGACATATAACAATGATTTATTTTTATAACAAAAAACAATGGCGGGATAAGTGAAAATGTAATAAGTATACAAATGTTTTAAAAAAACTTATCTGTAGTTAAACAAAATGAAGTATAAGGGAATTGGTGAAATTAAAAAAATAAATGGAATATTTTTCTCAAGAAAGGAAATAAAGATTTTGGCAGTTGCATTTCTAAGTATGGAAGTATACTAAGTTAATATAGAGAAATGCTGGAACAAATAAAATTGTTAACTTTGTGGAAAAGTTTCTTTATTTATCATTTTAGAAAAGCACATATGTTGAATATTTATTTATTGGAAAAATAGCATATTTAAGGGGGAAAATATGTTTTCCACTGAAATGGAGAAAAGTCATTAGACATCTTTTTAGCTTTATTTTGACAAAACCCAGTGATAAGAGGGATAATTTATAATAATAATAATAATAATAATAAGGTGATTTGAACTGAAAAAATCCAGGGCTGCATTTAACATCTATGCATTGATTTTGGGTAAGTACGGTAAATGAAAGACAAAAAGAACTGATAGGTAAGATGCCATATGAAAAATATAAAAATATACGAGAATAAAAAAACAGAGGGAAAAAGCAAAAATGACAGGATAGAAAATAAAGAACACAATAAAATAAATTATGGAAGTTACAAGTAAGTGACATGGGAAAAGAAAAGAATGGTATAATATAATTTTAGAGAAAGAATGGTTTACCCATGGAAGGAATAAAAGGCAAAAGGAAAAGGTTTGAAAATGTTTATGAAGTAGAGAATATTGTACCAGAGAATTTTATTAGACAAGTTACTAGTAAAAGGAAATATAAAATGTAATATGATGAAGGAAAGAAGATGTGTTGAATGTATTGAAGAAGAAGAAGAAGAAAGAGTAAAACAGTCCCAGGGTTCAATAAACTCCTTGCAGGCTTAGGTGAAGTATACAAAAAGTTGATGTATTTGCACAATAAGCAGCAGTGCTAATTGATCATGCATGCTGTGCATCATGCTTACATGAAATCAAGTGAAGTTCCATGGCCAGCAGCAGTGATGCCAGCCAGGAAACCGTGCAGAGGAATACAGAAGCAGAGAGCATGCATGCCTGCAGGCAACCTTGCACTGTGAGATTGTGTCTTCTGTCACAATGACTACCAGGGGTAAAATGACTGCAGTAACTGCAAATGTATACTCAATTCAATGTACACTACAGCAGGTTTTTACATAATGAAATAATTCATGTTGCAGTGATCAGCAAGGGCAAATACAATGCAATATAAATGCACTTGGCAGGGAAAGTGTGCTGATTAAAATGGTAATAGACATAAATGATAGGAATGAATAAAGAGGAAGAGGGCATATAAAATATGGCAATGTACACAAGATAGGCTATATCAATGTATGTACACATCCAAGACAAGTTAGTAGCACAGCATTCCTACAACTCTACCTAGTTCATGTCATTACATCAGTTGCACATCATATGCCTATATGTTTATAATTGAAAGGTGTGTGTAAGAGCTCTGATACTATATATATATATATATATATATATATATATATATATATATATATATATATATATATATATATATATATATATATATATATACATATATATATATATATATATATATATATATATATATATATATGCACATTACAAATGAGGTGGATGTGGTGAATGCAGAACAATTAATGACACAAATGCTAACAGCCACACAATGCTGCTGGGCAACCCCTGAATAATCCTTGTGGATAGTAATGCAAATGTGCATACAATGAATTCTCCAAGGTTGCAAGTGAATCTGACATTGTTATACATCTGTGTATAAAACAGCATAACGATTGGTGGATAAAACAATGTGTATGTGCCCATGTACTCAGTATTATGTAATATTGCTGTATGTCACATAGTATTTCATGATGGTATGTATACACTTTTATTTATTTATTTATTTCAGTTTGGTAACCGGGGATGTCCACTGGGCCAGTGGTGTGCCCATTTTCAGTGGAGGCCCGGGGAGAAAAGCTCCAATAAGAAATATGGTTACAAGGTTACATAATGCAATGGTAAGTACATACATAAATGGATACAAAGGTTACATAATACAGTGAAAAATACATATATGCAATCAGGTATAGGGGATACATTGGCATTGAAATACAATTTTGACATAGGTAGCACAGTTTGTAGGTATTTACATTCAGGACAGTAGGTTTAGATTGACTGGACAATAAGTATATATGACTTAGTTGATATTTACAAAATATACAATACTTGGAGTCGAGAGAGAGGATGCATAGTCTGAGTATGTTAGCTTGGATTTAATCAGGATAATAGAAAGAGGTAATAGTGCAGAGAAAAGCAGGAGAATGAAGAGCTCAAAGGGGAAATTCTTAAGATAGTTATGTAGGGTGAAAGCAGGAGCATTTACGTTTACTGGATAGGTAAGAGAAAAGTAGGGTTTTGAAGGATTCAGAGTTAGGAGTAGTCCTGAGTGAAGGAGGGAGAGAGTTCCATTTTTTGCCAACAGTGAAAGAGAGAAGGTGTTGGCCTGCAGGGCGTTTGGGTTTGTGGACAGAGATTAAATTTTGGTGTTCAGATCTCAGAGATCTGGTTGGGATGCAAGGGGGAAGGATGTTTGTTAAGGCTGGGCATTTATCTGGATAGAATATTAATTTGTGGGCAGTGGTTAGTTGGAAATAGTCTAGGAGGTTTGGGAGTTCCAGCCAGTTCAGAGATTGTAGGGTTAAGCAGTGGTGAGTACAGGTTTTGGATTTAGTTGCAAATTTGGAGATTTTATTATAGCAAATTTCGAGTTTAGAGGTGTTGGAAGAAGATATGTTAGTTAGTAGAGGGGCTCCATATAATAGAGAGGGTAGAAGGTAGGTATTAGCAATAGTTTGCCTTGCAGAGTTGGAGAGAAAGCGGTTATTTCTATAGAGCATGCCTAGCTTTTGATGGGTTTTCTTGATGTTTTGTTGGATTTGGATATCAAATTTAAGGTGTTCGTCTATGGTGATGCCGGGGAGTTTTGCGGAAGGGACCACTTCTATGGCAGAGTTGCTTTGGTTAAGGACTTTGAAAGCATTCTTGTCGAAGGTGAATTTTCTGGAGGGAGGAAACAGAAGAATTTTAGATTTGTTAGAGTTGAGTGAGAGATGGTTTTGGTGCATCCAGTTTTTGGTAGTGGAAAAAGCTGTTTGAGTTTTAGTCAATAGTTCAGGAAGGTTGGAGGCGGCACAGACTAAGGTGGAGTCATCTGCATATTGGATAACTGTTGTATCAGGGATGATTGAGTGAAGGTTGTTAATGAAAATGTTGAAAAGCATGGGTCCGAGGATGGACCCCTAGGGAACACCGGTGGGTGTTGGCAAGAAAGAGGAGGTACAGTTCTTCCATCTGACAGCTTGAGATCTGTCAGATAGGTAGCTGGAGAACCAGGAAAGGGTATCAGGGGAGATGAAGGTTGGAGAGATGAAAGAGAAGGTGCTTGTGGGAGATGGTATCAAAGGCTTTGGAAAGGTCTAGCAGTACTGTGGATACTAGAAATCCAAAATCGCGTGCTCGATTTAATGTGTCTAAGAAGGATAGTAAGGTGGTAGTGGTGCTGTGGCCAGGGCGAAAGCCATGCTGGGTGGGAGTTAAGAGGAGATTCTGAGTTAAAAAAGGCATAAGTTGGTGATGGATACATTTTTCAAGTATTTTTAATAATGGTGAGAGTAAGGCAATTGGGTGGAAATTAGAGATATTGTAGTTTTTGCCTCCTTTGTGTAGAGGTAGAATGAAGGCAGATCGCCAAAGTTTGGGTACATAAGACTCTTTTAAAGATCGGTTAATTAGGATGCTGATAGGGAGAGCAATACCATCTGCAGCAGTTTTGAGGAAGGAGGAGGGTAAGTTGTCTGGGGCATCTGAGCAAGGCTTTAGTTTTGATAGGAGTCTTTTTATGAAAGTAGTTGGTACAGGTTTGAGTTGGAAATTAAGTGTACAGTTACTAGGGGTGCTGGGAGTAGAAGAGAGAGAGTCGGATGGATTATTGTTGGGAAAAGATTTGGTTAGATTAGCAATGGATTCTGTAAAGAATGTGTTGAAGTGAGAGCTTAGTTCTGAGTCGGTTAAGCTAGGGTCAGGGCAGGGATTATTCCTAGATCCTGGGTGGAGTAGGGAATTAATAGATTTCCAGAATTGTTTAGGGTTCTCGTTATTATTGGCTGAAGTTTATTGTAGTAATTTTTTTTGTCGGAGGTGATTAGTTTCTTTACTTGGTTGCGGAGTTGGGTGTATTGAAGCAAGGTAGAAGGCATCTTATTTTTTTGGTAGAGCTTCCAGGATTTGTCCCTGGAGTGCATGATTTGTTTAGTTTCTTTGGATAGCCAAGGAGCAGAATTAGTCTTGATTCGTTTGTTTCTTGGTGGGGCTTGGGAGTTGAGGGTTTTTAGGAAGATAGAGTTAAAATATTCTACAGCATTGTCAAGGGGAAGAGTATAAAGGATTTGCCAGTTTATATATTTAAAAGTGTTTGAGAAATTTGAGGGATTGAAGTTGCTGAGACTGCGAGTGTGAATATAGTGGTGTTGGTGTTTAGTAATGTTGGTTGAGCGATGTATGAAAGCAGGGAGATGGTCACTGAATGTGTCTGGGATAGTACCAGAGAGAGTTATTTTATTTGGATGGGAGACTAGGACCCAGTCGATGATTGATCCTGGGGGGTGGTGTTTGTTAGGGCGAGTGGTTGTCTGTATTACTTGGTAAAAATTGTAGAGGTTAATGAATAAGGAGGGAGAAGGTGACTTGATTTTATTCCAATCAATGTTAACATCGCCTAGAATGTAGGTTTCAAAATTTATTTTAGTAGAGGCCCAGTGAAGAATATTTTCAAGGGTAGAGATGTTGTCACCTGGGAAAATATATAGTGAGATAATGCAGATATTTTTATGTTTATTTAATTGTAGGAGACAAGCGGTTAGTTCAGTATTTTTGAATTTAATTTTGGAATTGGAGTTTGTAGAGGAATGAGAGAGAGAAGGTTGGAATAGATTAGAGCAGAGCCACCACCTTTTCTATTTAAATGGTCACTTCTATGGATTTGGAATCCAGGTGGTAGGATCTCAGAGTCAGCAATATGGGGTTTTAGCCAGGTTTCTGAAATGGCTAGGATGTCAGGTTGGTTGTGGGAAATCCAAGCTTGTATTTGGTGTATTTTGTTATCAAGGCTTTGGACATTTATGGTGAAGAACTTAAGGGTGTTAGGACAGGAGGTAGAAGAAGAAGAGGGAGGGGGGAGAGTGGATGTGTGAAATGGATAAAGTGGGGAAGGGGAGGAGTTTGTTGTGAGGCAAGGGCCAGGATTTGGATGGATGTCTCCAGATAAGGCTAGGTCATTAATGGGAGTAACTTTTAGCTTTTTGGGTTTATTAAGAAGGAAGCTGTTTGCGGCTAGTAGAGATTGAAGAGTGAGGGTATTTGTTGTGGTGGAGAGGAGTTTGGGGAGGAATAGGTGTAGTAGGCTAGGGGAAATAAGAGAGGGTGTTATTGTATGGAAGTGGGATGCTAGGAATGGTTTTGGGTGAGTGCATGGGATGGTTTGAGAAGGAGGTAGGCATGAGGGTGTTTTGGAAGAGTAAGAAGTAGCAGAATAAAGAGGAATTAGTAGCACAAGAAGGGAGCATGAGACAAGGATAGTATAAATGGTATGTGAAGACATAGTAGGATAATGTGAGGGAAAAAAAAAAGAAGGGAGAGATGTATAAGGACGTTTACAGGTTAATAGAGGAGAAGAGGTAGAGGAAGTAGAGGGGGAAGTAAGTCTTTACAGGGAGAGAGGGAGAGAGAGAGAGACTGAGTAAGGAGGATAAGGTGGGTTAAGGGGTATAGGGAGGAGTAGGAAAGGGAGAGGTGATAAGGAGAGGAAAGTGATTAGTTAATTGGTTTGGGTGGGAGGACTTAGGAATAAATGTAGAGGTGCTGGGGGCAGGTGGTAATTGGGGGCAGGGTAGGGGAGCTGAGTGAGCCCGCAGGGCGAACGGAGTGGGAAGAGCTAAAGGACAGAGAAAAGGAAGGGAGGAAAACAATCAATGGAGTGAGAGCCAGAAGGTGACTTTGCACAGTTATGTTAAGTAAAACGACTGACAACAAGTTAGAGTTATGGTTAATGGTGGGAGAGCGCCACCTAGTGGGCAGTCAGATTAATACAGCAGAGAGTCCTATAGGGGAAAAATACTGTTAGGTGAGAAGAGGAGTGAGCGTATGTACAGCAAGAGTGGGGGTAAAGAAATATAGAGAGGGAGTAAGGTTATTGTAAAAGACTGGAAGAGGCATAAATATGTAAAATAGAGAGAGTAGGATAATTCAGTGGGCAAGAAGAGGGAGAGCTTTGGCTGCTCACTGACCTGGCAGGGAAGTGTACAGTGACCTACAAGAAAGTATGTACTACCTTCAAACGGGCAGAAATAGATATAGCACTACACATACTTTCACTGACAATGCCTTGCAGGGAGCTGGATGGGTTTCAGTTTTACAGATAATGTCCTTGTTTGAGGGTTCCTTAGTTTGGACTTCCAAAAGGGAACGTTTGGGAGATTACAGCAGGAGAAACAGGAACACAGGCTGAAATGTGCAAGGAAAGAGAAAAAAAGGGGTAATGAAGCATACAGTACAAGATTCAGGAGTTTAAAATCAGGTAGTTAAGGCATACATAGTAAGTTTCCAGTTGAAAATTGGTTAAAGCAACTCTAAGAAGAAATGTTTTAAGTTAAACATATTCAAGTACCAATATAACACAAATTAACAAGGCACAGACAGAATAAACTATGATTTGTGGTAGGCACAGCACACAGATTAGCTAAGCAACAGGGTCTAATATCTAAGTTACAGTCCTGGAATGAGTGAAATGCATTAATGTTTCAGGCAGGATTGGAGTATTAAACTTCAGCTAGAGCTTTAGCAACAGGGACAATATTCTGCTTACTCCAAGTACATATAAATACAATTGGTTACGGATAGAGTGGCATTTTAAAATGCAATAAGCACATTTTCGGTAATTTCGATTTAATGGAGGTCTCAAACTGGTTATTTCTTAACTGAATTAAATATCTCTAGGTGGTATCATGTAAACAAGAGTTCTACAAAAAGTGAAAATAAGTTGTTGGCTAACCAGGCATAATCCGTGCGCAAAATGCCGAGTTAAATTGAGTGATTGCACAGTATTCAGATTCAGAGTGGGAACTGAGGAGTTGAATTTCAGATAGACACCATTTCAATGAGCACTGAGCAAAAGCAAGCCCCGCTCAATATATGGATTCTGAGAGGTATTTTAAGTGCAACGAGCACTTTCCCAAATTGATTTCTATTTAACTCTGCATGCAGAGCACTGGGAATAGTAGTGCGACTGCACATAAATCGCAAAAGTTAAATGCGACGAGTACTTCACCAAATTAATTTAGGTAGCACAAGCCCCAAACTGCTGTTATTTTAACTCCGCGTGCAGAGCACTGGGATAGTAGTGCGACTGCACAGAATTCGGAGTGTTACCAGCACATTTACCAATTTCTATATGAAGCACAAGCCCCAGATGGCTGGGTTGCTGACCTTATGTGCAGGGTGCTGGTATACTAATGCTTCTGCACAATATTCAAGTTCAGATAGGGATGTAGCAGTTTTAGCATGGATTTCACAGTTACAGGCAAACAGCTAGTACACTTTCACTTGAGCAACACAAGCCCCGCACAGCTGTTGCAGGAGCCTCTTGCTAATCAATAGGAGCCTGAGCATTTAAACTACCTTTTCTTTAGGGAAATCCTCAACAGTTACCAAATAACAGCTGTCTAGCACAGATTTAATTATACAGTTTAAAAATATATAGCAGTAAATATAAACCTGAGCAAACACAGTTTAAGCATCAGAAAAAACACACAAGCTACTAACAGCACATCAGCAGAGACCGTGTGCAAAGCGCTACAGCAAGTGAGCGTTTACACCAGAGAGCAAATGTACAAGTGGTACACCATTCTAGCTGACCATTAAAGGCTGGCACAAACAAAATGCAGTTTACAATTTAGTTTAAGCAATTAAGACTTACAAAGGATGTACATGCAGTAGGTAGGTGCGAACACCGGAGCCAGGGATGCGTAGCAGCCAGGGGCAGGAGTGTAGTTTTAAAGATGGCGCCTCCTTCGATGGGGACGCTAAGTAAAGTGAGAAGTTAGGCAGAGGGGGAGGAGTTAGAGGGCTGAAACGGGAGGGGGAGGAGAGATGAGAGCTATTGCAGACCAGAGCAGATAGAAATGAACTGCAGCAGGTGAGTCGGTGTGAGTAGAGACAGGCAGAAGAGTGGGGAAAGAGGGTAGGAGGGAGTAGAGTCTGGTAAGGAGAGGATTAAATATCCGTGAGGATATAGGGTTTGGAACAGGAATGCTAGGCAAGGAAAAGAGGGGAGAAGGAGAAAGAGCAGGTTGACAATGGAAAGGAATAGGGACACGTGTGCCATACTACAAGCGCCACTGTGATGGATGAATGAGAAATGTGTAGAATGTTAATATACTCTACTACAAGAACACATGCCTTACTAAGACAACAATATAAATCATACACCAGTGCACTGTATGAACATGTACATAAATGCATGGAACTAGCCATACCCAAAAAAACAAGACACTTTCCTCCAAAAAAACAAAGGAAGCCAATCTGGTGGTCTCCTGCCATTAACAAACTCTACAACAGAAGGAAGAAACTGTTGCAGAAAAAGGTGTAGTCCCAAGACTGGAAAAACTCCCTTATTAGCCTCAACAAAAAGTTGAGATCCCTCATCAAAACCTCTAAAGCTAGCTATGAAGGCAGAATTGTGTCAGACACTAAAAACAACCAGAAAGCCTTCTACAGTTATATCAAGAATCTCCATGGCAATACCCAGATTTGCTGAGTTACTGCACAATACTACCTCCTATACTGAGCCAACAGACATCACCAACATACTGGCTGAAAGATTTAGTGCCAGCTTTACCCCTCTCTCCCCCCTAACGGATCAATCACAATACTGGAAGAATGCCAGGTAGACAGCATTACTGCAGCAGATGTTAAAGCTGCATGATCCAAGGCCAAGAATACAGCTTCCATGGGACACTACAATAGCCCGGCTGTGTTCTGCATGAACTACAAAGTGAACTGGCACCACACCTGTCTGCCCTGTTCAATTACAGCCTTACCTCAGAATTTGTCCCTACAGAATGCTGTACTGCTACAGTCATCCCTCTCCATAAAGGGGGAGTGACTACAGACCCTGAGAATTATCACCCCATTAGCCTGATGAGTCTGATATGTAAGGCTAAGGAGTGCATCATCATGGACCTAATTAACAAGGATATAGGAAATCTTCAAACTCTGGATCCACATAATTTGGTTTTATGAAGAGTAGACCATGCCTGCTCAACCTGATTGACTTCTTTGAGTCAGTCACCAGAGCTGTGGATGAGGGCAAAGCAGTTCATACAGCCTACCTCAATCTGGCCAAGGCCTTTGATACCATTCTCCACTCAGGAATTATTGATAGACTCACCAAACTAGGCATCAATCTTATATCACTAGGTCGGTTGCAAATTGGCTCACAGATAGAACCCACAGTGTGAAAGTAGCAGACTCCAAGTCAGACTGCCGACCAGTCACAAGTGGAGTCCCACAGGGATCGGTCCTGGGTCTTCTCCTATTTGGCATCTACTTCTCCGAAGTCCAGTCCAACATGGAGGGACTCTGCCTCACCATGTTCGCTGATGATTGCAAGCTGAAAGCCATTATTAACTCCACAAGTGATGTAGCCATCCTACAGAAAGGCCTCACTGAGACCAATGACTGGTGTTGAAACCTTGGCCTTAAGCTTCATGCCAAAAAATGCATCATCATTCCCTTTGGGAAAAACTCAGCTCCCAGTAATTACAACATTGATGGTAGCCCACTGAACACTGAAGGCATTATAAGAGATCTGGGGACACAGGCTGACAGCAACCTCTCTTTCAACCAACACATTGCCACTGTGGTCAGAAAGTCCTTCTATGTGGCACATCTCATTACCAAGGGTTTTGCATCCAGGAAGAAAGAGGTCATCATCTCTCTCTACTCTTCCCTCATTAGACCAATCATCGAATATAATGGCCCATTTGGCATGTACCTCACTAAACACCTGCAACAGCTAGAAAGCCACAAAAGTACCCCACCAAGAGGATCCTAGGCCTTAAACACATGCCCTACATGGACAGACTCAAAAAACTCCAGCTTTTCTCTGTCTCATATCGTCCATTAAGAGGCAATCTCTGCTTGACTTACAAAGCCATGTCTGACCCAGTCCTGTTAGAAATGTTACATCTAAAGAAATCCCAATCTCTCTGCACCACATGCTCCAGGGACCTCAACCTCATTGCCACAATCAACAGAACATGTTGGTGGGGCAGGTTCATAACCCAGAGACTGCTCATGCTCTAAAATAGACTTCCCCATACATGTCAAGCAGAACACCTCACTGGCTCATTTCAGGAGAAATCTTGATGAGTATATGGAAATAGAACGTTCACCCCAGGGATCACTCCAGTGGCTCTACTTGATAGAGGCACTGGGAACTAATGGTGGCATGATGCCAGGGCACTTCTATGGGCTAGGCTTGAAAAGGCTCCAGGGCCATTGGCTTAGTTAACACCTATGAACCTATATAATCCCATGTGAACAGTCCTCAAGATGCATATTACTACAGCTGTTGTGGAAGGAACATGTAATAAAATGGCAGCAGTGTCCCTCAGTACATTACCTCAAATCACAGATTAGAATACAGTGCTGTCAGGCTTCAGTACATCCACAGCTCAACACAATGCATGTGGATGACAGCAACAGTGACATGTCCATTTTTCAGAGGGTCACAGGACATTACTAGGCTAACAGCCAATATCCCATACAATTAGGTTCATAGATTCATAAAATAAGTTCATAGAATAGGTTCATAGATTAGTATTAGTAAATTATAGCCATTATTGCATTTAAACCAAAATCACCATATCTATATGATGGTAGATAGTAAGGTTATGTGCATATGTGTGGGATTGTATTATTTACTGCCTTTGTTGGGTTTATATTGTAACATCGAAGTCTCAAAACTTCAAATGCTACAATATTGAAACCACTACATCAAAAGCGGATAATAGCGAAGCCGGGGAACATTGAAATCTTGCCTAGGGCAAGATTTCGGTGGGCCGTTCTGCGGCTTCACTATTTCCTCCACTGTGGTGCGATAGTTACAGACCTTAGGGTTAGGAAGCAGGTTAAGGTAAGTGGATAGGTAGTACTGTATCTATGGTTTAGTGTAGGGTTACCGGTAGGGTTTTGTAAAGTGTATAGTTGTGTACTATTTAGTTTGTTAAGGTATAGCTCTTTAGGGTTAGTGTGCGATAGTTACGGACCTTAAGGTTAAGTAGCGGATTAAGGTAAGTGGATAGGTAGTACTGTATGCATGGTTTAGTGTAGGGTTAGAAGTAGAGTTTTGTAAAGTGTATGTGTGTGGATTATTTATTTTTGGTGTGCTTGTGTTATGTGTGTGTTTCTCGGAACAGCAAATTTTTTCCCTGGGAAAGAATTCACTGTTCTGAGCATTCGATGTTATCAGATTTCGAACTTCCAAGTTCGCGCTTATGGTGTTCAATATTTTGGAAGTTAGATTATGTGATATAAACCCCCTTTGTCCATAGAGACCTCTGAGGCAGAAATGCAAACAACCACCACATCCCAGCACAAACCATGAGACACATAGCTCACATAAACACTGTGCCACTCAACCAAAGCCCATAAGGCAAAACAACTTACCCAATACACTAGTCATAAGTGACTCAATAGTGAAGCACACTGATGTCCTACTCACAAGGTTGAATAAGGTGAAAGTTATGGTCAGCTGCCTGTCAGGTGTCAGGATCTACCACATAATGCATGCACTTAGGTCACTCCACAACAAGTACAAATATGACTCTGTCATTGTCCATGTTGGTGTGAATGACCTGAGATGTACCTCTCTGGATTACATGAAAAGAGACATAGAGGAGCTCTCTGATTTTGTAGCTCAGGCAGGTATGACCCTAGTTCTGAGTAGCATCTTACCGTCACCCAGAATGATACCACAGTACAAGCAGAAAATGATTGACTTCAATTGGGTAAGTTTTTGGTGTCATTCTAAGGGGATCCAGTATCTGTCTGCCTGGGATGACATAATCGATAGACCTCGATGTTTCACCAGAGATGCCCTGCACCTGTCACCCCAATGATTCCGGATACTGGCCAAGGCTCTTGCCACCCCTATAGTGCCTCTTTTAGGAAATGTCCTAAAGACAAAATTACCGCCATAGCAGCTACAAGCAAATTAAATCTGAGGGTTATTCTACTTAATGCTAGAAGTCTAAATCTCAAAATGCATTAACTCGAAACACTCCTTAAAATGGAGAATATCGACATCTGTGCAGTGACCGAGACCTGGCTCAAGGCTCCGGAGAGCACCCCAGCACTACCAGGCTATAATTCATACCACACCTTCTGGCCCCTAATCCCGGACTGAAGCACTAAAGGCGGTGGTGTCTCTGTATTTATAAAGGATATACACACCCCCAAACTAGTAGTCCAACATAACACATCAGAGATACTTCAGGTACAACTAACATTTGGTAAAACTGCAATCCAGGTTGTAGCCTGCTATAGATCTCCCACCATGTCCCAAGACTCCCACTCCACAGTACTAAATACACTGGAAAATATTAAGGTACAACCTAATACCCTTATACAGGGAGAGTTTAACTACCCCTCCATTAACTGGGAAAATTATTCATGTACCAACACACTTGCACAATGTTTTCTGGAATTCATTAATTCCAATGCCCTGGGCCAACTCATTCTTACCCCCACCAGGGGTAGAAACATCCTTGACCTGGTCATTACTAACATGGGTGACCATTTCTCTACACCAGTAATCAACTCCTCCCTGGTCAGATCTGACCACAAGCTAATCACCATGGATATCCAGATCCCACCCTCACCCCCCTAAAGGAAACCACTGTAAAAAATTCTCCAAAGTCAATTTTGGGCTTCTAAAAACAGAGGTGGCTAACTTAACGACACCCATGCAAATGAAAAATAGGTGCATGACTGCTGAATCATACATCGATGCACTGTATGAGCACATACACAAGTGCATGGAACAGGCCATACCAAACAGAACCAAGACACTCTCCTCCAAAAAAAGGAAGCCAATCTGGTGGTCCCCCACCATAAACAAACTCTACAACAGAAGGAAAAAATGTTGCAGAAAAGGATGAAGTCCCAAGACTGGAAAAACTCCTTTGTTAGCCTCAGCAAAAAAATGAGATCCATCATCAAATCCTCTAAAGCTAGCTATGAAAACAAAATTGCTGCAGATTCTAAAGACAACCACAAGGCATTCTTTAGTTATGTCAAGAATCTGCATGGCAATACTCAGAATTGCTCTGAGTTACAGCACAATGGCAATACATATACAGAACCAACTGATATTGCTAACATATTTGCTGACAGGTTCAGTGTGAACTTTACCCCCTTTTCACCCCCTAAAGGGTCTATTACATTACCTGAGGAATGCCAAGTCCTTATTATCATGGCTACACAGGTAAAAACTGCACTGTCCAAAGCCAAGAAAAGAGCTTCCATGGGACCTGATAATATCCCTGGCTGTGTTCTACATGAATTACAAAGTGAACTAACACCACACCTGAGTACCCTGTTCAATCACAGCCTCATTTCAGGTTTTGTTCCAACTGAATGGTGCACTGCTATGGTCATCCCACTCCAAAAAGGGAGAGCGACTACAGACCCTGGGAACTACTGCTCCATTAGCCTGACAAGTCTGATATGTAAGGCTATGGAGGGCATCATCATGGACCTTATAAATAAGGATATAGAGAACCTCCAAACTCTGGACCCCATACAGTATGGGTTTGTGAAAGGTAGATCATGCCTGCTCAACCTCATAGACATCTTCAAGTCTGTCACCAGAGCTGTGGATGAGGGCAAGGTAGTTCACACAGCCTACCTAGATCTTACCAAGGCTTTTGACACCATTCCTCACTCAGGAATCATAGACAGACATACTAAACTAGGCATAAACCCCTATGTAATAAGATGGGTTGCCAACTGGCTCACTGATAGAACCCACACTGTGAAAGAAGCGGACTCCAAATCTGACAACTGACCAGTTACAAGTGGTGTCCCACAGGGATCAGTCCTAGGTCCTCTCCTATTTGTCGTCTACTTCTCTGAAGTTCAAGCCAGCACAAAGAGACTCTAGCTGACCAAGTTCGCAGATGATTGCAAACTGGGAGCCATTATTAATTGTCCAACTGATGTAGACATTCTACAAAAAGGCCTCACTGACACCAGTGACTGGTGCCAGATCCATGGCCTTAAGCTCAATGTCAAAAAGTGCATTTTCATTCCCTTTGGGAAAAATTCGGTGCCCATGAACTACCACAAAGGTAGTAGTCCACTAAACACCAAAGGTGTGATAAGAGACCTAGGGACACAAGTTGACAGCAACCTCTCCTTTGATTACCACATTGCCACTGTAGTCAGAAAGTCCTTCTATGTGTCACATCTTATTACAAAAGGTTTCTCATCCAGGAAGAAAGAGGTCATAATTTCTCTCTACTCATCCCTCATTAGATCTGTTATAGAATACAGTGCCCCATTTGGTATGTATCTCAGTAGACACCTACAACAACTGGAAAGGCCATAAAAATACCTCACTAAGAGGATCTTAGGCCTTAGACACATGCCCTATGTGGACAGACTCAAAAAACTCCAGCTATACTGTCTCTTATCGCCTACTTAGAGGTGATCTCTTCTTGACCTACAAAGCCAAGTCTGTCCCATAGCTGCTAAATATGCTACACCTAAAGAAATCCCAGTCCCTCCATGCCACATGCTCCAGGGATCTTAGCCTCATTACCACAATAAACAGAACATGCTGGAGGGACAGGTTCCTAACCCAGACACTTCCCATACTCTGAAACAAACTTCCCATTCACATCAAGCAGAGCACTTCACTGGTCCTCTTTAAGAGAAATCTTGATGAGTGGGTGGGCAATAGGAAGTTCACCCCAGGGATCACTTCAGTGGCCTTGCTTGATAGGGGCACTGGGAACGAATGTTGGGTGGCAAGATGCCAGGGAATCTTCTTGGGCTAGGCTTATTTAGGCTCCAGGGCCATTAGCCTAGTACACACCTATGAACTTATGAACCTATATATGACATGGACACCACCCCATGACAGAATTAGCCATCACACATCTAGTAGGCTGCCTATGTCTTGCAGAGGGTCCTGGAAGGGCTGTGCTTCATGATGCATGTATGCATCTATGAGATGATGACATCATCCATGGTTCTTCAGGAAGCATGTTATGTTGGCAGAGGGAGTTAAGGGGTCTTGTATATAGTGGGGCTATGCTAAAGGTTATCCTGAGTGGGATTCAAATGAAAATTGATTCAAAATATGATAGCCTCTCAATAATATACCACCGTCCACACACACATCAGTTGAATGAGGTCAGATTTGAACATTAGACCTGTGTAGGCACAAACATCCAATTCCATACAACACAACAGTAGCACCACTACAGAAGTTTGACTTTACATTGTCACAGTGCACTTTATAGAGAATCACAGCATCAGTTTATGCTGAGAAAAAGATGTTAGGAGGAGTGTGTCACATAGATGTGGATTCACATCTTGGTGTTAAATTGTCTACCTATTCATATTTAAATAAACACACACACATAGCCTGCTGTGAGATTAGAACCACAAATGACCTAGCTACACAAGTTATAAAACAAAGTAGTTAATACTCTTACCGACCCAGTTATCTGAGTGTGACACTGTTAGAGTGAACTTTAGAGGGGATGACATCATAAGTGTTTGTTGACAATAAGAAGCAGAGAGGCATGCATGACATAACTGTAATCTCACATGTTTTTGAAATTGTGACCAGACTGATAGTAGAATGGTGGAATGAACATGCACACACACACACACACACACACACACACACACACACACACACACACACACAGTTTGTCAGCATCATGAATGCAAGTGTTGATGCATGAGTGTTCATATTGTGATGAATTAATGTCCAGAGTAAGAGATGTATCAGGCAGTTTCCATGTCTATTGTCAGTATAAAACTTTAACAAATGTAGCAATGCAGTTGTACTTTTTATTTCTGTAATGTAATTGACATTAGACCTATTACTGACATATCCATTTTAAAGTACAGGGCATGCATGAGTCTGAGTAAATATGTGTTCTGTGAATAACAAGTCCCTTCCCTTCTGGTGTGTTTTAAAATGCCTTTTGATGGGATGGAGGATCATGGGGTAATAATCACAGTAATACATGCCCGATGCCTCTTTACATAGTGCATCACCAAGAAACCAATTTGCATGAACAATGGCAAAGTGCTTGTGCATGTGAGATTCACATTTAAGGAATACAACTTGAATTTGAGAAGAAGTTATGTATACATAGCTGACAAATACTGTGGTGTTCATACTTGATATTGGAAATCTTGTGTCATGATTTTGTGACATTACAAAAGGTTGCTATTGACTTTCCCATTTGCATGGAGATAAGCTATGAGCAAACCCAGTTCTCTGCTTAAATGGGAAATTTATATTATTTTCTTTCCTTTGTGCAAACATCCTAAGCAGTAAAACATGACCTTCAGCACTTTGGACAGTACTGAGTGTAAAGAAATTGAGTTGCTTCCTACCTTTCCCTGTGGCAGCAGGTGTAAGAGAAGTAAGCTCACATTCAGAGCATAAATGGCATAGGGTTTGAATCCAGCTCACTTGCATTTTTGAAACATGTTGTCAGGATGACATTACATAATAATTCCTGCATATGTGAGAAGCAATGACTTCTTCTCCTGTCAGCTTTTTTTTAGTTAGGGGTCACCACAGTGAATCACCTGTCTGCTCATGGTTGGCAGTGGAGTTATATGGTGTTGAGTTGCCAGCCCAGCACCCAACCTTCCACAGAAGGCACACACATATTGCCTATCGCCAGTTTAGAGTATTTAATCCACCTACTGCATGTCTTTGGGAGAAAACCAGAGCACCCGGAGGAAACCCACATGACCACAGGGAGGACATGCAAACTCCGCACACAAGGCACCCCAGCCAAGGATTGAACCGGAGAACTGCTTGCTGTGAGGTGGCAATGCTAACTGCTGCACCACCACGGCCACCCTATATGAGAAGCAATGACTACAGTGAAGTATGTGTGTATCTTCCACAATTTTTATAATTGATGTCTACCTCTATACAGTTGTACAACTATTACTTGTTTTGCAGGCCTCAGTTCAAATCACAGTTTAATAGCATGTCCAGCTTTCTAGAAATGAGGCATGGTAGTACATGTTTTGAAATAATTATTTCTGGCTTAGCAGATATGCTATTTGTGTCTGATGATATATTGTGAAGAATGTGTGCTGTATGCCTTGTCACAGTAAGGACAGTTTGCACATGACATTAGATGAGTATTTGGATGGAAGGGATGAATACAAGGAGAAATGTTTAATATATGTGTGGTGAAATATGTAATACACATATATCACCACACTGAAAAATGAAGAGAGATGCATCTGGAATCAAACCCTTGAAGCAACTTTATAAAAATATCATCAGTCAGGTGATGTATGTCAACACAATATGAATTTGCATTTTTCTATATTTAGCAGTCTAATAACTGTCAGAGTAATTGTTTCCAAATACTGCCTTAACTCTGTTTTAACTCTGTGTTCCTTTAACACAGATAGTTTAAGCAGCATTGCATGGAGAAGGTGGTTAAGGAGTTGTTTATGGATGCACTTTTCCATAATTTTGGCTATAGGTGATAGTAATGCTATGGGACGAAAATTAGAAGTCATTAGCATTGGTGTAGTGGGATGATGTGAGATATTTTCCAGATGGAAGGAAGATTCCTTCCTTTATAGATCTATTAATCAGGATTGAGATGGGGTAAGCAATAGCTTTAGCTGCTATCTGCAGAAATTCAGCAGGAAGTTTGTCTGCAGAGGGTGTGGTAGGTCTAAGTTTCTGGAGTAGGGATAGGATAAATGAGGTAGGTACAGGTTGCAGTGAAAGGGGAAGAAAATTATGTGGAGCAGGAGAGGATAATTTAGAGATGTCCGGAGGTAAGTGATTTGCTAGAGTTTGGATGGTATTGGTGAAGAACGAATTGAAGTCATTAGCTATTTGTTTGGGATTGTCTGGATTAGAGTCCTGGGGATTTGGAGTGCGTGACTGACCTGGAGATAGAAGATTATTAATACTAGCCCGGTTCTTTTTTAAGTAATAGTTCTTTTGTCTGCCAGGATGGCTTTTTTGTACTATTTCTAAGCTCTCTGAATTTGTGGTTGTCAGTTAGATTCTTAGTGGAGCCATTTATCCCATGCTTTGTTTCTAAGAATAATTTTCTGCTTAGTATTGTTGGATAGCCAGGGAGCTGTTTTAGCTTTGGTTCTAATAGTGCGGCTTGGGGCATGGTTGTCTAATATGGAAGGAATATAGAATTAAAGTATTCAACAGCATCATTTAGTGTAAGAAGTTTTAGTTGGGACCAATTCCATTGTTTTAGTTCAGTGCGACACTGGTCAGAATTCAATTCCTTTTAGATCTAAGTGTTTTGTAGGTGGTGGGTAAGGCTAGGTTTGATTTGTGTCTAATGATGTAAGTTAGTGAGTGGTCACTTAGGTCATCTGGAAGGATGCCTAATTGATAAGTTTGTTGTGGAGTATTAGTGAGAATCCAGTCTAAAATGGTTTCTTTATTGTTAGTTTTATTGGTTCTTGTAGAACTACTAATGAGTTGTTTAAATCCATATAGGTTTATATGGGAGGTGGGGTTAGGATTATTACAGGAGAACCAATTGATGTTAAAATCTCCTAAGACTATTGTTTCTTGAGGGAGGTTGGTAGAGAGTGAGTTGAGGATATTTTCAAGTGTGTTAATATTATTTCCAGGAGGGAGATATGCACATATGATATTTATGGCCTTGTTATTATTAACTTGGAGTTTAGAGCTAATTATTTCAGCATTGTTATCAAGGTTTAGAGTCAGCTCTAAAGTACTAAGTTGGAGTTGTGTTTTGTAGAGAATAGCTACACCTCCTCCTTTTTTGGTAGTACAGTTATGTCATGCATGCCTCTCTGCTTCTTATTGTCAACAAACACTTATGATGTCATCCCCTCTAAAGTTCACTCTAACAGTGCCAGGGAATCTTCTTGGGCTAGGCTTATATAGGCTCCAGAGCCATTAGCCTAGTACACACCTATGAACTTATGAACCTATATATGACATGGACACCACCCCATGACAGAATTAGCCATCACACATCTAGTAGGCTGCCTATGTCTTGCAGAGGGTCCTGGAAGGGCTGTGCTTCATGATGCATGTATGCATCTATGAGATGATGACATCATCCATGGTTCTACAGGAAGCATGTTATGTTGGCAGAGGGAATTAAGGGGTCTTGTATATAGTGGGGCTATGCTAAAGGTTCTCCTGAGTGGGATTCAAATGAAAATTGATTCAAAATATGATAGCCTCTTAATAATATACCACCGTCCACACACACATCAGTTGAATGATGTCAGATTTGAACATTAGACCTGTGTAGGCACAAACATCCAATTCCATACAACACAACAGTAGCACCACTACAGAAGTTTGACTTTACATTGTCACAGTGCACTTTATAGAGAATCACAGCATCAGTTTATGCTGAGAAAAAGATGTTAGGAGGAGTGTGTCACATAGATGTGGATTCACATCTTGGTGTTAAATTGTCTACCTATTCATATTTAAATAAACACACACACGTAGTCTGCTGAGAGATTAGAACCACAAATGACCTAGCTACACAAGCTATAAAACAAAGTAGTTAATACTCTTACCAACCCAGTTATCTGAGTGTGACACTGTTAGAGTGAACTTTAGAGGGGATGACATCATAAGTGTTTGTTGACAATAAGAAGCAGAGAGGCATGCATGACATAACTGTAATCTCACATGTTTTTGAAATTGTGACCAGACTGATAGTAGAATGGTAGAATGAACAGACACACACACACACACACACACACACACACACACACACACACACACACACACACACACACACACACACACACACACACAGTTTGTCAGCATCATGAATGCAAGTGTTGATGCATGAGTGTTCATATTGTGATGAATTAATGTCCAGAGTAAGACATGTATCAGGCAATTCAATGTCTATTGTCAGTATAAAACTTTAACAAATGTAGCAATGCAGTTGTACTTTTTATTTCTGTAATGTAATTGACATTAGACCTATTACTGACATATCCATTTTAAAGTACAGGGCATGCATGAGGCTGAGTAAATATGTGTTCTGTGAATAACAAGTCCATTCCCTTCTGGTGTGTTTTAAAATGCCTTTTGATGGGATGGAGGATCATGGGGTAATAATCACAGTAATACATGCCAGATGCCTCTTTACATAGTGCATTACCAAGAAACCGATTTGCATGAACAACGGCAAAGTGCTTGCGAATGTGAGATTCACATTTAAGGAATACAACTTGAATTTGAGAAGAAGTTATGTATACATAGCTGACAAATACTGTATGACATCAGAAGATTGTGATTACACGTCTAAAAAAAGAGAGCGATAAGGGGTGGGGTGAGAGAAAAAATTATTCAAGCCATTGTATGTGACATGCATTCTTTATTACAACTAAATATACTTTTGCTATTAAATTAGCTATAAATCTTTCAAAATCAAAAATAGGATTGTGAATTGTGACACATAATCCTTGCAATATGCATATATGCTTTTAAAGATAATGCGCATAAAGTTAACAGCATGGCATTTATGCCAATGTTGATGAAATTAATAATAATCAATGATATTTTTTGTAATTAGAATGTATCTATTACTTGCAGTTAATAAACCCACCAAATCTGACTGTAGTATTATACTTGCATCCTACAATTACCTTGAGCTACAGAATAAAGCATGCATGCTTACTTTTACAGTTAAGATGTGTATACTTAAGATGTTAGTAATGTATGGAAGAGCAATAATTTTAATAACATCATGTTCATTTGAACTGCATAAATATCCCCTGCCTAACTGAGTCTTTCTAATTATTCAGCATGTGCATCCCTGTGCTGTGACATCTCCTGAGCAGCTAAAAAATAAAGAATTAGAGAATGAGAGACATGAAAGCATTTTGCATGCCTGTTTCTGTTATCTATAGCTTTGTATATCAGTTAACATAGCTTTATCTGCATACTTACACAATTGTGAGAAGTCAGCAATCCTAAACTCATTCAGTCACAGGCTGATTTGTGTCTGCTTATGCCATTTCAGGTCATTATAATGATGCCTGCATTGCTCCCAAGTGCATGCTATGCCATTCACACTCAAGAGAGCCTTGGCTAGACATTTCCAAGTCTCAGAATTATACTAAGGCCCAGTATAGTCCCCTTGGATCAGCCTATGGATGTAGCATCAAGATTCCCAGCTTCTACCATGTCTGCAGAGGTAATCCAACAACAGTTAAAGTGTTTTCCCTCCAATTTGTGATATTGCATTTTATGGCCAGTGCACAAACCTGCACAACCATGGCAACCATGCGGAGAGGAACATTGCCAAACAAAGAGGAAGGCAGCTTATGAAACAGGAAGGATAATGTGACATTTGACATAAATTAATGACATGTCTGCTGCTATATCTGACAAATGTTTGTCCAATAGTCCACACTAGTATGTTAAATGACTTGACTTTTAAGAGCAAAATTAGGAGGGGAGGGGTCAATTTTATGACTTAACACATATTTTGTGGAGCCTTACACAATGATAAAAGTAATTTGTACAATGTGGGATTCAAACCTATGTAAAACAGAGAATACACATATGTATACTTCCATGTAGGTGTTTTTCCTCATTGCCAAAAAAGAAGTGTTTGGCGAACAAGTTCATTAATAATATATGCATGCTAAGGAGTGATTGGTGATAAACTTCAATTAACCGTGAATGAGTCTGACCTGACAAGGTCCAGGTTTATGTATCTTCAGGTGTGATGCAGGAATAATGTGTGACAATATACTGGAAATGCATGTACTTATATTACTTATATTTCTGAGTTCTGGGTCAGACCACACAATACATTCCATTTTACAGCTATACTTGTGTTATGTGAGTTGCGTAGATGTCTGTAAAGTATGAAGTCCATCCCAGGACAGAAAAAAACATTTTAATTGCAAAACTATAATTGTCATGACACCCCTCGTTACACATATAATTAATATGATATCATGTGTATGCTCAATCAACCTGCTGTACATAGTCATTGTTATATATAATTATCTTTATATTGTCATTTTGATATAAATTTCATTGGAATACCATTTACTACAAATTGGCATGTGCTGGATTAGAACTGTGGCTCACCTGTGTTGTGGCCATGAACATACAACTTGTGGTACAGGGAAAGCTAGACAGTGGGTCTATTTTTTATACTTAGTACTGTCCAGAGTGCTGACTACCGCACAATGCCCCTTAGTGTAGTTGAACAAAGGAAGGTGAATCAAGTAACAATGTTACTTTTTTGCAAGTAACAATGTTTTTTTTTTGCTTGCAGCAGTAAACCCTGCTTGCGCACATGTGAGCAATGCACAAATATTACAGGCCAAAGCTAATATATATAATTTCTGTAAAGAATAATTATGATCATGTATCACTAAAAATAATGTAGGACTTAACCCATGGTCTACCTATCTTATGAATTGCATGCATGAATGCCTTTTCAAGGTGTGCTACACACACAATTGGTTCACAAGTGTAATTTATGCTGTCATTATTATCCAAGCGGTTGACTACTGCACAATGCTGCTAAACGCACTTCTTAAGGCAACTGATACTAATTTTTAAATTTTTTATACATTTGACCATGTTTGCGCTAAGCTGCACATCTCACACATGTTAAAGACTAAAAAAAAAAAAATTACAGGTAAACACATTTTAAACAATTACCCAGCTATGCATTTGAACTGTCAGAGTAATGAAATTACAAAACAAAGTTGGAGTGCGTTATCTCTCTTTGCCAAAGACACATCTTTGCAACAGCAATCAAATCATTTCCATGCAAGCAATTCACATTTCTTCTACAGTATTAACAAGACATGCACTTATACATTTTCAGTTGTTTGTACATGTGTGGCTTACATATTTAATGCAAGGAGTAATCACACAAACATTTATGAACATGTCTGCATACATGCAGCTATCTGTTCTCCTTGTATTGTATTCCTTCTTCCCTTATCTCTGCTGTAATCTCAGACTGCATTCTATAGTACATTTTGTATCATTCTCCTTTAACTGTATGATAAAAACACATGACAGTAAAAAACTTATTTTCACACAGGCAAGAGGGTTTGCCTATTATTGAACAAAAATGATAAATGTATGTTGTTTTCTTTCATTTAAAAGCTTGCTAAAGTTAGTTCCACACTTTGGAAGTCTATCCTCAGTGACAACCCCCCCCCCCCCAGGGAACGTTCTTTGAATTGCTGTTGTGTTTTCCTTTTCTCTTACAGTAGTCATTCATAGTTGCAAGCCATTAGCAACTAACAGTGGTGTAGACTCTACTCTATGTTTACATCTGCAACACAGTTTGGTATTCAGCAATTATAATGAGTTCACACCTCATTTGTATCTTCATTGTGTTCAAAGGGCTGAATCTACACTATAAAAAGGTAACAGTGTAGCTAGGGAACTTGAAGGTGAGGACAATCATGTATTTCGAAAAAGGAGATGTTTGGTATTCCTTTGGAGGTGGTTTATCTGTGGAAAAGGCCTCTAATTTGGCTAAGGTATGCTTGTTTTATTCAAGTACATTCTTGATTTAGTAAAGTGTTAACAATCTATTGATATATTTAGGGGAAAATGGAACTTTTATCTCTATGCACTTATCTTACTTCATTGTTGGCATATGCATTTTGGCAGGCATTTACATTTTGCAGATAGACAGGTTCAAAACTTTCATAACCAGTACTATTTTTACAATTTGATTTTACGACATTGTATGTTATTGGAGGGAAAAGTAATGTACATCTTACTGGCAGAAGTGTTATGCTTCTACATACGTGGGAGTGGTGGGCACAGTGAGAAGTGACTAAGGGTTGCCAATTGTCCAAAATTTTCTGGACAGTCCAGAATTAAGGGACACTGTCACTGACACTGAACAACACAAGAATATGTTTGATTGAGCACAGTAATATTGTACAACAATCTCCTCGGTGGGAGGTTAATGCACACTACTATTCTGTATACATTTTGTTTTCACATGCATGAACAGAATTGTTGACATGAAAAGGTGGCAACTCTAATACTGCCATTCATAAATTGACTTTTCTTTTGTAAATGTGAACACATACTGATAATTGACAGCATATATATAATTAATTCTGTGGTATTACTTGGTTTGTAAGAACCTTCACTTGTTTGTTGTTTTGTGGGTGGGAGGCACCTACCATTGTGTGTTACTAGAACTGAAAGTGTGTTTCAAGTACTTTTCTGTTGAACATGTGTAGACATCCTGATATTTAATTGTGAAACATCATAAATTACTTAAGTGGTATTCCTTGGTTTTGACACTCTTTGGCTTGTGTGTGAGGGTGCGGTGGGACAACCACCTTAGTTTTACAAAATGAAAAATGTGTTTCCAATGCTTTATGTTGACAAATTTGTATGGAAGCAAGACATTAGTTATGTTATATGTATGTGCTTTATCCTTCTCTGTTTTATGTCACATAGGATTATAGCACGCAAGCCTACTAATCCACATAAACCTCCTTTCATTGACTCCGAAAACAAAATTATAATTCATTTGTTCAGGTGCCATGGAGTCTCTGTGCTTGAGAGAGGACATGGGGATATGGCTGCCAGAATGCTGATGTGGAACCAATTAGAGAACGATGTCATTGCAGTAGGAGGTTGTGCCAGGAATTATTATCAGGTGCATCATCGGGCTACTGATATGAGGAGAGCAATTGCAGTTGCTCAAGAACAACCCGCTATGGGGTGGTGGTCCTGCTACTGAGCCCCCACTGAAGGACTCCTGTCCACTCTCAGAGATCCAGATTGCTTAATGGAAGCTACACACTGCATGCTTGATGTTGGTACTGATGTGTCTGGGAGGACAAGTGTGTCCCAGAAACAGCTTCCAGGTAAGCTCACATGTCCCAGAAACAGCTTCCAGGTAAGCTCACATATGGCGAGTTTCATATTTACTTGTAAACTAAAATATATAATTTGTCTAATACTTCCTAGGGAATGTTGTTTTCTGTACCTTATGGTAAGTTAATAGAGTTATATGATACAGTTGTTAGTACGCAAGTGTGTGGATGGAAGTGTTAGCCATGTTTCAGTTTCAACTATTTCTTACAGGACATATAGGTGATTGTGTGTACATTGTCCTCCTATGTTATTCCCATTGTGATGGCTAATTACTGCCCTTTCCATGCTTCATTTCTTCCAGGTCCATCCTCTCTATGAAGTGTGGAGACATCTGCACATGGTAAGCAAGTGCTTATTTGCTTATTAATGACCATTCTTTAGATATATAAATTACCTGTATGTGTGAGTTGGGTGTAATGAGTGTCTGTATTACTCTACCATCTGTGATTGCGTGACCAGTGTTACTTTGTTATCATATAAACTGGTTTAATATTTAGTGTATTAGTAATTTAATTCCTGTGTTTGTTTTATTATGACAGGTGATCCTGAAATTGGAAGTGTAGGACTACTACCACCTGATGCTCGAGTATCAGTAGGCTTTGTTGATGTTGGTGTCTAAAAACAAACACAGTCTAAGGGTGCAGAGGTTGAATTTGACACTGAGGTTGTGACTCACCCATCCCATGTATTTCCTTCAGACACAGTATACCTATGCATACTCATTCCACTGACCCTCAGATATTGGACAGGTTGAGGGTGACACACTTGAGCAGTGTAGTATGGTTAGAACAGTTTCAGTGCTAGTTGACCCTGTCTGCACCCAAAGTGTGGTCAATGTGCCATGCAGGAAGGTTGGTAGGGGTGCTCAGATTAAGTCTGTTGTCCACCCTCCATGTGATCCTGGTGTGCCATTATGTGCAACTCAGCATATGTTTTGTGCCATCATGGAGGCACAGTCACATTCCACTAAGGCCTCTGAGAACATGCTTAGGGTTCAAGATGTTGCACAGGCTCATGTGTGAGACTTTCTCTGCTGTTTGGCTGATTTAATGGATCGGATGAATGACACAGTGGAATGAGCAGTTTCTGTGATGGAACATCTCTTGGATGGGGAACAGAATCTACATGAATGTAGATCAACATCATAATCTGCTGTTAACTAATGTAGTCGTGCCTGATCCCACACCCATTGGGGCAATACCTCCACTGCTCCATCAAAGGCTGGGATGTCCACACCCAGATGTGGTAGGCCATGGGGTCATGGACATGGGCATAGTCTTGAGGAGAGATCATCCAGCAGACATCTCTTATATTCTGGTAGTACCAGCACATCTGCCCATGGGCATGCACATGCTAGTGCAAATCTTGGCGGAGCCAGTTCTTGCAGTCGGGGGTGATGATGGTGAACTGCTACCTCTGCCATGCATGCCTCACACCTGTTCAATATGCCAAGATCTACAGCTAGCACAGAGCTTGGCTGTGTTCATGCAGAAACTCACATGCACTTTTCGCATCTAGCATCTGTACAGACACATACACATAACAGGTACATGAGGCATTTGTTAGGTTTGAGGGCATTCAGACTCATTGTTCATTTGAAAATTATCTACATTTCTGCCTGCCTTTTCTTACTCACACACACTCATTACTTTTGTGTCAGCCTTGGCCTCCTTCCCCCCAAACAACACCCTGTGTAAATGATAATAACTGTGCCATCACCTAGTTTCTATCTTTTGGATTCAAGGATACATATTTTTTTTCTTATGCACAGCATGCAAAGCTGACTGAGTGCTTAGTATATATGTGTTGGTGATGCTAATTTGAAAATTGTACTGCTTTCTTACTGCCTTTTTACTCTTGTAATTTATACCCTGAAATTGTAATACATTAGTGTGGCTTATTGCTCCATTTGTGAGACTGTAAGGTTTATAGGTTCATAGGTTAGTACTAAGCTAACTGCACTTACGAGCCATTGTAAGCCTAGGCAATTATCCCTTGTGAGACTCAAACCCTGCACCTTGTGTTTGTAAGGCAAACACCTTAACCATTAGGCCACCCTCCCTTCCCTAATTTGATACTTGGGAATATTTTTGCATTCTGTGTATTTTTGATAGATGAGGCCTATTAGCTGATAAACAGCAGGAATCTAGTGATAAGAAACCAACAAACAGCCAACTAGTAAACATAAACTGTTGCAGTAAACTAATAACAGCAAAAATGAGAAAAATAACAACAGTAAAATGAAATACGGCTCCAAATCGCATATAATTCAACCAAATATGAACTTTAATGACTGGTAAGCACTTTCACCACTAACTGTGGCTTCATCAGACCATATACGTGACCATATAAGTGACAGTGTGCAACTATCTGCTGTTCATGTGTGCCTTTCCCCATTTATATTCCTGTTCTAGGTTTGATACTTATCTTGATAGTCCTGCAGTTAGAAACTGTTTTAATTTGGAGCTGACTCTATTTGATGCTAGCAGTACACAGCCATTACATGGGTAAGTAAAGGTTGAGAGCATTGCATGTCATAAATTTTACTGGATGTATGTGCATAGGATGAAAGCTCTACTCCTTAGGTGTGCTAGCCATTGCTTCATAGTCAGGGTGAGGGCATATTACGCATACCTATGTCTACCAACACCTACAATGGGTGGTGGTTCCCCCTCAGTGTTCTCACCTGCATGTGGCTGTGGTGATCTTGCCAGTGGTGGTAGAAAGTATGTCCCTTTCCTTTGGTGTTCCTGTTGCAGCTATTTTCTCAGGATAATATTGTGTAGGATAACACAGGCAGTGAAAATTTCAGCACAAGTACTGTGATTGTACTACAGCATCCCCGTTGATGTATCTAGGCACCAAAACCTTGACTTCAGCAGCCCAGACACACTCTATGATATTTCTTGTTTGAGCATGTGTCTTATTATAGCATTCCTCTGTGAGTGTGTGTGCATTTCTGATGGGTGTCATCAGCTATGGTTTGAGTACATACTTTCCATCACCCAGTAAATGGCCTTGTGGGATATCCACCCTGGAAATCCTCTGGCAGAGCTGAGAGTTTTGTAGATATAGGAGTCGTTGTAATGGCCAGTGTTTCCAGCATACACATTCAGGATGATTCCCTTGGCATTACACATGACCTGGCAGTTAATGGAGTGAAAGCCCTTTCTGCTTATGTAGACCCCTCCTTGTTCCCCAGGTGATGTTTTCATCTCAACATGTGTAGAGTCTATGGCACCCAAGACTTCACTGAAGTGTATTATGTGGTAGACATCCTGATTAGTTGTAGGTCTGTCCTTGAGGCTATGGGAAAAATATATGTAGTCACTAGCATGCTGTAGCATAGCATTCAGGAACTGATGTAGGATCCTGTATGCTGATTCAGGTGACTCCCCAGTACATTCCCTGTTGGTCTCTGGAAGGGTCCTGTAGCTAAAATTCAAGTGCTGCACCTACCTTGGTCTCCACAGATATTGGTTTCCCTCAGTCTGCCCTTGCTCTCAATTGAGGAATATAGGGGTTGATGTGTTCCTGTAAAGTGTCTTTATCCACTCTGCAGCACTCTACAATTTCCACTCCATGCATACCATGAAAATTTAAATGGAATCTAAACACCCTTCTCCTTCTTGGCCAAGGTCTATTAGCAGGATAGACTTGAGCCTGTTGTACATACACATTCAGAAGAGAAGCAGCAGCCCCTAACATTCTTTACATTTAGTGTAGTTTCCATGCATTTTCCTGTTTCTCCCCCCTTTTTTTGAGATTATAGAAAGATAATGCTTTATTGTCTTTTGCATATAATTCATTGTTTGATTGGTGGTTACATCTAAAACAAAAAAATTGTGACAGAATATAGATGGCATCACTTTCAGGGGAGAAGGATGGATACATTTATTATTTGGCTATGTTGTCCACATATAAGATTCCTAAGTTGGATAGGTCAAACTTAAAAGATTAATAATGGAATTTAATGAAAATGAACAGCATTATGATTACATAAGATGAAGTATTGAAGGAAAGGGTTTAGGTGAATATATTCCAATAGCTTTATATAAGAAAGAGAATATTCAAGTGCAAATGTGACATATTAAGGGTGAAACTGGTAAATTATTTAGTGACTCTTAAATTTAAAAAAATGTTCATAGGACTAACATTTTTCAAATATTCAGAAAGTATGGAATATTAATTTTAATGTGCTGGAGAAACCATTTACAGTATTTAAGGTTCATCTGGATATTTGGAAAGCTTACTTGACATTTTCACCTGGTAACGATGATTTGTCAATTTTTTTATAATCTTGGCAGTTAGAATTATTAGTCAAAATATATAATATATGCTTTTGTCATGGAGTGATAGTAAATTGTGTGAGCGATTTAAGTCTTTATTGATTTTTATTTGCAAGGGATGTGATAAAGATAATTTCAATAACTGGAAATGCACAACTTTGTTAAATTGTGATTGTAAGCTCTTTTCTTATTTTACAATGAAGGCTGAGAGTACAACTAAATCAATGTTTACAACCTAAAGTATAAGGTGTCATAGGGTCTCTTGGGGCTATGGGAATATTATGGATTGTTTTCCATATAAATTTATTTCCACTCACAGAATGGAGCAGAAGTTACCTCAAACTATGGGACAGATTCCAAAATAGTTGCTGTAATGCTAGTGAATTACTTCTGTTTAAGCCTACCCAAATGCCAAAAGACCTACTTTCAGTATGAATGACTTACTCTGGTATAATACTCTGGAAAAGTCACTTATACTAGGACCAAGCATTTTTGAAATGGGCTATATAAATTTAAACAAAGATTTAAAAAAACTTCAGTTGATTATTAATTATACTATTCAAGTAGAGAATTAAATTTTATTCAATATTTAAAATTTAGTTTTGTTCTTAATCTGATAGAACTTATTTCATTATGGCAAAAAAATACAACAATTTTACTAAAATCAGAGAAAATTGGAGAACTAGATTTTTTTTTTTCAATTTAGGGTAGTTACTTTTCCAGCTATAGCTAGAAGTGCCTAGCCAATGGTTGAAGTGACAACTGGACTGTTTGAAATCAATAGACAATCTAGTTTTATACATTTATCTGTTCACAAAGCTTAAAACATGTCTCTGATCTTTTCCAGACATTTTTTTCATATGCAAAGAAAATATGAAACCAATATGCTAACAAATAATTTTTACACCTCCAACAAATAATAACTTTAGATTTATAAATTTTAAGAATTTTATGTGGTATACAAAGGACTCTATGTAAGTTCTATACAAAGATTTTCCAAGTAATACTCATTATAGTTGATCAAACAAATTCTAAAATCAATTGTTTACAATTATCATTGTGAACAGCCAGATTATATTGGTTAGCAATGTGCCCAACTTTTCTATCAATTGTAAGAGTTGGTTCTAGAATTAATTTATAAAGTTTTGATAAAGAATGATTAATTTCTGTATTGCTAGTAAGGACCAGGGAAAATAATTCCATTTGGGGTATTGTGACTTTTCTGAGAGAGACATTAGATTTATTTTTTCTTCTAGATTTAATACATTATTATAAATTAAAATCCAATTTGATTTTTTAAATCAATGTTGTAATGCTAGCTGCTATTTTTGTCAAACAGTGTGACCAAAACAATAAATTATTATTTCTTTAGTAATATTATTTTAGTATGTAATTTCAAATCAATTCAGTTGTGGGTATAAGTGAGAGAATCTATGGAGAAGAAACATTTTTTCTAAGCAAAAGATTCTATAGATGAATTTTCTACTGAACTTTACAGTACTGTTAATAAAATTAGAATTAATTTATATAAAGTTCCTTTCAGACAGTAGTGTAGCTAGGGTGAGGGAGAGGAGGAACAGCCTTGGGCACAAATTACTGGAGGCACAATCAGTGAATCCTGATCTTTCTTTAATGCAATACTGGCTTTTAAAAATCCTGATCTTTCTTTAATGCAATACTGGCTTTTAAAAAGCAACATTGCATATATAGTCAATCTAGAGTGTTATTATACTCTGTATGTGGTCTAATCTGTTGTAACTGGGTGCTACACTAAACTTGAATTAAATTCTTAAAAAAGTGATATGGTATAATAGACATTTAGCTATACAATGTTACTGTAGGCATGGCTCTCACATACAACTACATGAAATACTAAACTGGTTATCAAAAGCACACATACTGCACTCACCACACATAGATGGACCAGGCCTGTATATGCTGAGGCTCTTAAATATGATCTTCCTAAACCACAAAGACATCCCATATGTTGCTTTCAGAATAAGTATCCTCAACAACCTCAAAAGCACTCTAACATAATAACACCTACCATGACAAAGAGACTAACATCTCACTGTGTCTTAAAATCTAAGACCATAAGGCATGCCACCACAGAATCCAATATTTGGATCAATAGAGATTCCATTGATAGACATATAGATGCACCAGTCACAAGGCTGAGTAAAGAGAATGTTACTGTCATTTACCTATCAGAAGCCAGGATCTACCAGGTTGTGCATGCACTCAGGCCACTGACCACATGTACCAGTATGACTTAGTCATCTTCCATGTGGGCATAATTGAATGAGACATACCTCCATGGACTGTATGAGTAAAAGACATGATGGATTTCTTGGACTATGTATATCAGGATTGTATGAGCCTAGCATTCAGCAGTATTCTACCTTCTTCAAGGATGATGCCACCATATGAACAGAAAACAATTCACTCAAATAATTGGCTTAGATCTTGGTATCATTCAAAGGGAGTATGATATTTGCCAGCCTAGGTGGATACAGTTGGCAGGCCATGTTGCTTTGCTAAAGATGGTCTGCACCTATCCCATCTGGGCTTTCAAAGACTGGCTAAAATTTGTCCACCCTCACAGTGCTTTTATTTTTCTTTGGCATTGCCAACATGTTAAACCTTCAGACATATTTAAACAAATGTTAGAACATGTGAAGATGTTGCTAGTCAATGCCAGGAGCCTAAACAAGAAACTATACTCCCTGCAACATCTTGTCAAGCTGGACAATGTAGATGTCTGTGAATTTATTGAAACAAGGTTTAGAGCTGCAAGGAGCATTATGGCAGTGAAGGGTTATCATGTTTTCTACACATTCCGACCAGCTACTGGAAAGGAAAAAACAAAAAATTGAGTTGCCTCAATTTTCTTCAAAAACAAGCACACATTACAATTCATCAAACAATATGATGTGCTTGAAATGCACCATATCCAAATTTCAATATGCAAAGTCCCATACCATATCCTTGTTAGCTATAGGTCCCTGTCTATGATCCAGGAAACCAATAACACCTCACAAACATGGGAGAACAGTGCATCCCCCTAGTGTAATATCCTCATTGGTCATGCTGGAATATAAATCTGTCTCCTTTCAAACCACTGCAAACCCTAGTGATTTTAAGAATTATTCTAAGGGAAATTTCCTATTATTAAGAGATTTTAGTTTCCCCCAAACCATGAAACGCTACTGCCTATGGGGATTGTTCACAGAAGCCCTAATACAATCATATCAATAGTTTATCCAGAAAAAGCACATGACAAACTCAAAAAACAAGCACTGTGGTGGAATCACAGCATCAATAGTCTGTATAACAAAAAAAAAGAAAACCATGACCAAAAATTAGGAAATGCAATGCCGAGCAATGTAAAATCTCCCTCATCAGACTTAACAAGTAACTTAGAGGGATAATCAAGTCTACCAAAGCTAAATGTGTAATAAAATTAGCCTCTCAGGCAAATGAAAATTACAAGGCATTCTTCTGCTATCAAAAACATCAAGGGCAATACACAGCAATCTTCCAATCTAATTGTAAATGGAACCACTTACACTGGGCTGGCAAATAGAGAAAATCTTCTGGCCAACAAATTTTATCCCAATTATACCCCACTCTCCCCACCCAGAAACTTCTCAGGAATACCTTCAAATATAACTTCCCCATCTATGGCTAGGGAACACGTCCTCAGTGCACTTTCCAAGGCCAAGGACACGGTTTCAGTGATTTATGATAATGTTCCAGTATGCCTCCTTAATGGCATGAAACATTACCTATTTGTCCACTAAAATCACTGTTTAACAAAAGCTTTCAGATAGGCTTTGCACCAAGGGAATGGAAGATTTCAATTGTCTCTCCTCTGTACAAGGCAGTCCATCTACAGACCTGGTTAATAGACCTGTAAGTCTGGTTATTTGTCACTTGCACGTGTGCTTTGGGAAGGGAAGAATTATGAAGACCATGTCTTCAGTTTTAATTATTCTGAAGAAGTCAACTGATATATGCTGACGAAATCACTAAATAAAATCTGATCGAGTTTGTGGAAGTCACCTTTTGGTTCTGTTTTTTTTGTGGATTTTATCCTGTATTGGTTCCTGGTTTTACTTATGGAGAGCTGTAAGTCTAGCTAGTATCATATACAAAGCCATAGAAAGAATTGTTATGAAAATAATAAACAATGGCATAGTAAGTTTTCACCCACTGGATTCAACACAGTTTGGTTCTGTTAATGGTAGCTCATGTCTATTCAGCCTGTTGGACTTCTTCAAGAAGGTCAGCAAAACAGTGCATGCTACCTACTTTGACCTGGCTAATGCTTTTGACTCAATACCCCACTTGGACATTATTGACAAATTCACAAAACTAGGTCTAAACCCCTGTGTCACCTGCTATATAGCCACCTGGCTCACAGCTAGAACCCAAGAAGTAAATATAGAGGTCTACTTCCACAAATAGATTAGTCACTAGTGAAGTCACTCTGGGCTTAGTCCTGGTGTTGCTACATTTTGGTATTTATTTCTCTGAGGTCAGGGCTAACATCTAGTTCCTCTGGCTGAGCAAGTTTGTGGATGATTGCAAACTGGGTATATTCACAGAAACCCAAAATTACACAAATACTCTTCAAGAAGGCTTGACACAGATATATAACTGATGTCAGAGCCATGGCTTAAAATTCAATGCCAAGAAATGTATAATATTATCCTATTATCCTTTAGGAAGATCTCTATCTTTGGAAATTACCATATTGAGAATACTTTTGAAAGAGTAGACTCAGTGGCCAGGGATCTAGTAAAGCACTTAGACAATAACTTGGCCTTTGACTATCACATATGTATGGTGGTAAGGAAATCATTCTATATTGCTCAAAGTATAAAAAAATCATGGCATCTAGGTCCAAGGATGTCATGGCTTTCGCCAGACCAGTCACTGGGTATAATGCCTTCTTCAATCTGTACTTGGCATAAATAACAGCTGGAACATCTACAGAGGTTCCTCAGAAAAAGAATACTGGGCATAAATAACATGTCCTATGTGGAACACCTCAAAGTCCTGCCCCTGTTCTCAGTGTCCTACAGGCTACTGTGTGCAGATCTATGTTTGGCCTATAAAGAATTCTCTAATACCACTCTGATTGCTCTGTTGTACATTCACAAAACAAATAGCATCAGAATTATCTGATGTATGGATAAGCCTCACTTGCAATATAAATAAGTCATATGAGAGGGACAGTCTCTTAGACTACCCCTTTTCTGGAGCAAATTTCCCATCCATGTCTTTCAGAGCTCTTCCATAACCCAGTTGAAGCATAACTTGGACCAGTTAATGGAGAATCTGAAAATTACCCCTGATTTGTCACCTATGTAAATGCTTGACCACCAATGCTCAAGTTTACATATACCCCATAAAACGGCCTTAGAATAGCAACCTGCCAGATACAGTTGGGAAGCAAGGCTAACATTAAAAAGACCCTCAAGGGATCATTGGCCTACTAACCACAAATTAACCTATAATCTATTTTTTACAGGAATGTAATGTTGTATAATTAAGTGGAAAGTAATGCAAATGACTTCTGATAAAAAAATGTACTTGTTGAAAACATGCATATTTTTTTAAGGCAGTTATTTAAGGCATGTTGCTTTGTTTCCAACAAAATATAAAACCAGATTTTTTAGATATTTTTGTCTCTACTATATGGAATTCAAGACTGAACCTGATCAGAAGAGGAATTTTATAGAGGGACAGGAAGGATGGGATGTTGGATATGATGCATCCTGTAGACAACATTCAGCTGGGCTTATACAGACACTAGTAAAGTTAGGAATCTCTATTTTTCTGTTTTTGTGAGATTGCTATGGCACATTGTTGGTTAAATGGAAAACAAAAATGTGTGTTCAGCATATTAAGGATATAGACAATGATACGACTGATTTACATAATGTTTACTGTGATGGAAAGTTGATTTTAATATGGTTTTTGATGAGAACTCTCAGTAATTAAGGTTTGTTGTCAAGTCTTTTTTTTGCACTTGTGTGGGATCAATTACATTGTAGAATGCAGCACAGTTTACACCCACGATTATAATGATATGAAAATATACTGTTTTAAAAATTGTATTTGGAGATGTGGTCATAAAAAGTGCCAGTTAATAAGTGTTTTTGTGCTCAGGTAGTGACTATCAATCGTCTTTTTTTTAGAATGTCATAGAATTAAATCTTTTCTCTGGAAAATAATTGCATTACAAAGAATTTGCAATAGGGGTATGACTTAATTATAATGCTACTGACCTACTATGCTATTGAACTGTTGTATAGATTGAATTGACAAAGAAAGAAGTTTTAAGTTGGATGTGTAGTTTTAGCAGGATATGTATTAACAAGGCTTGTAATTATAACTATATGATTACAAAAATAACTGATTTTGTAAGTAAATGAATGCAAGAAGTTCTGTTTTGATTTGGTTTCTATTTTTTAATGCAATAAGAGAAATATAACCCCTTCTCTTTGTAAGATGGTCTCTAGGTGGCAGGTAAGGGCTATTACCCGTAATCATTGAATTCAAAATGGCCGAATTGAGTGATGAGGAGAATGATACAATAGAAAATGTAATAAAGAAGGGCAACTAAGCAGTTCTGGATGACTTGTGTTAAACAAAAAAAATAATGGATAAAGAAGAATTAGAAGAATTTGAATCCATATGCAGTGTTGTGATGGATAAAATACTTGGTGATGTGGATAGAGAAGGAACAGAGGAGGTAAAAGAAAAGAAAAGATGGTACAAACAGTTGTGTGGATGGAGAAGGGGCGCATCTGGCCAATGCAGTAACTGGTTTTAAGGTTGTGCTTTGTGTTGTGCTGTTGGAAGTTGGAGCAAAGGCTGGTACAGAAAAAGAGAGACTGATAGTTCTATGATCAAAAGAAAGACTTATATAGCAGCTGGATTGGGACCTGGTGAAAACTTTCACAAAGAAAAATATGTCCAGGTATAGCGGATACAGGCTGGAGCTTTTGAAAGCTGGAGGTAAAGGCAAATGGTATGGGTGAAAAAATAATGAACAGCAAATAAACGGGCACTTTGTTTTAGACAATGTTGTTATGTCCTTAGAAATTAGTTTGTCTGACATAAGGGTATTAATGCACATAAGAAATTAGCCTTTCTGTGAAATAACTTTTAAGACATTTGCACTAGCAGAAAAAAAATAATGACTGTGAAAGAAGCATACCTTTCAACTTTCCAGATCATATGTTTTTACAGAATTTCCAGATTTCTGCCTGAGTTTCAAACTTTAAATCCTTTAAAAAATGCATGCTAATTAAAGACCTGCTATTCTATATATTTTTTTTAGTTTGCAATGGTGATATTTCAAATCTGTTCCTGATTTTGGGCCTTCGTTCCCTATTACTTATGGCATTGTCCATATTTCATGTAGAAAGGAGAGGAGCAGATTTCCTGGAAGAATTGTTTATATCAATAGTTAAAAAGAAAGATGATGTTACAATTTAGAACAACTGAAACAGAAGTAAACGAGTTACATTTTTTTCTGAACTTATGTCAGGATGTGCAGAATATCAAAAAAGGTTGTGGATGACAGAAATGTATGGACTGAAGGATGGAAAGTTTTTGTAACTTTAAAACAGAAAATAGCAAGTTGCAATACATGCCTAATGCGGTAATAATGAATGAAAAAAGGAATGCTAAGTACTGGGAAAAGCTTAAAGGATTTTCGTTTCTGTGAGGAAAAAAAATGCATTTAATTCAGGACTGTACATAATGCAGGTGTGGACGGTGTGGGGAGTTTGGTCATTTCAGAAAAAACTGTAAGCATGTTATAGAAACTGCTAAAGTGAGGAAAGCTTTTAGTTTAATTGTCCATTGATTAATGTCAATGAGGAAAGTGAAGGGGAAATACAAACTATAAACGCAAAGATAAAGATGAACTGACGGCAGCGGTGAGGGAGAACAAGATAAAAACATAGAAAATGATAAATCAGTTAATGGAAAAGAGAAGCATACAGAAATAGAAGGCAATGTGGGTGTAAGAAACAGAGGAAGAAGAAGAAATGAAGGAGAGTTCTGAGTCAGAAAAAAAGCAGAAGGACCTTTTGGGCTAAAGTAAGGAAACGGTAAAGGAAGCCAAAAGATGGAATGGAAAAAATAACAGAAAAGGAAATGCATTTACAGTGATATTAGAAGAATGATGGTATATGAACAGGGGCATAATAAACTTATAAGTGGGGTTTACTTATAACACAGATTATTTTTAGAAGGCATAAAACAGATAAAAGAAAGAATTCAAGAGGCAATGCTTCCTGATCATAGAGCTGTATGGGCAATAACAGGAAAAGATGTGAATGTAATAAAACAGGAGGAAGGTTAAAATGGTTAACAGAAAACATAGTAGGGATAGCGTTTATTATAAAAGAAAAGAAAGACTTATGTATACCAACTCCACAGTTACACTAAAATGAAAAAGCAGACATTTCCACAAAAATAGGCATCACTATTAGCACAACTCATCAACACTGACTTCCTAGGAAAGACTGCCAAATCCTCGTTAGGTTAAATTTCAGGTAAATCACATTTGAGACTTCAGTCCTCATCCATATGTAGGTAACCCATTGGTCATTAGGTCAGACACGCTTGTATAAATGCCATCATGCATAAATATATTTATAGAAGAAATACTTGGCATATTAATGGAAAATAACTTACCCTACATCAGTATATAATATGTGACTCATAAATGGTGATTTACTGCATCACTGCTCTTGCAATTTGTGTTTTATTGCTAATACCACTAGATCTTATAAACACATTGCCATTTGGTCCTGTAATATACATATGAAAGAGCATTTACATGACTTGACAAGTAATAATGTTAGGAATGCATTTGCATTTTGCTAAGATGCACAAAAGTATCATAAACATTCAAATGTAAAGCAATATTTTGTTTACTTATATAATGAATATAAAATTGTTATAATTAATATAATTATAATTATATAAGTTATAGCACATTATTTCATACAGTTATAAACACTATTTCACCCAGTAGGAGGGTATTATAATATATCTTTTTGATGTAATTACTACTTTCATCCTATGATGCCATTTAAATATATGAAAAGGTATGTTTTATGTCTTTTTTTAATGCCTTGAAGGTATATAAGTAGTGGCACTAGAATTTTTGCTATTTGGATTTTATTCTCTATTGCTTGCCATTTTCATAGGCTCATAGGTGTGTACTAGGCTAATGGCCCTGGAGCCTTTACAAGCCTAGCACATAGAAGTGCCCTGACATCATGCCACCCAACATTAGCTCCTAGTGGCTCTATCAAGTAGAGCCACTGGAGTGATCCCAGGGATGAACTTTCTATTACCCATCCACTCATCAAGATTTCTCTGGAAGAGGGTCAGTGAGGTGCTTTGCTTGACATGTATGGGAAGTCTATTCCAGAGCATGGGCAGACTCTGGGTGAGGAACGTGTCCCTCCAGCATGTTCTGTTTATTGTGGTAATGAGGTTAAGGTATCTGGAGTGTGTGGTGCAGAGGGATTGGGATTTCGTTAGATGTAACATTTCTAAAAGAGCTGGGTCAGACATTGGTTTGTAAGTCAAGCAGAGATCACCTCTAAATAGGCGATATGAGACAGCAAATAGCTGGAGTCTTTTGAGTCATTCTGTGTAGGACATGTGTTTAATGCCTATGATCCTCTTTGTGAGGTACTTCTGTGGCCTCTCCAGCTGTTGCAGGTGTCTAGTGAGGTACATGCCAAATGGGGCATTATACTCGATGATTGGTCTAATGAGGGAAGAGTAGAGAGAGACAATGACCTCTTTCTACCTGGATGCAAAACCCTTGGTAATGAAATGTGCCACACAGAAGGACTTTCTGACCACAGTGGCAATGTGGTGGTCGAAGGAGAGGTTGCTGTCAAACTGCATCCCCAGATCTCTTATAACACCTTCAGTGTTCAGTGGTCTCCCATCGATGTGGTAATTAGTGGGAACTGAGATTTTACCAAATGGGATGACGACGTATTTTTTGGTGTTAAGCTTAAGGCCATAGTTTCAACACCAGTCATTTGTCTCAGTGAGGCCTTTCTGTAGGATTTCTGCATCACTTGGGGAGTTAATAATGGCTCCCAGATGGTAGTCATCTGTGAACTTGGTCAGCCAGAGTTCCTTTGTGGTGGTGTGGACTTCTGAGAAGTAGATGCTGAACAGGAGAGGACCCAGGGCCAATCCCTATGGGACTCCACTCGTGACTGGTCGGCAGTCTGACTTGGAGTCTGCTACTTTCACACTATGGGTTCTATCTGTGAACCAATTTGTAACCCACCTAGTGATATAGGGGTTGATGCCTAGATTGGTGAGTTTATTAATAATTCCTGTGTGAGGAATGGTATCAAAGGTCTTGGCCAGATCAAGGTAGGCTGTATGCACTTCCTTACCTTCATCCACAGCCCTGGTGACTGACTCAAAGAAGTCAAGCAGGCTGAGCAGGCATGATCTCCCTTTCACAAAGCCAAATTTTGTTGGGTCTAGTGTTTGGAGATTTTCTATATCTTTGTTAATCAGGTCCATGATGATGTGCTCCATAGCTTTATATATCAGACGCATCAGGCTAATGGGCCGATAATTCCCAGGGTTGGTAGTCGCTCCCCCTTTATGGAGAGGGATGACTGTAGCAGTGCGCCATTCAGTAGGGACAAAGCCAGAGGTGAGGCTGTGACTGAACAGGGCACACAGATGTGGTGTCAGTTCACTTTGTCGTTCATGTAGAATACACCCAGGGATATTACTGGGTCCCATGGAAGCTGTATTCTTGGCCTTGGACAATGCACCTTTAACCTGTGCTGCAGTAATATTGGGTGCCTGGTATTCCTCCAGTATTGTGATTGGTCCTTTGGGGGTTGTGGGGAGTAAAAAGTTGGCACTGAATCTGTCAGCCAGTATGTTGGCAATATCTGTTGGCTGTGTATAGGAGGTACCATTGTGCAGTATCTCAGAGCAAATCTGGGTATTGCCACGGAGGCTCTTGATATAGCTATAGAAGGCTTTGTGATTGTTTTTAATATCTGCCACAATTCTGCCTTCATAGCTGGCTTTGGATGATTTGATGATTGAGTTCAACTTTTTGTTGAGACTATTAAGGGAGTTTTTCCAGTCTTGGGACTTTACCTTTTTCTGCAACAGCTTCTTCCTTCTGTTGTAGAGTTTATTAATGGAAGGGGATCACCAAATCAGCTTCCCTTTTTTTTGGAGGAGAGAGTCTTGGCTCTGTTGAGTATGGCTAGTTCCATGCATTTGTGTACATGTTCATACAGTGCATCGGTGCATGAATTAGCAGTCATGCAGCTATTTTCCATTGGCATGTGTGCCGTGAAGTTTGCCACCTCTGTTTTTAGGAGTCCAAAGTCAGCTTTGGAGAAGTTTTTCAAGGTGGCTACCTTTGTGGGGGGTGTAGGTGAAACATTGATTTCCATGGTGATGAGTTTATGGTCAGAGATGACCAGGGAGGGATTGACTATTGGTGTAGAGCAACAGTCACCCATATTAGTAATAAACAGGTCAAGACGTTGCTTCCTCTAGTGGCGGTCAGAATGAGCTGGTCCAGGGCATTGGAAATGATGAATTCCAGGAAGCGTTGGGCCAGTGTACTGGTGCTTGAATAGTTTTCCCAGTTGATGGAGTAATTGAAGTCTCCTAGTATGACAGTGATGGGTTGGACATTCATAGATTCCAGGGTGCTTAGGAACATGGAGTGAGAGTCTAGGTACATGGTTGGGGACCTATAGTAGACTATGACCTGCATCGCAGTCTTATCCAATGTTAGTTGTATCTGGTTTCTCAGATGCGTTATGCTGTGCTACTAGTCTGGAGGTGTGCATATCCTTTATGAATATGGAGACACCACCGCCTTTGGAGCTTCAGTCCATGTTTTGGGGCCAAAAGGTGTGGAATGAGTTATAGCCTGGTAGTGCAGGGGTGCTTTCTGCCACTTTAAACCAGGTCTGCATTACAGCACAAATGTCGATGTTCTCCATTTTGAGGAGTGCTTCGAGTGAGTGCTCCATTTCAAGATTCTTATCAAATTAAACTGCTCATAAGGTGAAGTTGTTGAGGCTACTTTGGATGATTTTGGAACAGTGTTCATTTATATACACATTTATTTTACCTGTAAGATGCTAGAAAATCCTGGAGTTTTTTTTGTTTTGTTTTGTTTTGTTTTTCTGTTCATAAAGTGTTTTACAGAGCTAGTATTAAAAAAATAGAGTCAGCTGTATCTGGAACAGAAACAATCACTCTCAATTGTTTAGGTTGAACTGCAGACAGTTTGTCACTATGATTAGCTGAACTCAAATGACTCTGCCAGTTGTGTTCCATTTTTTTCTCCTCATTTAACTTCAAGTGGACAGTTTGACCTTGTTGCAAGATGCATAGTGGGTATGCACATAGGGTTACCACCTGTCCCACATTGCAAGGGACAGTCCCTCTTTGGGCAGTTGTGTCCTGCAAAAATATTGTAAAAATGGCAGATGTCCTGAGATTTTAGGACAAAATTATTTCCTATATTTTATGTAATAGTTGCATACAACAGTTATTCTGTATCTGAAACACCTAAATGTTATAAGAAACAGAATAAGCAACCAAAATGCTACAAGAATAAGCTTTTATTTAGGCAAAAAATGAGGTTCTGTCCTTTGTACTGGCTGTGGGTATGTTTCAGCCTGCAAAATCTGACGTTTGTACCAAAAATGTCCCACTTTGGGCATTTGAAAAGGTGGCAACCCAATAATAATGCGCAGTGACATCAGCAATGATTTGTTTTATTTGAAATGTTTGATTTTTGATCATTATATTTATGTGACAGTTTGGAATAAGAATATGTTCAAGCTTTGACTCTAATATAGGCATGCATTTAGCATTCATCTTCCAAGCATTAGCTGTGAAGAACATATTCCAGTAGCATTGACTTGAGATCTCTGTGAGGATCAGATTATATGTTCTTCTCTCTTGGCTTCAGCATTCAATTGTAGATAATGAAGGTTTGATAAAGTATGGTTGAAGCCATAGCTAGCAACAAACTGTTCAAATTCACTTGACATCAAGTATGTACCAGTGTAATTAATTCAACAGTTAGTACTTTGAAAGCATATTCTTGAATCTGAATATTACTTGATAGCTAATTGTGGTTGATATATGAATTATTTCTATGTTACAACAGTAGCAGTTATTAAATGCATATATATTAGCAGTTATTTTTTGCCAAGGATTATGAGTATTAGCGCTGGTTTTAGTGACTCACATCTCAACAAGTTTTTGTGCATAAAGCAGACCTGACACAATAATTTTAAATCGATAATTTGTTTTTTGATTTTTGGCCACCACACTGACAATTTGGCTCTTTCTTTGCACTCAATGATTCTTTGATGATCTTCATGTATTTGACACAACACTTAAAAGATTGTTGAAAAAGGGGAAATATGATTCTGTCTTAATATAAAGGCAAACCATCATGCTCTGATAACTTTGCTCTGACTGTGCTGTACCAGTGCATGAGCTATTTGGTTTGTGTTCAGTGATTTAGCCATCTACTATACATGTTGGATAACAGATTCCAACTCTTGATCATTTATGGTATCTTGTTTAAGCTTCTTAGTCTTTTAGTAGTAACAACTCTAGTCATCATTAGGCTTGTACTGACATTATTTATTCTGCCTGTCAAAGTCATTTTACATGCCAGAGTTTTACCGAGCAAATTATTTATGGATGGACCATTCACCACATAAACTTAAAACTGAAGACGAGTGTCCTTACACTTAGACATGGCTAGAAATCTACTAGTGCATATGATTTTCCCAACAGGGCTATGAATTTCAGTGTCTGCTTCATGCGGATGCTTTGATAAACTTATGTAGGTAGCATGTGATTTGACAATACCATCAGCGTTATTATCATTCTTGAAAGTCACATATCATCAAAGATCCATTGTAATGCTTATGCCCCATGACTGACTAAGATTTCAGTTTTTCTTGCTTGTACAATCTAAGGAAGTGTAACAAAAACCTAAAAGGGAATACTCCAAAGTCAAGCTTACCTTTCATTGCTCTCAGTAATCTTTAGCATAACTAAGTATTTTTATAATACATTATAGAAGCCGTTTTTACTGAGCCTGGGATCAAGTCCTTTGATTTATTTATTGATTTATTTATTTATTTGTTTATTTATTCTTTTTTTTTGCTAACTGTTTTTCTTTTTTGCAGATTTTGTCTATCTTAGGTCTGTGCATGTTTTTAAGAGACAGCCTGGCAAAATGTGACTATTTTTTGCTAACTGTTTTACTTTTTTGCAGATTATGTCTATCTTAGGTCTGTGCATGTTTTTAAGAGACAGCTTGGCAAAATGTGACTATTTTTTGCTAACTGTTTTACTTTTTTGCAGATTTGGTTCATCTTAGGTGTGTGCATGTTGTTAAGAGACAGCTTGGCAAAATGTGGCAAAATATTTTCAAACATGACAGCCAGGCACAAAAAAGAGAACACACATCCATATGAAAAAGAAACTGTGCAGCACAGCAAAAGTAATATTAACAATTAGAGAGAATTTAATGCAATGCATTTTGCATATGAAGTGTTCCATCATGCAAGTACAAGAGAGCACTCATGGTACAAGGAGTGGAACCATTCAGCTGAAACGAAATGAGAGCACAGTAAAGAATAACATTGATGCAAGTGAGGGGTGTGCTTGTAATGCATCATTTAATAGATATGTCCAGACCATCCCAAAGGGTGTGAACAGAAATCAATCAATTCATGAAAGAATGCAGAATTAATTGCTATTCTAGCTGGTAAAGGAAACATAAGGCATTCAGCTACCTTTTTAGAAATGGTCATATTTAAGAAAAAAAAAAAACAATGCTTCATCAAAACTGGGTTATGCATCAGGGGCAATATGCATGTCTCGCTGCTTCATATATTAGAACCAAGTACTTACTCAAGTTTTTAAGGGTATTAGGAAAAAACAACATGATGTACTAGAAACAAATCACAAACTGAGCTAAAAAGCCATAATATGATATGAATATCATCAGGATGAATGCCTTAAGCATTTTATAAAGGCCAAATTAATTTGAATTGCCAAAAATCAAGCAAGTAGTAAAACAAAAATAAACCGCAAATTTAATTTAAAACAGAAAAGTATATGATATGAGGCAGAAAATGGCAGCTTAATCTGAACTGGGGCTGGACTGGGACTCTGCACATAAACATTCTATTAACAGAAAGTAAATGAGAATTTACAGAAGAATATTTATAAAGGGACAGTTGAAAGGCTATTAACTCTCATTTGGAATAGATGCAGAAAAGATATCGGCAAATGAAATGAAAATTAAAACATTTCCTACCTTTACAAGTTAGAGAAAAGTTGCCCATTTCTATTCAGTATTGATTCTGATGAAAACAACAAAAAGACAGTTTTTGCAATGGTAGTAGATGCCCTCCTTGATGCTAGATTTAAAAGGAGTGTTTCTAATATTGATAAATTCAAATCTTCTTTCAGCAATTAATGTGCTAAGTGCTAAAATGTTTATAAATTGTCATTATCACTTCTGGGGTCATTCTAGTTGAGTTTAAAAGTATCACTGATAGAAATGTGTAGAGGTTTGTGTGTGCATGCATGTGTGTGTGTGTGTGTGTGTGTGTGTGTGTGTGTGTGTGTGTGTGTGTATGTGTGTGTATGTGTGTATGTGTGCGTGTATGTGTGCGTGTGTGTGTATGTGTGTGTGTGTGTGTGTGTGTGTATGCGTGTATGTGTGCGTGTGTGTGTGCGTGTGTGCATGTATGTGTGTATGTGTGCGTGCGTGTGTGTGCATGTGTGTGTATGTGTGTGTGTGTTTGTGTGTGTGTGCGTGTATGTGTGCATGTGTGTGTGTGCCTGTGTGTGCGTGTGTGTGTGTGTGTGTGTCTGCAGTGGCAGCTGGTGACTTCAAATTAAAGGAGGGCAGCAGGAGACAGCTGAATGGGTGGGGCCAATGGGAATGGGTGCAGCCAACTAGAAAGGGGTGGAGTTATGCGCAAAACCACAACAACTGGAACTTTAAACATGCTACCCTGGGTGCCAAACTGTCATTACGAAAGTCCAATCAAGACAAAATGAAGTGTAGAAGAAATAATATTTCAATCCATTGGGTATATGACAACTTACTTAATATCTAGATGGAAACACAAAGGTTGCGAGGCATGAAAAAATAAATTACTTTTTAAATACGTTACTGGAATGCCAGTCAAAATCAAGTATAAAAAAAAACAAGCAGCACTCAACTCAAACCACTTCTCCTTGCACTGCAGTTCTAATTATAATTTATAGTCAACTTTATAAAATTACCAAGTAACATACTGAAAGTAGCAATCTCTGTGATACCTCTACTTGTAAAAATGTTTCTTATCCAAAAAAGACCTGCTGTCTGACAACAAATATTTACTTGTTTCATGGGAAAGACATGATCAAAGTAAAAAATGAACAGCAAACAAGAAACAAGCTGAAGATAAATTGCTTAAAGGATCACTGCACAAGTTATGGACCACACATGATAGATTGGCATTCTGTTTAGTTTACGGGTAAAGCCTGCAAAGATAACTGCAAGTCTCCAACAAATGTAATGAGCTTCTGAATATACTGTAATCCTGTCCTTTACTACAAATACTGTCATATGCATTTCAATACGTAAGGCTTATATGTTATCTAGGTATGTCAATATTCTCTGCATGGCAACAACGAAAAGGCTTTCAATGGTGGTAATTCTTTAACAGTATGCTTATTAAAGTTTGCTTGTATCTTACAATCCCTGAGAAGCATACCTGATGGTCATTAAAACATTGCTACTTAAACACAGAGCAACAGGGCACTGTGACAGCATGCGTTTTCTGAGTAATAAGAAGCATAAATCAACAGTATAAAAATATGACAGAAAACCCGAACATTCGCAAAATCAAGGACAGATGAAAAGCCATGGTCATACTTGCAGTCTACCTTGGATGGGGGAATACTCTGCACAGTTACACTGCATAACTGCTCCTTGCCTTCCTTGGGCACATCCAGAGCTGTTACAATGAGGAGTGGGGTGCAACAAGTATGTCACAATTTGAAATGTCTCTGGCTGATGGTGATGGCTCTGACACTCATACCTCTCAACCTCAGAGCAAGAAATCTGGACAAAGCCATACAGAGAAGTGAGAATCATGCTGAAAAATAAGGACAATTTTTAAATATTACTCTTATAAACTGAGAAAGATAATAGAACAGTAGTAGGTCTTGCATTAGTATGAATTTTCTGAAGGGTATGAAATCTGAAACTCAAATGTCTGCCATTATTTTCTAACTTCAATCTTTAATGATTTGCCGATAATTTACCAGAAAAACACAATTTTATGAAAAACAGACCAAAAATGTGATGCAAAAATATAAAATTGCCACACAATACAGCTGGGAACCTGTCAAAGAAGGGACACCTTTTTAATATTAATACTGTTAACTTGCGTAGCTGACAAAATAAGAGCATCTACATGCATTTCTGAAATAAAAGTAATCTATAACTCTGATCATTACAATTATTTATAATTGTAAACCCTCCATGTTTCCTTCCAAAATTGTCATTTTGATGAGGGATTATTAGGGGGAGAGCAACATTTTGAGCCAGAATTGGGGAAATTTGAGAGGTTTTGATATTCCTAATTCTATAAAGCAATTTATTTGCACGTACCCGTCAACCACTTAATGCAGGAAATCTGGACAAGGTCAAATATATTGGGGGAACATACAAACAGTACTAACAATTGCTCTTGTATAAACTTAAGACAGTAGATAGAATAACAGGTCTTGCTTTAGCATGCATTTTTCTGAAGGGTATGATGTCTGAAACTCAATGTCTGTCATTTAGTGACTTCATTCCTAAATGATTTGCCAGAAAACCACAAATTTTATGAGGAACAAACCAAAAATAAGAAGTAAAAATCTATTCATTCAGCATGCATTTTTCTGAAGGGTATGATGTCTGAAACTCAATGTCTGTCATTTAGTGACTTCATTCCTAAATGATTTGCCAGAAAACCACAAATTTTATGAGGAACAAACCAAAAATAAGAAGTAAAAATCTATTCATTCTGCAAAAATCTGGACAGTTGAGAGTTATAGTTCAGCCGGGGCTGTCTGAGTTTGCTGCCCTACCCCCCTCACAAAATCATGGTTGAATGGAGCCTTCCCCCTGCAGCCATTCCAATGTCCCATTCCTTGGTTATTTCACCCCATTTACCATAAACACTGTAACGTGCATATTGCTTTACTTCTGCGATGATTTGGATTTCATTTTAAAATTTTATTTTGCATTTTACAGCACAAACACTATCTGCTAAACAAAGCAATGCAGTCTCACAATGAAAATAGACTTAACATTAAAACTTCTCTGCCCTTGAAACTCACATTCATTGAAACAGCATTGAAACCAACATTCAAAGAAAATACACTTTGCCAGCAGCAGATAAAGATATTAACTTTGGGCCGTTATCAAATCACAGGCCCCTTGAACACGAAACATACACATGCTCTTTGATACACCTTCCTGATTGTATTAAATTATATTCCTTGTACAATACAGTACAGTTGCTAGAGGACATTTAAATTTATTGTTTGAACATTTTCCAGTAAACAATGAAACAAAATGCATGCACCAGTGACAAAACCACCAAATTCAGAAAATTTCCATCATAAAAGTCTACTCAAACTTCTACAGTCCACCAGTATCAGTAAATATGTGCAATCTCTGAAGAAGTAAAAGTCATCTAAATAATTCCACATTAAAGAAATACGTAACTAATGAAGAGGTTGCTGCTAGCAAACAACTTTATATGCCATTGTTTCATCTTCAAATAAAGTGCCTGTTGCCTTGAGGAATAAATTGCCTATGTTGCATTAAAAAAATGATAAGCTAGTAATATTGCAATAGGGAATGGATAGCAAGCTGAAAACAAGTTCATAGTTACTAGGTATCTTTGCCAAAAAGGACTGCAGCATGCAGCCCCTTTACAACACAGCACAGTATCAGCAATGCATCTACCCACTGTGGGAGTAGAACCCACAGCCTTCTGCATCAAAAGAAGTACACTACCTGTTGTGCTAATAACAATGCAAACCGACTCAGCATAAGCAGCACTAAACTTTTGTTCCCCTGTAGCTCTCAGCTCCTTTTAAAATCTACTCGACACTCAGCTGTATCTCTGAACTTTGCAGCACAAGAAATCTGGAAAAAGCTGAAATTTATTGGGGGGGGGGCAAAAACCCAGAAACCAGTGACACATTTTAAACATTGCTTGTATAATGTTGGAAAGTTGCTAGAATAAAATGCGGTGTTACCACCATACATTTCACTGCCAAGTCTTGAACCAAGGGGACTCTGTGCAAAACAGCCACAGCAACATACCACTATGCCAAATCAGCTGTTTTGTGAAAGAGAGGAAGACTGAAACTTAAATGGTTATGATTTAGTGAATTCAGTTTTCACCATAGTTGTCAACCTCTTAGCACAAAACACCTCAACAAAGCCAATAATGGGGGAATACAGCCCCAAAACATATTCAGTGAATTCAGTTTTCACCATAGCTCTCAACCTCTTAGCAAAAAAATGTGGACAAAGCCATTAATGGGGGAATACAGCCCTCAAACATATTCAGTGAATTCAGTTCTCACCATAGCTCTCAACATTAGCACAAAAAACTGGACAAAGCTAATAATGGGGGAATACAGTTCCAAAAATAGGGACAAATTTCAAATATCCATGTTATAAACTTAGAAAATTGCTAGGATAAAAGTTTTTGTGCTACCATGTACTTTCTGAAGAATATAAAGTCTGAAATTCAAATGCCTGTTATTTTTATTTAACATTTGTTAGCCAAGAAGCTAGTCTGACTTGGTACAAAAGTCAATTTTGAGCAGAGCAGGAAGAAAGACACTCCAGACACATGTCTTTGTATTATGGGAGGACATGCAGACGCCACACAGAAGGCACCCCAGTCAAGAATCAAAGCAGAGAACCTGTAGTTGTCAGTTAACAATGCTACCAGTGCACCACTGCACTACTGACTTTGCAAAGAAAAACGAAGATACAGAAACCACAAATTTTATGAGGAACAGAACAAATATGAGGCAAAAATCAGCAAATTGTTTACAGATGGTGGTGGGTATGGAATTCAGGCCCTAGCCACCTTGCACCAAAGGTACAGGGTTCAAGCCTGAGTATTCTCTACCAACCACCATGTGTTCCCTCTAGCCACCAGTATATAGCACTTGAGGCATTACACACACACACACACACACACACACACACACACACACACACACACACACACACACACACACACACACACACCATATTGTGGGAAACTGCTGTAATTCATCCGTTCTTCATTAGAATAGCCAGTCTTTCTGGGTAAGGAGGTTCAGAAACTGCTAACTAGTTGGCTTTTACTAAATACCAGCCAAGAATAGCATTAAGAGGCAGAGTCTTTACCTTCTGTCCCTTCACTAAGTTTTCAACAACAGTGGTCTTCTGTATTTAAATCAGATTAAGCAACAGATGGCTATCCTAGCAGAAACAGTACAAAAAATGAAAGAAAAAGGCACGAACAATGTTGTTTGTAACTGCAGCACCCACATCTCAGGTAATTGCTGCTTTCGCCTGCTATATATAGAGCAACTCTTCTTAAATGTGCTGGAATTTCACAAGAATGACCCAAGATCAGAAAAGGTCTACAAGTTTTAAGTGGATGATTCTCGTTTATTTAAATGAAAATAAGATAGCTTGCCAGCTGGTGGCACATTTAAAGAATTGTCATGCCAGGTGCAATGGCAGATTACAGGATTGGACTGTGATGCTCCGTGAAGTCAGGAAATCCAGAATCCTAACCCTTCCACATTTTGGATGGATAGTTATCAGTAGTCAAGTACCTTCCACTGCAGCTATGGATTTACCTGGAGAAGAAAACTACTCCTGAAAGACTCGCACATTGCAATTTATTTGAAAAGACCTTGCTGAAATTTAATTCACTTTAAGTCACAACAGCCTTTTAAATGAATACTTGTTGTGGGCTTGCTTAATGGATGACTGCATATTCCCACCAATAACTGTTGTTCAGAAAGGTGTCACCGGTACCTTCTGCTATCAAAAATGCACTATTTCTAATTAAGAAATGGATTTACTGGGTGGGTACAAGAGATAATTAAATAAAAATCCCTAACACATTGCTTATCAATTTCGACCCAAAACAGTAATAATTAAATATCTCTATAGGGTGCCCATGTTAGTCTGATTCATTAGCGCATCGATATGTGCCTGAGTGTCAGATTTGAATGATGTTAAAAGTCTTACATTCGACAAAAGCAGTAGAAAAATGTTAATTCAGTGTAAGCTACTAACTGCGAGTTACTTACAGTCGTAACCACCAAATCAAGTATTTTCTAACATTACTAAAGGAAGAAACACTCTTCATTCAGAGAGATGGATAATGTGCTGTTTACTTACCAATTCTGATTAATTGCTTAGCTTTGCCAGTGGTTTCCCATTAAGGCTTGTTGAAATCAATGGCCTCATTTTGAAGATGTTATGTTATCCTTATAGACACACACACACAACCTTATCTTCCTGGTGCAGTCCTAAGCTACCGGCTGGTTTCCTTACCTCCTCGGCAGCAGTCTTGAATCTCTGCAAGGTTAATGGCTGATTTCCTCGTCTGCAGCATAAGCTAACGGCTGGTTTCTGCACCTCCTCGGCAGCAGTCCTGATCATGCAAGGCTAACTGCTGGTTTCCTCCTTGACAGCATCTGGTTTTCGTTCTCCTGACATGTGAGAGTAGGCTGGAGGTTCCAGCCTGCGGGCGATGCAGTCTAGTCTTCTTCCATTCTGTGCAGTCATCAAAGCACAGACTTCTGGGCTGCAGGGCAGAGATGCCTTTCTCCTCCATCCAGACTGCCAAACACAGCAGTCTGGAGTTCTGTGAGTGCCAGGAACTCCAAGCACACAGGCGTGGAGGTCTGGGAAATCACAATTTTTTTTTTATCTTTTTTTCTTCCTTCTTTCTACAGGTGGGGGGGGGGCTGCAGTCCTGCAGTCCTAGAGCACGAGCCACCCCTGTGTGTCTGTTTGTCTTTGTGGAAGCATGCATGTGAATGCAAATTACTTATCACATATACAATATGCAACTACTGTAACTGTCAGAACATATTAAGACAAACTAGTAAATGGTGTAAAGGAACCATTAGGAAGCCTGAAGCTGAATATGAACTTAAAATGGCCATTGAAACCAAATATAACTACAAATACTTCTTTAACTGTGACAGGAAGTCAAGAACTGATGCTCAATAATGTTTGGAGTTACTCACATGTAATACAAAGCACTATGACTCAAAGGAATAGCTAATTAACATAGCTGGCAAATTTCATGCAAATTTGATTACACCCACAGCTTTTAGCTGTTACAAAGATTCAACACTTCCAGCCACCCACTGCAATTACTATTGAACAAGGTCACTCAAAAGTTAAGCACCCCTCATCCATGAGTCCTGATAAGATAAGCTGGCTGATTATCAGAATGAAATATGACCAATATGGATCCTTACTTAACCTCTTTATCTAAATTTCTCCTCTGGTAACATTCTAAAAGCATGGACAACAGCTATTAAAATGTCATTACAAGGTTGACCAACCAAAGCCTCTGGGGGTTATATACCCCTTAGTCTCAACAGTCTCATATATAAGGCTATTGAATATGTTACTTCAGATTTCATTAGTTTGGACATTCAAATAATTGTATTAATTGTGGGCCCTTGTCAGTTTGGCGTTAACCTCATTAATATCTTTGAAAAGTCAAAGAAGCTGTGGATAGTGATGATGCAATGCACACAGTGCATGTGGCCAGGCCAAAACCTTTGACACTATTTACCTTGAAGGCATTATTGATAGATTTGTAAATATGAATATAAATCCTTATTTTGCACAGTGCATACAGGAACTTCATCAGAATGAATACAATAGCACATGAGGGAGAGGCGGAGGTCACAGTTGCGGTCAAAGGTGACATTATTATCACCAACATATACTGTTAACTGCAGTCATTTAACAATTGCTCCTACTTTCAGCAGTTTGTTTCAAAAGGGATTTACATTAGTTCCTTCTGATTATTTAAACTTTGCTGATGCTTTAAAAGAACTCAAGATATTTACCAGATAATTAAATTTATATCTATGTGTGTGTGTGTGTGTGTGTGTGTGTGTGTGTGTGTGTGTGTGTGTGTGTGTGTGTGTGTGTGTGTGTGTATGTGTGTGTGCGCGTGTGTATATATATATATATATATATATATATATATATATATATGTTTTTTTCTGGTCAACATGGTAATATGTTTTACATTCCATCACAGCAGCATCTTTAATCTCCTTCTTTGTTCTCCTGTGATGGCGTATAAAAAGTCTTGTGAAGCTCATAATAGAGCTATTTGCAAACAGAAGTACAAGATACTCTACCATATCACACAAGAGTGAAAGAAACTGCTTAGTGATGTAATACATGATAGAACCATATACATTATGTAATCCAACTGGGTGTCAGTTATTATGGTGCAGAACATGTACTCCGGGCGATGCTTGAGTATCTTAGCAATGGAGTTTTCTTTTGACCTTATCAAAAACAGTTAATATTTCTTTTGCTTGAATTGATTCATGTCTCAAGGATATGTTTCATGAATATATTATTTCTTGTGACTTGATGGAGTCAAGAAACCCATCGTTCTGAGTATCTTCTATATTCCAAAGACTCACAAATCTTGGTTGAACCCATGTTGAGACCTACAGTGGCAGAAAGTTGTTCTAAAATCAAGCCTATGGCTAAATTGCTGGATAAAAACTGAAGCATTTTTTAATGACAAATAACATATGCTTAAAGATTTGTCAGTTTTTTTTGCCATATTGGGTGATGTGATTTTTTTAGAGTAAGGCCTTTTTGTTGTCATTGATGTGAAAGATATTTGCCCCCCCCCCAAAAAAAAAAATATCAGCCTGAAATAGTTCTTTGACGCACTGCATGGGGACATGTTGTTGACTGGTGTGGACACTGAAATTCTGATGGCCTGCACGGAAATAGTTGTACAAAACAACTTTGTTTTTCTCAAAGGGGAATAAATAGAACAAATATGATGGGGGTGGGATTGGGGGTGGCAGTATCGCCAGTGCTTTCAAACATCATTCTGTGGAGGTGGGAGAAGAAATGTAATTTTAATTCTGTTTATTATCAACACATTTCCAAATATTTACAATACTTTAATGGAATATTTTTAATATGGACTTGTAATGAATAATGGTTACATAATTTCTTGAAGTATATCAACACCACTACTAATGTTTTACAATTTACTGAGGGTGTCAACAAAGTGCAAGTTAATTTCTTAGATGTCACCATTTCTAAGAACTGCAAAAGTCAATGTTATGCATCTAACATCCATGGGAAAGGTACTCACGCTAACAGTTTTTTTACATTACTATAGTGCCCATCCCCATTGGCAAAACAAAAAATTTCTAAAAGGCCAGATGGTTCCACTATAAAGATTAGGTTCTTAAGGAAATGTTTGAAGAACAGCGTGACTACTATGATCTGATTGCAACTTGTATCACTAAGGTTTTAAAAAAAGAGGTACTAATTTTAAACATCTATTAAAACATCCCAGCAGTCTTGATATCTAGAAGATTAATAAGGAGGATGCCTCCAAAGCCAAAATTTTTAAGGAACAACACCCATATATGGGATGTTAAAAATGCTATGAATAAGAACTGAAACAGTGGGTTTGATTCTTTTGATGTATTATGTAGAATTGGGGTTATTCCAATTAAAAAGTCAATACAAAACACCTAAAAGTTACCATCAACCTTAAGTACAAATGGAAATATTTTGATGTTAGCATAATATTTTAAAAACATTTGTGTCATATAATCTTTAAAGCCTTGTTTATAGAAGCACAGATGGTGAAAAAGTAGAGGAGCTGTACATAATCACAGAGACTGTAAAGTATAGTTAGGTACTTAGTATTATATAAAAAATGCAACTGTCGAAAAACAAAATATTGGGTATAAATTAGCAAATTCACTTTATATCACAAACAGCTAAATATAACCTACAGCATCTCTACAGAATATCAACATAATGTTCTTCCACTCTCTGCTTGAATTTCAAGCCATAACCTTCCAACAGCAGGACGTAGCTACTTCACATTGCACTGATGATATCAGACTCTACAGAAACAAGATGGCAGCCACCGACTTGCTGAAAAAGGCATAGCAGCACAACTCACCAACAGCAATGTGCTGAGTTTTCTTGCTGTCCAGGCAAGTTGTGCTGCTACAACAATAAAGCAGTTAGATTTTCCCACAAGAGCAGACAGTCATTACCCAGGAACTAATGCATTGCTCCACTAGCCAGATGAAATACTACCTTACTTGCTAAGAAAACTACACAGTCTCTCAATCTTTGTTTCTCTTTCTTTATCCGTCTCTCTCTCTTTGGCATATATATTCACACATAGCTTTACACTAGACATTCATGCATAGACCCACTCACACAGTATTGTGTTATTCATAGACACAGTGGCACACAGACATACATATTCATACACCCCTATTCTCACATGCACCATGACTTACCTACATCAACAACCTGAGTAGAGTAAAGCAGCCCTTTTTCATCTCATGCAGATTCCCATTATTGAAATGCATGGGATTGCACAGTAAAACCGCCACACACACTTTTGTATTTGCAGCTCTGTCTTGCTCATAACTTGCATAGGAAGGATATCTATAAATACCATACTCTGAAGGACTTTTACCAGGGCAGAATACCTAGAAACACATTTGCATAGACCTCACCCATAGATGACTGGATTTGTATGCCAAGTACAACAGTGATTACTGGCATTGGAGGAGATCTGTGAGTTAGGGCAGTCTTTTGAAATATCCAAGCCACCTTAATGTCATTTGCTTACTTCACAAACTATCCATCAACATGTGTCCATTTTGAAAATTACATTTTTATAAGAAAACACACTCTCAAAATTGAAATATTGCGAAAAAAAAAACAGACAGAAATAAAACTGAAAGCTCCTTTACTCTTTAAAATGCAAATTATATTCCTGTAGAACTCCTTGCTAGGCCTAAATTCATAACCATTCATGGAGTATATTTTAAGTTATGATACTCCTCACCTAAAGTCAATATAGTAATTATATTATATCTACAGTCTGTGTCTCCGTTATCCTTTCTCCCAAAACCACTTGCTTTACCAGGCACTTTCTGTCACTTCATACTCTTTTCTTCATATCCTTCCTTATTTTATTACATTCTGCTATTCTCCATAAGTATCTCCTGGTTCATTACCTTGATTTTTTTTCCTCAGACTTGTCTTTTTACCTTGTTTCTCCTGGTGTTTAGATACTGTTTTCCTCACACTTGACTTTTAAAAAGCATGATCTCACAAATTAATTTCTGTTTTTTCCTTCCAATTTGATTGTTTTGAACCACTGTTATGTTCATGTACTTGATTTTATTCTTCACTCACAAAAATTATCTATTGATATGTATTGTTGTCTTTTGTAAAACTTTGTGTTTTATTTTGAGATGTATTTGTATTCATTTTATTAAATTTCCTAAAGTAGGTCTAATTTTTCTTATCTGTGTTTTGAGCCTTTTGTACCTATATTATACTTGAAGCTTTTCTCCCTGGGCCTCCACTGAAAAGGGGCAACTTATGCCAAGATGGACAATTATATAAATAAAAAAAAAAAGTAACCGACCAAACATTGAATTTAATGGAAAATCATTGAATTAAGCATTTCTCTTGCACTCCCCACTCAACCACTGGATTTGACCATCAGCACAAAAGAGCTTGCAGAAGCAACATGCATTGCAATTCTTATAGCTGCAATTTAGCCATTTTTGCAGTACCACAAAACCTTGATTTAAATCAAATCATCCAGTTGGCCACATGCATTTTCTGCCTTCATTCTATGACCAACATTCGTTTTGTCTTTTTTGTTACATAAATATCTCTCTTTATCAGCCCATTTGTAGCCTCAGAGCCAGTTGGAGAAATAATAAAACTCTCAGACCTGCATAGCACTCCACCTATATACATTATATATTCTTCTTCTTGTTCTAAATATTATTAGATATCTCATATATGGGACCTCACCAAATAGAGCTATTACCTCAAACATTAATTACAATGCTTCACCTCAATAAGACCATCATCAGAAATATGTTGGTTGATATTATCTATATACATAAAGTATTTCTCAGTAAATAAGACCTAACTAGATAATAAGGCCTAGCATGGTTTTCCAGGGTGGTCATGATATAAGCCCTACCCCAAAAATAAGCCCCAGTTAAGATCGCCAACAACACATGACGGACATGTTGAATTGTAAAATAATAATTTTATTGACACCTGTTGACTGAGGTTATCGTACTCTGCTCACCATTTTCAGACCATTTGGACACCCAACTTCTTCTCTTTGCAGAAACTCTTAAGATTTTTTCCCCAGGAGTTCTGCACAATTCTTACTGTAACCTTAATCCTCACTCACACTTGATGGTTGAAATTCTTGGCCCATAAACACTGGCAAGTGTACTTTGATTGGTCGAAGTACAGACAACACACGTAAAATGTGTACATTTGATAATGAATGGGTGTGGTTGTGTCTTGTTAACTGTCGCCATTTTGTGTTGCCGCTCCTGTCTCGTAAGTCTTCAGTTAAACCTCCCCCCCCACCAGACAAGTTGAGTGCAAAAAGAAAAAGTTATTCCATCGAGTACAAGAAAGTAATCGTGGAAGACTCCTGGGAAATGAATCCGATGGGTTTCTGCAAAGAGACGAAGTTGGATCTCTGAATGGTCTGAAAATGGCGAGCAGCATACGATAACCTCAGTCAACAGGCCGACAAAGGAAATCTAAGACGTGTAAGTGTGGATCAGGTCGGCAACCATTATTTCCTGAGCTGGGAGTCATTATCTGTGAATGGATTGCTAAAAGGAGAGCAAAGGCTTTGATTGTACGCAGGGCTGATATTCAAGCATTTGCCATGCTCAGTTAAGATCTGTAGGCACACACCCCTGTTAAAAGGCCAGGTTTTTGTGATATAAAAAAATGAGACCACAATAAATCATTTCAAAACTTTTCCTACCTTTAATGGGACCTATAACTGTATAATTTTTATTTATTTATTTTTATTTTACATTTGTTGACTGGGCTAGTCCAGCTGGATTTATGTCCATTTTCAGTGGAGGCCTGGGGAGAAAATCTCCAGAGGTAAAAACAATTTTAAAAATACAAATAATTCATAGTACAAATGTGTTATGCAATGGGAAAAATAAAATGTAATCACTTATATTATAGATCTTAATGAACTAAAAAAGCTAACTTAGAAAGTGAGGCCTGGGGAGAAAAACTCCAGAGGTGAAAACGATTTTACAAATACAAATAATGCATAGTACAAATGTGTTATGCAATGGGAAAAATAATTTGTAATCACCTATATTATAGATCTTAACTAACTAAAAAAAGCTAAATTAGAAAGAGATTTAGATAGAGGTTAACTACTAGCAATACAAAAAGGAAGGTAGGAAATATAAATTTTACAAATACAAATAATGCATAGTACAAATGTGTTATACAATGGGAAAAATAATATGTAATCATCTATATTATAGATCTTAACTTAACTAAAAAAAGCTAAATTAGAAGGAGATTTAGAGAGAGGTTAACTACTAGCAATACAGAAAGGAAGGTAGGAAATATTAGAGTGAATCAAGTAATATTTACAAAGAAAAGGGATATTTTGTCAAGTGAAGAGTTGAGGTAGATGAAAAAGAAGGTAGATGAAATTGAAAAACAAACAAATCTGTTAGGGGGAAACATATAATAAAATAAAAAAGTACAATAAGCTGGTTGCATAAGCATGTGCACCCTTAAACTAATACTTTGTTAAAGCACCTTTTGATTTAATTACAGCATTCAGTCATCTTAGTAAGGAATCATGACTTGGCAATATTTGCCCACTCTTCCTTGCAAAAGCATTCCAAATCTGTCAGATTGCAAGAGCATCTCTTGTGCACAGCCCTCTTCAGGTCATCCCACAGATTTTTTATTGGATTTAGGTCTGGGCTCTGGCTGAGCCATTCCAAAACTTTAATTTTCTTCTAGTGAAGCCATTCTTTTTTTTATTTGGATATATGCTAGGGGTCATTGTCGTGTTGAAGGGTGAAATTCCTTCTCATCTTCAGCTTTCTAGCAGACGGCAAACATGACTGGCATTTGAAACTGTTCATAATTCCCTCCACCTTGACTAAAGCTCCAGTTCCAGCTGAAGAAAAGCAACCCCAAAGCATGATACTGTCTCCACCATGCTTTACCATGGGGATGGTGTTATTTTGGTGATGCTGCAAAGTGTTTTTGTGCCAAACGTACCTTCTGAAATTGTGGCCAAAAAGTTCAGCCTTGGTCTCATCAGACCATAACACATTTTCCCACATGCTTTCAGTTGACCTGATGTATTGTTTTGCAAATTTTAGCCTGGACTGAAGGTTTTTTTGTTTAAGAAAAGGCCTTGCAACCCTACCCCATAGCTCAGACATATGGAGAACGCATGAGATTGTTGTCACATGTAGTACACAACCAGTACTTGCCAGAAATTCCTGCAGCTCCTTCAGTGTTACTGTAAGTCTCTTGGCAGCATCCCTGACCAGTTTTCATCTTATCTTTTTATCAATTTTGGAGGGATGTCCAGTTCTTTAAAATGTCACCGTTGTCCCATATTTTCTCCACTTTTTGATGACTGTCTTCTCTGTGTTCCATAGTATATCCAGTGCTTTGGAAATTTTGTTGTACCCTTCTCCTGAGTGATACCTTTCAACAATGAGATCCCTCTGATGCTTTGTAAGCTGTCTGCAAACCTTGGCTTTTGCTGTAGCAGGCAACTGAGTAAATGTCAGGAAAATCCTACTAGGACAACTGCACTTTATTTGGGGTTAATAAGAGTTTCTTTAATTGATGACAGGTGTGTGCCCAAGAAGAGTGAATTCTGTAATTACGTTAAAAGGTACTTCAACAAAGTATTAGTTTAAGCATGTGCACACTTATGCAACCAGCTTATTGTACATTTTTTATTTTTTATATTTTATATTTTTCCCCAACAGATTTGTTTGCATTTCAATTAAATTGTACAAGTTATAGGTCACATTAAAGGTGGGAAAAGTTTTGAAATTATTTATTATGGTCTCATTTTTTATATCACAAAAAACTGGCATTTTAACAGGGGTGTGTAGACTTTTTATATCCACTGTAGCTATATATCTGTATCTATATATTTACATCTATATCAGTATCTATATCTGCATCTCTCTCCATGTCTGACTATATAAATATGTATATATATTTATTTGTGTGTGTGTGTGTGTGTGTGTGTGTGTGTGTGTGTGTGTGTGTGTGTGTGTGTGTGTGTGTGTGTGTGTGTGTGTGTGTGTATGTATATATATATATATATATATATATATATATATATATATATATATGTGTGTATATAGATATATATATATATACATATATATATATATATATAGAGAGAGAGAGAGATATAGATATAGATATATATAGTTCTGTGTGTGCATATGCGCTTGCTTCTGTGTATAGATGCATGTGTGTGCATGCATGTGTATATATCTGAGTATTTGTGTGCATGCATGCATGCATGTGTGTGTGCATAAGTCTCATGAGAATTATGTAAAAAGGCTTGTCATTTTCTGATAATTTACTCACTTCATTAAGGTACTCTCAGTAAATGTTTATCTACTTGCCATTCACTGTCTGCAATATCTATATCTTTCTACATATTTCTATCTATTCACCCGCACAGATCTTCTTCTTCTTTCGGCTGCTCCCGTTAGGGGTCGCCACAGCAGATCAACTGTTTCCATTTCTTCCTGTCCTCTGCATCTTGCTCTGTCACACCAACCACCTGCATGTCCTCTCTCACCACATCTATAAACCTTATCTTAGGCCTTCCTCTTTTCCTGTTACCTGGCAGCTTCATCCTTAGCATCTTTTTCCCAATATACTCTGCATCCCTCCTCAGCACATGTCCAAACCAATGTAATCTTGCCTCTTTGGCTTTGTCTCCAAACCCTCCAACCTGGGCTGACCCTCTAATATACTTATTCCTAATCCTGTCCGTCCTTGTCACACCCAGTGCAAATCTTAACATCGTCAACTCTGCCACGTCAAGCTCTGACTACTGCCTTTTTGTCAATGTCACTGTCTCCAACCCATATAACATAGCTGGTCTCACTACCCTCTTGTAGACCTTCCCTTTCACTCTTACTGGTACTCGTCTGTCACAAATCATTCCTGACACTCTTCACCACCCACTCCATCCTGCCTGTACTCTCTTCTTCACCTCTCTTCGACACTCACCATTACTCTGAACTGTTAATCCCAAGTATTTAAACTCATCCACCTTCGCCACCTCTACTCCCTGCATCCTCACCATTCCTCTATCCTCCCTCTCATTCACACACATATATTCTGTCTTAGTCCTGCTGACCTTCATTCCTCTTCTCTCTAAAGCATATCTCCACCTCTCCAGGGTCTCCTCCACCTGTTCTCTACTCTCACTACAGATCACAATGCCATCTGCAAACATCATAGTCCACGGGGACTCCTGTCTGATCTGTTCTGTCAACCTGTCCATCACCATTGCAAATAAGAAAGGGCTCAGAGCTGATCCTTGAGTAATCCCACCTCCACCTTAAATGCATCCATCACTCCCACCGCAGACCTCACCGCTGTCACACTACCCTCGTACATATCCTGCACCACTCTTACATACTTCTCTGACATTCCCTACTTCCTCATACAATACCACAACTCCTCTCTAGGCACCCTGTCATATGCTTTCTCTAAATCCACAAAGACACAATGCAACTCCTTCTGACCTTTTCTGTACTTCTCCATCAACACTCTCAGAGCAAACATCGCATCTGTAGTGCTTTTTCCTGGCATGAAATCATACTGCTGATCAGTAATCATCACCTCCCTTCTTAACCTAGCATCCACTACTCTTTCCCATAACTTCATGTTGTGACTGATCAGTTTAATCCCTCTGTAGTTACTACAGCTCTGCACATCACCCTTATTCTTAAAAATTGGTACCAAAACACCTTTTCTCCATTTCTCAGGCATCCTCTCACTTTCCAAGATTTCATAAAACAATCTAGTTAAAAACTCCACTGCTATTTCTCCTAAAAACCTCCATGCTTCCACAGGTATGTCATCTGGAACAACAGCCTTTCCATTCTTCATCCTCTTCATAGCTATCCTTACTTTCTCCTTGCTAATCCACTGCACTTCATGATTCACTATCTGCACATCATCCAACCTTCTCTCCCTCTCATTCTCTTCATTCATCAGCCCTGCAAAGTACTCTTTCCATCTGCTCAACACACTCTCCTCACTTGTGAGTACATTTCCCTCATTATCCTTTATCACTCTTACCTGCTGCACATCTTTACTAGCTCGGTCCCTCTGTCTAGCCAATCGGTACAGGTCCTTTTCTCCCTCCTAAGTGTCCAACCTTTTATACAACTCTTCATACGCCTTATCCTTAGCCTTTGCCACCTCTCTCTTTGCCATGCACCTCATCTCCTTATACTCTTGTCTACTCTCTTCATCTTTCTGACAATCCCACTTCTTCTTTTGCCAAACTCTTTCTCTGTATACTCTCCTGTACTTCTTCATTCCACCACCAGGTCTCCTTGTCCTCCTTCCTCTTTCAAGATGTCACACCAAGCATCTTCCTAGCCAGCTCTCTTACTAGCTCTGCTGTAGTTACCCAGCTATTTGGTAACTCTTCACTGCCACACAATGCCTGTTTTAACTCTTCCCTGAACATCACCTCACAATTACCCTTTTTCAATTTCCACCACTTTATCCTTGGTGCTGCCCTCACACTCATCCTCCTCTTCTTGATCACCAATGTCATCCTACAAATCACCATCCTATGCTGCCTAACTATACTTTCCCCTGCCACCACTTTACAGTCTCCAATCTCCTTCAGACTGTCCCTTCTACTTAAGATATAATCCACCTGTGTGCATCTTCCTCCACTCTTGTATGTCACCCTATGCTCCTCCCTCTTGTTAAAATATGTATTCATCACAGCCATGTCCATCCTTTTCACAAAATCCACTACCATCTGACATTCTGCATTCCTTTGCTTAACACCATACCTACCCATCACTTCCTCATCCCCTCCGTTCCCTTCACCAACATGCCCATTGAAATCTGCTCCAATCACCAGTCTCTCACCCTTGGGTACAGTCATCACCACTTCATCCAACTCACTCCAAAATTTACTTTCTCATCCATCACACACCCAACTTGTGGAGCATATGCACTAACAACATTCATCATTACACCATCAATTTCCAGCTTCATAAACATCACTCTATCCAACACTATTTTACCTCCAAAACACTCTTAGCATACTGTTCCTTCAGGATAATGCCAATGCCATTTCTCCTCCCATCCACACCATGATAAAACAATTTGAACCCACCTCCAATGCACCTAGCCTTGCTCCCCTTCCATATGGTCTCTTGCACACACAATATACCAACCTTCCTTTGGTCCATCATATCAACTAGCTCTATCCTTATACCAGTCATACTGCCAACATTCAAAGTTCTGACCCTCACTATCACGGTCCTTGCCTTTACCTACCTTCAGGCATGCCTTCCCCCTCTTCTCCTCCTTCGGCCAACAGTAGCCCAATTTCCGCTAGCACCCTGTTGGCCAACTGTACTGGGGGTGGTCATTGTTAACACGGGCCTCGAACCAATTTGGTATTTATATCTGTACTGTTGTCTGCATGTATGATTTGGCAAAATTTTACGCTGGATGCCCTTCCTGACACAACCCTCCCCATTTATCCGGGCTTGGGACTGGCACAAAGAAATGCACTGGCTTGTGCATCCTCAGTATGTGTGTATATGTGTATGCATGTGAGTTCATGTGAGTGTGTACATGTGCAACACTTATGTTTGATACTCTGTACAGCCCATCAAGCATGTTTTCAAATACTCATTTATATTATCTGCGTGCTTTTTGCCATACTCACAATATACAGAAATTCCAGAATCAAAAATGCAGTCATCAAATCCATCTGATGCAGTCCATCAAAAACTATGACACAAAAAGTACCAGAAGAAGAAAGATTTATGCAAAAGTCATCCAGAAAACTAAAATTATGTATACAGTTTACAAATTCAAAATAAAAAGGCTCCTTCCTCAAAAACTGAATTTAAGTTTATAATTTATTAAATCCTCACACAAATCAGTAAAACTTATAACTATAAATAAAAAACACAATACTTAAAATACATAAACTTGTCTAAACAGCAGAGTTACACAAAACATAAACCCAAGCATGAAATGTTAATGGAAACTAGGCCTTATATGGAGGGGGGACTAGAAAACCAATAAAATCCACACAAAACAAAAAGAAAATCGAAAACAGAAAAAAAGGGTTATTAATAAGAAAACATCAATCAAGAAAAGCAATGCATACCAAGAAGCAACATATGAAAAGTCGTGTGTGTCAGTAGTGAAACATAGCTGCATGTATATGATGAGCGATGAATCCTTGAGCTGTGAAATTAGTCCTCCCATGTCTACAATCAACATGTAATATATATCTAACACCAGTCCCTCACATCACTAAGCATTTTTTCCATTTAAAAGATACTGTATATTTACATTTAAATGTATTTTGCACTTGTACTTTTAAACTTTCTAACTTTACTGAGTGGAAGGCCACTACAACATATCAATTTTGGTTAACTGCAACATTATGGGAGTATACCAGGTACGCAACGGTATCTTTCAGTCATAATCTGCCTGCTCTGTTTTTTATAAACAGAGTTCATCAAAGAGGTCTACTACTTTCCCTGAGATAAGTATTCTTTTGTGTGTTTTAAGTATTCTTTCGTGTGTCTTGTGGATCAGTTTTTTTTTTATCTTTGAGGTGAAGTTGAAGTGAAAGTTGAAACCTTGAATTTAACAAGAAAAAAGGATTATCAGCTGGACTGAAAAAAAGGAAAGTTCATGTGTTTTGATCTTCTCCTATTTAAGGGGTTTTATGAAACAAAGAAACAATACTTCAGGATGAAATAAGAGAGATCCCTATTTGTGCATTATCCTGAAAATATGGTCTACTGCTAGTGAATAGTGTCTAGGAAAAGTTATATAGATAAGGATTATTATTTGCTTCCTCAGTGTTCATCTCCCTGCATCTCGTTTGCTCACAGCTGAATGCCCAACTGTATATTCCAGTGCAAGTCATTGGAATGCACAGACTGCCCCGTGTTTGTGAAACATGCCTAATGTGGCCATACAAGGGTACTGCACAGAGTTATACAACATGTCTGTAATTGTAATCATCAGTTAAGAAGATGCATTTAATTTCTCGACTATTAACTAAGAAACGAATTCACTCATAAATGGCAGAGCCAATGAAAAGAGAGGTGTTTATGAGGAGCATGTCCTGGACTGTACATAGAGGAGGAAGCTTGAAACCACTGCTTGCTCCTTTAATTCCCTTTTAGTGATTTTTATGCACATACCTCTAGTTCTCAAAGGACATGTCTATGTTGCAAAACAGCTAATGGTAACTGGGATACTTTCTAGAACTCTCTGAAGGTTCATGGAGAACTGGGATTCAGATCAACAGGGGAAAATGTAATCCACTCTAAGTCCCAGAACATGACGGAAGAGAGTAACATGGTTGCAGAGAAAATGAGAGCAATCGGAGCCACACTGGATTCACTAACAGTCCTACGGAAGCAAACAGCAATGGAGGTTCACCAAATTAAATTTACTTCAGCAGCCCACAAAGCAAAACTCCTAAGCATCAAATCAGCAGTGGCCCAACAACACAGCATGCTTATAACAACATCAGTTTATTACTGGAGTACATTCCTGAAAGTTGTAAAAACTTAATGAAATTAAACATTATCTGGCACTGACACCAGATGATTTAGAGAATCATGACAGGTGAAACAACATAAGAATGAATGGGCTAAAATAAATGTTTGAGGTAATAACCACAGTTAATAAAAAACGAAGTCTGTGCACCACTGCTGTCCCACTTCCCCCAAGTTTTTGAATTTGGACAACTCAGTGGTACAGTGGTTGCATTGTTGCCTCATAGCAAGAGGTTCTCCAGTTCTATTTTCAGCTGGAGTGCCTTCTGTGTGGAGTCCGCATGTCCTTCTTGCATTTGTGTGGGTTTCCTGTGGGTGCTCCATTTTCCTCTCACATGCATATGGAGTGTTTCTACCTAGGCTGCCGCCGAAAATTGTCTTTATTCCAAATCAGACATCTGCCGCTGAAAATTGGCTTTGTTCCATATCGGACTTTCCTGGTCAACAAATGTTAAATAAATAAATGGGCACACTGACGAAATCACAAGATGGGGAACTCCAACCAGTCTAGACATTTTTGTTTTAAATGGCTAGATTATAATGATCATGAATCCATTCTCTAAAAACATCTGGAGAAAAAGGAGCACAACTACAGATTGTTGGGCACCCAGTAAAGCTCACCCCAGACCACAGTGCTACCCTCTACTACAAGCATAAATAAATAAATGATGGCTTTTCTCCACGTATTGCTGCAACAAGGATCTAAGATCAGTCTTGGATTCCCTTGCAACCCTCACAGCAAAAAAGGGACAGTAAAACTGATGTTTAATATCCCCAAGGAAGTGAATCATTTTTTGAAATTTGTCCATACAGCAGGAACAAAATTTTAAGTGGAGGTAGTGAGCGTGCATAGGTCTGAGGCATATGGTAGAAAGAAAAGGGACAGACTGGGTTGTAACTTACCACAGAAACAACAGTTACAGAAAAAGGGCAGAGATTTTCTTTCATCAGTAACAAAACATGATCTTTCATGAAAGAAACCTCTGGTGACAGTGGAGGCAATCCAACATCTTCAGTTAAAAAGTGTGGGCCAAGCTGAGTAGGCAGGCAAACCTGGATTTTGCAATGCCTGAAATTTCTGCCAATGAATCCATCCAAAACAGTCATGGAGCGACATTGTGGATGTCAATGCATTGGGTGAAATGACCACAAAAATTAAAGCAACCAACAAAGAAAACTGATAGCTTATAGGACTAAATGACAAAAATGTGGCACAAACTGATGGGTTAAGATCAGTGTGCTGTTGGCCTAAAGTTCAGTTAATGGATTTTATTGAATATCCTTTGTGGAAAGCCTAATAAAAGCCACAATCACAATGTATATTAGGGAAAATTTTAGTTGTGAGACAGTATGCAAGGTATGTACAGGCTGAATGGGCAATGAATTATGAAATGTGAGATTGCTATACCGAAGATAACTTCAAGCAATCTCTTCTGTGACCTGCTTGCATAAATGCAGAGTGGAGTAAACATTGGCAAAAACTATACTGAAGTAATTTACCTATTTATTCTTTCTCATAGTGAATCTAAGTCTAGTAGCTTACGTCTCACAGTACTGTTTTCTTGTGTGTCTTAGTGCACTTATATACCTTGTCTTACTGAATACAAGTAGGACCACTCTATTTAACTGGAACGAGTTAGCAGTTTGAGTGGTGTGGTTTTCTTCCTTCAGTGCGTTACAAGTGTTACCCTGCAGTACTGTTTTGTCTCATAACTAGAAGACACATTGACAATCTGTGCAAGAAGAGTGACCAAGATGGTGTCCATATCACATGGAATGGCCACAAATCAGCTACTGTTGTAAAGACCCTTAGGCAAACTAAGGTATTAATGATATTTCTTCATGCAACTAAAATTAAAAGGAAAATGGCTGAATTCATTTTTAAACAATGGTTAGATGAAAAAATACTATCATGCCATTACACATAAGCATGGAGTAGCCACCTTGATCCATCAGCAATTAGGAGGGAAACATCATGATGGAGATTGCAGATAGATTATAACTAAGGAGTTTACAGGTGTTAACGCCTTAATATTACCTAAACTGCATATTCCCATTGAAGATAATCCCAATATACTATTAGATTTCAGATGTAGTATTAATACAATGTATCAAATTAATACACAGGTATAATAGCTAGGAAGACTTCATTGCTGATCCAGAAATAGAGAGTACCTACTAGAACTCTTCATCTCCCCAAGTGTACCAAGGAACCACCTTGTTTTATTGAGGAGCTGACACTGACAGATGTGTGGAGAGCTCTTATCCTCATCAATATGTATTGCACTGTCTATTCATATGTGGCTGAGAGTAAACATGATGTTTTGCTGGTTAATCACACTGTTAAATCATGGTTTGTGGACATCAAAATTACACCACCAGCCTTTATGGACCATTCAGTTGTGGTCATGGAATGGAGAATAGCTGAAGGAAATCCATGTTATAAGCAAAGGAAGTTTCAACCCTATACTGTTACAACAGGAGAAAACTTTGAACGTGCATAGCAAATTTTTGGGACAGAACTGGTTTATCAAATGACAATATTTTTGTCATCTGGGAATGGTTCTATGAAAGATGTGAGGCTTTTAGTAGACAAGTATGGGCAGACAATAGGGCAGAGAAGGATAATCGCTTCACTTCCCTCCCAGTTAAGCTAAGAGACTGGTAGAAGGTGTTCAAATGTAACAACTGTAAGAGAAAGGAAGTGAACTAGGAAAACAAATCCATCAAGCAAAGAATAAGGGCTGTTTACTACTCTGCAATTCAAGAAAAGTGGGTATGTATAAGCTACTACACTGGGTGGGTGCCTTCCAGTAAGCTAATTGTAGCTAAATGTAAGGAACAACCTCAGATGATTTACATCAGTGCATTAAAAGATGACTAGGGAGTAGTCTACTTGGACCGGTCAAGATTAGTTAGCTCTTAGCTATGCAATATGCTAGGACAGCTCAAAAGAGGGGTTGTAAATGCCATGCTGCTTGATCATTATTTCAAGACATTACACTTTGAAATATACAAGATGACTGATCAGAGGAGCTAGTTCCATGCTGCCTTTAGGGAGAAGATCAGGTTTCAGTAGCGTCACTGCACATTTCTAGTCATTAACAACATATGGAGTTACTCATTATTATGTTTTTTTTTTCACCAGGCAAAACAGATGCTAGGCTACCAAGCCTACATAATGGTAGCAACAGTTATGATATCCCACAAGCAGCACAAAGACCTGATCCAGTCATCCAATCATAGACAAATTTCTCTCCTGTAAACAGAGTTAAAAGTTTTGCCAAGCTATTGACCATTAGATTGGAGGCAATCATAGCTAACACTGTGCCTGAAAATCATGCAGGATTAATAAAGTGATGTCAAGATGGCCTGAAGGCAATACAGACTTGTCAAACATTGAAAGGTTGGCATATGTGCAGAATGGAACATGATTTTTAATAAGGCCATCAATATTCTCAGTTGGGACTGAATATGGAAAGTATTAGAATTTTATTCTATCCCATGACAATTTATAAACTGGAAAGGGCGGGTCTATATTAGAATGATGAAACCTCACTTACGCAAATCCCAAAAGGCCGGCACATAAACAGCGAACCACACAAGCACCGAACGTCCTTAAGCGCAAAATTAAAAATACCGAATCGCCATAGTTGTCCATACCATTTAGTGAGGTAAAACGTCAGTAGGAGATTCCCTTATCCGGTATAGTTCCCTAATGTAAATCTGCAATAGTTACTGACCTTAGAGTTAGGGTGTGAGTTAAGGTAAGTGCATATATAGTAATACCTTCATATTTATTTTGTTTGGATAGGCAGTACGTAGCGGGTGGTGGAGTTGGCCAACTATGGCAATTCAATATTTTGAATTTTGCATTTAAGGACGTTCGGTGTTCTTGCTGTTCACTGTGTATGTGTTGGCCTTTTGGGATTCACATAAGTGAGGTTTTGGCATTCTAATATAGACCCGGATAGGGCTACTTTATCACAATCCCATGGACCAGGTCTTCATAACTCTGATCTTATCCGAACCAGTCCAGATAGGGCTGCCCCATTCCCTGTTATTATTTGTACTAGTGGCATCAGTGATTGACAAGCATCTGCATGCTCAAAATGCAGCCTAAAGCTCATGGGTAGACACTGGCCCCCAACCCTTGGCCATTTGGTTTGCTCATGATTGTACTACTTGGCTAAATAATCTCACAGTACAGGTACCCAATATTCTACATATATTAGAGTCTTTATCAAAGGGAACTGGGTTACAAATAGACAGAAAATGTTGTTATTCCCACATTGGATGCCATTGACCACATGAGGCTTAAATGTAATTCAGAATATAGAGATAACTAAAAAAGTGAGAAATTTCAACATCATGTGAACAGATGCAAGTAAACTGGTGGAAATGAAGTTTAAACCACCATTAGACATTATTAAGAATTCAAATATAATTGTTTTATCTTTGGTCTGTTCTCCTCAATTTCTGTTATATTTCATTGTTACTTTGTTTTATATTAGATTGTGCTTAAATGAACAATAAATTTGTTACTATCAATATACACATAGAAGGTTTTTCTATTTTCATGTTTTAAAAGAAAAATAAAGAAATATTTGAAAAAAATGAACTCAAATATAAAAATGGAAACACCTAAAACTACATTTCTTGGGATGCAACTAAAATGGGTCTCTAACACAAAGTGCTTTTTTTATTAAGGCAACTTCCCCAGGCAACCTTTCCTGCTATATGAAGAAGATGCAAGACAATATTTTCAGACTTTATATGGGAAGGAAAAGAAACATGGATAAGTAGGAAACCAGTGTATATTCCAACTAAAATGGGAGGGTTCAGTGTACCAGATTTATTTTGCTATGGAAAAGCAGTAATAGGCAGCTTTTATATTAGAGCTCATCAGCTAAATAGAAACATATTGTTCTTGCAGAGATGCAGCAATAGATGCAGTCTGACATCTTGCTTACATTCACCCCATCTTACGAAATATGGACTTCAAGAGGAATGGCTAGATGGCTTGAAGCAAAATGTTTACGCTCTCTTAACAAACAAGTGTATGTAATGCTTTTTACTTTTGTTTGGAGTACACAAATAAGGAAACTGCTGAATGATATTAGACATGGACAACGTTGGAGAAAGGCTGGGATTTTCTACCTTAATGTTATATGGGACTCTGCATATCATAATTGGATTAATTAGGACTAGTTTAAGTAATGTTTTCCCATTCTGCAATCTCAATGGCTGAAATATAGGTAAGTGTTGAGCTTTTTACATGCTGGAAGAATTGTGGGTAGATCACAGAATAGAATTAGTCTTGATGTATGGCATACTATGGTTTCCCTACTGAAACTCAGGTGGTCACTCAAATTAACTGTGTTTTAGCATTACCTAATTGACAATTCAGGCCACCTATTTCACGGTTATTTAAGCAAGAAGAATGAGATGTTAAAAAAACACTAATAAATGAAGAATGGAGAGACTGCCTAAGCAAAATTTGGAAGTCTAAGAATCCCTAGCTTGCTAAATTCTCTTATGTAAAACTATTAAATCATTGGCCCTGTACCCTAAGGAAGCTGCATTCCAGTGGTTTAATGTAGCAGGAGAAAAGCTGGCATTGTGGCTATTCCTTGACACAAAACTGTCATTTGTAATGGGTATATCAAATGGTTAAAAGACTGTGAGACAGGATCTTTGGGAAAACCACTGCCAGAATGGATGCGGGACCATTTAGGTAACCATTTGAAATGTCAGGCCTGTTAGAGTGAGTCCTGAAATACATAGAATGAATAGTCGAATGAATGGACTTACACATATTAAGTTTGAGATGCTGTTTCTTGGAATAGTCCCTTTTGTTTGAAGTATGGCGATCTCAGAGTGTTGGTATATATAAGTTCAGGGGTTTGGGGGGCTTGGCACCCACGAGGGGGGTGGGGTGCAGGAGTGGCTTTTCCTACATGCAAAAAGAAGTTTTGTGTGGAAAAGAAATCTATAAGATTTGCTCTTCTCTGCGTTTTCAGCCTTTTTTTTCAGCTTTTTAGCACTCAACCTTTTGAGTGCTGACATTTCAATACAGACCCCTTTATGTCCCTAGAAGTCAACTGGATAAGACTAGTTGTTGCGACCCTTCTAACTGTCTTAATCTCCCATTGGCAATGTTATGCATAGAAATGTCATTCTTTATCAAGGCACAATATAACTAAGCAGATTGCCACATAAAATGATGTCTAGGAAAAGTTTGGAATGAGTTGAGGTGTATTTTTTCTGCTTTACATAAATTTAGAATCCCAGACATTTTAGCTTTTGTAAATTGTATATGTTAGTGTTTTTTTTTTTTCTTTTCGTCCTCATTTTCATAATGTTTATTTTCTACTGCAAGATGTGATGGTAATGTTTTTGATACACCTTATCTGAGTGAGCCTTTCAGTAATGTAAGGTTTGTATTGTAGTTCACATTAATCATTTCCTGATTTATGGTGGTACTTTTGTGAAATGTTACTTTTCTTGTAAAAATGGATTAAAAATCTGCACAAATCTGTGGAGAATACAAGAAAAGAGAGGTGCTTTATGGGTGCCGCTACAGACATTTTAAGCAGTAGTAACATGCATCTTGCATGCATGAGCATATGCATGTCACCGTCTACAACCTCATGACCATTGAGGACTGCACAGACTCACAATATATGGCTCACAGAAAAGCCACCATTAAGTTTTACTCATTTAAATGTGGAAAATGAGACTATAGAGAAGATTGAAAGTGGAAATAACAAGCAGAGAAATGTACAGAAGGAAAGTGTGGAAGTATAAAGAGGAAGAAAGGGTATACTTTTTTGGGGAAAGGTGCTCATTTCTTTCAAGAAGAGTAGATAGGAAAGGATTTAAATGGACAGCAGTGGATGAAAAGAGGGCATAGGCATGGAAGCAGTAGCACACAAGCAAACAAACACAAAACACAGACAGAGACAAACACTGTAAGTGCTGACAGAAAAGGTTCATGACAATGGGTAGACACACATATTGAAAGAGGGAGGATATATGGAGATGGAGAAGACTGGACTCCAAACAGTGGCAGGAGATGATACAAAAGGTAGAGGAACAGCATGATGGAAGAAGGGTAGGGTCCCAGCTCCTGATCATACTGCCCTAGGAGGGACCCAAACAGAGGCCAGTCACCATTATAACTGCTCTCCTCAATGGATAGCACCACAAATGGCACACTAGACAGTGCTAGGCAATAGTACAAATCTGAAAGTCCCATGAGGAAGGTCTCTAGTAAGCCAATACAGGTGTCAAGCCAACAATCCACCAACACTGCCACCACTTCCTCTAGCCTAGTAACAAAATGTGACCCACTGGTAGACTTACCAGATGGGGCAATAATACCTTCTCTAGTGATTGACCTCCAGAGAAAGGCCACCGGAACAATGGCCTCTATCACCCAATGGTGAAGGAGGCCTTAAGGCAGACGATGAGTTAGCAGGAGAAGAAAAGACTGGATGATGGTGCAGGGACTGCACCCCCACATGTACACCCCCTCATTCTCTGGGGATGCAATACACATGGATGCCTTGAATTTAAGAGTGGTGACAGCCATGACTGTAAGTGTCCACAGTAATCTGCATTCCCTGTCATGTTAGTCTGTAGCATATCCACAAGCATGTAGACCATGCCCATGGTTTGTTTAGGCAATCTTGTGTGAACACTCCATCTGTCCATCAGAGGCAATGTACCTCCTGACCAAGCCCACCATTCACCTCCATCATCAATAAAGTCTGACAAATCTCCTACATCAATCACTGAGAGTTCCACAGTGCTGGAGTTGGATAGAGAATAACCTGTAAAGACAACAAAGCAGAAAGCCCTTATAAATATAACCTATCAATTCTGCCTTAATCCCAGTGCAGATTTACTAGTACAATGGTTACCAGCAATGGTGGACAATACAGTCCCAAACCCTAACAACTTCCCTTGACAGAATTGTCATAATAATCTCATATAGAAAACACAGACTACACACTTGGTAAATGGGATTGTATTTATTTTATAGTAAACATGCATAATACTATTGTATATACTCTGAAAATTTTGGTTATCTGATTATGGCATTTTACAGATGTGTGGATAGTATACTCTTGCAAATCTTACAAAATAAAATTTAGACTTTCCCTGTTTTGACAGTAATAAATAAAATAAATACATAAATCTGTCTTAACTTGTGCAGGAGCTTATGGACATCATATCCTATATGCCTATAGTACCAGTAATATACAATGTCATCTAGATGTTCTGTAGTTAAGGCATTAGACAGAGCAATACCCACCTGGGACATCTCCATTGGACATTCTAAGTGCACTCTGTATCTGAGCTCTGACGTCCAGTACCAAACCCCAGGGAAGGCAGGAACTCAATCTCAATCAGTGGAGTCTCATCTGATGGACTGCCTCTCATCATCCTAACTTCTCACTGAAGATAGCCAGCACATATTTCATCATCACATTTTATATAGTAAGCATGAGATCTACCCTGCTAGTATATGCAGTTCAGGCCATGAATAGCACTGATATCACCAACAAGATCCTGTCAAGTACATTTCCAGTAGAGGTGGTCAGCAGTCTCCTACATGAAGAGTTGTCAGCCAGTGAGATGGAGGGCCTACAATAAAACCTTGTTCTGTGACTCTGAAAAATTGGCTTTCCTACTCATATGGATAAAAGGTTCAGAATGTGAGCATGCCACAGTGGACTGATTGTCCAAATACTCTGTGTCCACTATAGCACCCTTCCAGTACACCCATACTAGACACTGCAGTATGCTGGACAGTCTACATTCAGTTACAGACATATAATAACATACATCAGTGCCCTCCCACACACACACACACACACACACACACACACACACACACACACACACACACACACACACACACACACACACACACACACACCATGCAGATAACCAGTCATATTGCAATTCCCACTACAAAAGTCACAATAAATTTCTCTGTACAGTGTAACATGTGTCCTTCCATAGACAAATTATAGTTTATTACACAACATACATATGGTTGTCCATATCATCATTAACATTCAGGGTGTATCTGTAGAGTTATAAAGTGAGTGGTACACTGACAGGTGCCTGTTATACACAGCAATGCTTGTGTTACAAATAACATCACACAAATATGTGTGCAGCCTATTCTATCAGAGGACAATGCTGGGCTGACTCCATAAAATCACCCTCAACAATTGCCTTGGGTATGCTTCTCCAAATAACCTTTTTTGTGCTTACCTGAGAACTTTTATGTTGTTAGAGCCCTCAGCAGATATAGGTTCATAGGTTCATACGAGGTTACTAGGCTAATGGCCCTAGGGCCTTTACAAACCTAGCCAAGTTCAACCTTTGCCCCCTTAAGGGTCTAGAGATATGGTCTAGGGTATAAGCAAATCTAAATCAGTACCAACTGCTCCTATCCAAGAGAGACACTGGCAAAACCCTTGGAGTGAATTTGAGGTTTCCCATCAAATTGTCCAAGTTATGTTTAAAAAGGATTGAGTGGCTCTGTTTAACCTATATTGGAAGTTTATTCCAGAGGAGAGGCAACATCTAAGAGACATATCTGTCTCTCCAGCAAGTCCTGTTGATGTCACATGCTAGGTTCAGGTCCCTAGATCAAGTGAATCATGTACCATTTGACTTATGAATGTGCAGCATTTCCATTAAGTCAGGATCAGAGGTTGTTTTGTATGCAAGGCACAGGTCACTGCTGAGTAGTCTGTATGATACAGAGTATAGTGACAGTGATGTTAGTCTGTCCACGTAAGACATGTGCTGAAGACCCTTCATTTTCTTTGTGAGGAACATTTGAGGTCTCTCCAGTTGCTGCAGATGCCACCAAAGAGAGAATTGTAGTCTATTATTGGCCAGATGAGGGAATCATACAGGGTGGTTATGACCTTTTTTGTTCTGGAAGCAATGTCCTTCCTTATGAGGTGAAGAATGCAGAAGGTCTTCCTTACCACCATGGAGACATGGTGATCAAAACTAAGGTTGCTGTTAACCTGTGATCCCAAATCCCTCACTAGTGATTTTGAGTCTAGGGTGTTGTTATTAATATGGTAATCTGCAGGGACATTGCCTTTGCCTAAGGGAACAATAATGCATTTTTTTTGCATTGAGTTTAAAACCATAACTTTGGCATCAATCACTGGTTTGCATAAGTCCTTCTTGTAGAATGTTGACATAATTTAGGGACTCAATGACTGCTCCCAGTTTGCAGTCATCAGCAAACTTTGCCTGACTGAAAATAAACAGGAAATAAGATATACAGACAAGTAGTAACAAGTGAACTGTTGCCCATACTTTCAGTATGTAGAATGTGACCTTCCATACATTTGGATTAGCAGCAACATGTATAGATTGTTGTAACAGGGTTGCTCTATATTGTTATCCATATATACTGGGATGAGGATCTCTGCAGCTGTTAGGGTTTATGCATTGATAATTAGGCATTCTGGTCATTATGGCTATGTTAATAAGAGATCATCTCATGCACATCTCTGAATCACTCATTCCACATACCTTACCAAGGCTCATAATATCACATTCAGGTCTAAGCAGTCTCGTATATGCATGAGAACATGCGGTGTACAATGCACATCCATGGCCCTGATATTTGCATGGGGAGGTTAATTGCATTTCCCTGCTCTTGCCTGCTCCTAATGAAGGAGTCACTGCAGAATATGATTTCAGTATTATTTGCACTCCACATTGTATGCTAGAAGTGTGATTGCCATATTTCATACCTCCCAGTTCAATTTATAAGTCGTGCATAGACCCCTTAGTTGTCACTATTCTGAATAAACATACCTATTTTAGACCTGATTTACCCCTGCAAATGATGTACCCATTTTTGGAGGTATGCCCCTGATTTCTAGCTTGATTTACTCTTCACACATTAGTCTAAATCCTCCTTATCACACATGATTTTTGAAGCTATGTAGTATACAGAAAGCTACACTAAATGACCAACATACTAGTGACACCAATAATTTAAAGAGCGAGGACACAAATCTTACATGCTTCTGTTTCAAAAGCAAAATTAAATAACATTATGAGGTAGCATTTTGCGCTAGTGTTCATTAAAGTCTATAGATTTTACACTGTCTCTTTGATAATGTGCTAATATTTTTCAATCATTTTTGTCTTTCTATGGTTTTTAAGATATGCCTCTGAATAGCATTCCATATTTCTACTGGAAACAGGAAAAGGTATGTGCTATTTATTATTCACATTTTATACTAATTAGATGCCCAGATTTTTGGGTGGATGTACCTACTTTTCAAGGGTCTTTGTATTCATTTTCAGTATCTATCAGTTGGGAGGTATGCTTGTGCAGGATGGCATATTCCATGATGAACTCTGTCACGGGCCACACTAATAATGTACTCAGAATCTCATGATAATTTTCACTCACAACAGCTGGTATGACTACAAGATGCCAGACATAGCTTTCTGCTATGACCCAGTCTTATAAGATGGTTTCATAGAGCAAGGTTAGTTGCAGGGCTCCATGATGATGCTGCTATGAGATGAAGATATTTTTTATATCTCCTCCACCAAGATAACCACAAGCATTTACTAGCAACAGTTATGAAGGGCCTCAATTTAAAGTGGATGCCTGGCACTGTCTTGCCAGGGTTATCAGTGATGCCACTGGCATCCCATTAACTAGGGAGACTGCAGGCACCCCCAATGTGACCTTGTATATCATCAGTCAGACATCCCTGGATGCTCTTGAAATGTACTATAAATATATGATTTTTTTGTTTGGCTCATCATACCAGGGTGTGTGGTTCAGTGATTATGTACCTCTCTATTTTTATTCAAAGCACAAGAGGCCATAATAAAGAATGCTCTGTGGTATAGGAAGTAGCTGGAGTATATGGGACAGTACACTTGTTTTTCTCAGGACAGTTGAATATATCCCATAGGTCTCATCTGTTCCTGATGGTGGAGACTGTTCATAGAATTGCAGCATATATTAGTCTTGCCCCTTAGTCTGATTTTGTGATAAACAAATTCTGTTGTCACTGATATATACATAGAGTAATTGTAAGGAGGCTCTACAGTACAATATCATTTATAAAGGATCTAATTTTGGCCCATTGTCCACCAAAATTATGTGCGCCTTTGTGCACAATACATAAACACATAAATCAAGATGTATAGCCATATCAATCACTTCCCCTAGTACAACCACTGGAAAGCACACATTGACCACTACAGACCGTTCTTAGTTTGCTTCACCTTGTGGAATACTGAATCACCTTTTCTTTGCATAGCCTGTCACCTGTTGAACTCAATTGAGCCACGGAATTACCCAGATTCTATGCTTGCTTAATCCATAATAGGTTTGCCTGTGGTACTGCTGTCTGAGAGGCTTGAGAGGTAAGGCACTTGCCCTTCATGTTACAGGTGTAGATACATATGGGTTGCATTCCCACCATAAGTACTGAGTGTCTTCTCCATTAGGTGGGACGAATATGAGCTTGTTGGTCCCGATTGAAATATTATTCAAATGTGGTGCACATACATGTGAACTTGTATATGTAAAACACATATATTACCTTGTAAATCTCTACCACATATAGCACACAACTCCTGTTCAGTTGAGTTTCTTCCTGACTATATTTCAGTTTTTATCAGCATATTTGATTTTAGTCATGTTGTGCTGCAATAGCTTATGTTATCTTTGCATTTCCTTCCCTCATCTTCTTTGTTGCTGGATTTCTGATGCATATATATTTTGCTATTTCTTATGTTGTTCTCTATAATTATTTTTTAATTTGTATTTACCGCATCTACAGCAGTGCCCATGGCTATGGCATGGATCACCAGACCCTCAGATGCTATCCTCCTCAAAGACTGAAATCACAACTTGACAGAACAACCTCTGCAGAACTATCAGCAACAGAGTCTACTAGGCCCTCTAACCCTGCAGCAGGAGGGGCTTCTCCAGTCAGGGAGCAGCTGTTTCCACAAGTGCATCCACCAGCAATGGTGGACAGTATGTAACACTAAGGCAGCTGGCTGAGATGCTGGGAACATAGTCAACTGACATCTGGATGCCTGAATCAGCCACTTAGAATGCCTCCTGCTGAGACTCATAGAATTGCATCACTGCCCTACACACTGGCTACTCCATTGGAGCCAGGTCCTAGTGGTGAGGATGGTGTGCAGCCTCACACTAAATGATGCACTGACAAGGTGGTACACTGGGTAACCTCTATCACATTGTTTCCCTCTCATTTTTTGTCATTGCCTTTCCATGTTTCTTGTCCAGTCCTCTCCATCACTGTTCTCTTCAATCTTGTCTGTTTAATTTGTCCTAATCCACTGAGTGCCTTGTCTCTCATTGTGTCAACACCTCCCTGGTTGGTTTTGTTGCATCTATATTACAACATCAAAGCTTTAGTTAATCAAATAACTAAAGCTGGAGCTTGCAATATCAAAAGCTAAACTTGTCAAATGGCAGATTCAACCAAGGGAAACACTTCCCTTGGCCGAATCAAAAAAAAAACTTTACATCCGAAATCAAAAAGGGGGCTTTGCTTCCCCACACCCCCCGATGTGGGGGGCTGTGCCTAAATACCTACCTAAATATACCAACTCTAAGATTACTCCAAATTGGAGAAAAGGACATACTCCACAGAAAGGCCAAGGGAAGTGTTTCCCTGGGTTAAATCAGCCGTTCGACAATTTACAGTTTTGATATTACAAGTTCGAGCTTTACTTATTCGATCAAGTAAAGCTTCAATCATGTAATATAGAACCGTTTTGTCCGTCTTCTAGATTTCTGTATGTGCCACTGCTAACTGCCCTTAACCTCTCAACATTCTTTCAACTTCCATGACTCCATTCCTAAATTCAGGTTCTTAAATGGAAAATGAGCACCCACCCCACAAAAAAAAAAAAAAAAAATGTAATTAAATTGTTCATAATCCACATATATGTCATTTGTCTACAATTTTGATGGCCACCCTTATTTTATTCTTAGTTATGCTGTCCATGTCTCCAAAAACTGAAAATTATTGTGACAATTTACAATTAAATAATTCCGACGTGCACAAGCTAGCCCTAGTTTATGGCATTTTCCTTTTTTTTTATTTATTTTTGCATGGGCCATTTGGGAACAGTTGAGAGACATGCTCCTTAATACTATTTATTATTTCAGAGTTTTCCTTATATGTTCCCGTCTGCTTGCTTTCTCCTTTTCCATACTGTCTTATAGTCCCATTTCCACCTTTTATCATGATCAAAAATAGATTTAAAAAAGAGTAGAGAGCCCTTTCAAGCTGATAACTTTATTTGCTGTCTAATCTCTTCTATGTGTATGCTTAGCCATATCAATGTGCATAAATGTGCCAAGTGCCTGAGTTGCTGTTTGATGTGCATATATGTGCCATGTACCTGAGATGCTGTTCAATGTGCACACATTTGCCAAGTGCCTGAGATGTTGTTCGATGTGTATACATGAGCCATGTGCCTGAGATGCTATTCAATGTACATAAATATGCCATGTGCCTGACATGCTGTTCAATGTGTATATATATGATATGTGTCTGAGTTGCTATTTGATTTGTATAGATGTGCCAAGTGCTTGTGATGCTGTTCAGTGTGCATACATGTGCCATATACCTGAGATGCTGTTCGATATGCATATATGTACAATGTACATGAGATGGTGTTCAATGTGCATACAAGTTCCATGTGCCTGAAATTCTGTTTCATGTGCATACATGTGCTATATGCCTGAGATGCTGTTCAATGTGCATATGTGTGCCATGTGCCTGAGATTCTGTTTCACATGCATATATTGTGCCACATGCCTGAGATGCTGTTCAATGTGCATACATGTGCCATGTGCCTGAGCTGCTGTTCAATGCTCATAAATGTGCCTGAGATGTTGTTTGATGTGTAAACATATGACATGTGCCTGAGATGCTGTTCACTGTGTAAACACATGCCATGTATCTGAGATGCTGTTTGATGTGCATACATGTGCCAAGTGCCTGATATGATGTTCATTGTGCATACATGAGCCATGTGCCTGAGTTGCTATTTGATGAGTATACATGAGACATGTGACGAGATGCTGTTCAATGTGCATACATGTGCCATGTGCTTGATATGCTGTACAATTTTCATACAAGTGCCATGTACCTGAAATGTTGTTTAATGTGTATACACATGCCAAGTGTCTGAGATGCTATTCGAGGTTTATACATGTGCCAAGTACCTGAGATGCTGTTCAATGTGCATACATGTGCCATGTGCCTAAGATGCTGTTTGATGTATATACTTGTGCCATGTACCTGAGATGCTATTCGATGTGCATACATGTGCCATCTGTCTGAGATGCTATTCAATGTGCATACATGCGCTGTGTGCCTGAGTTTCTATTCGATATGTATACATTAGCCAAGTGCTTGAGTTGCTATTCAATGTGTATACATGTGCCATGTGCCTAAGATACTGTTTGTTGTGTATACATGTGTCATGTGCCTGAGATACTGTTTGATGTGCATACATGTGCCAAGTGCCTGAGATGCTGTTTAATGTCCATACATGTGTCATGTGCCTGAGTTGCTATTCAATGTGTATACATGTGCCATGTGCCTGAGATGCTGGTTGATGTACATACATGTGCCATGTATCTGAGATGGTGTTTCCTGATTTCCTTCCTTGTCAGAGGAGGAGGAGGGATTCCCTCACCACAGGCCTTGCTCAGACTGCAAGCTAATTTCTTTATTAGATACTGTTTTTATGCAGCTTTTCTCATTTGTTAACCATTCATGTGCTTTTGGACCATATCACCGTAGACATAGCTGGCTCATCTAGCAGCTAGTGCCAGTTCCCAATTTGGCACCCTCAACTCTTAATTGAGCAGCAAGGGAAAAAAGTGCTTTTTTGATCTGGTGCTTCTCAATCCTGTTCTAGGAAGGAGTGCCAGGGATCATGTGCCTGCTTCTCATCAGTTAAGGACAAAAGAAAGGTATTCTTTCTTTAAAAAAACTGTAACAAACAACTTCCTACAGTTGTAGCAAGCAGCTTACACATAGGTTCATAGGTTCATAGATGGTTATTGGCCCTAGGGCCTTTATAACCTAGCCATGTTATACCCTTGTTCCCTTATTGACCAAGTTGTATGGTCTATATTTGCAGCATAGATCTATGATCAGCACCAACTGCCCTTATCCAAGAGGGATGTAGGTGACACCCCTGAGATAAATTTACGATCTCCCATCCACTTTTCTAAGTTATGCTTAAATAACATCATTGAGGAGCTATGTTTACGTGAATTGAGAGTTTGTTCCAGAGGAGTGGAAATCTCTGGGAGACAAATCTGTCTCTTCAGCATGTCCTGTTAATGTCACAGGCTAGGTTAAGATCCCTAGAGTGAGTGAATCTTGTCCCAGTTGACTTGTGGATGTGCAGCATTTGGATTAGGGTAGGGTCCAAGACTGCTCTGTAGGCCAGGCACAAGTCACCTCTCAGCAACATATAAGATACAGAGTACAGTGATAGGGACTTCAGTCTGTCCATGTAGGTCATGTGGTGAAGGCCCTGAATTTTATTGGTGAGAAACCTGTGAGGTTTCTCGAGCTGTTGGAAGTGTCTGGTGGGGTACATACAGAAGGGGCCACAGCACTCTATTAGTGGTCTGATGGGGAATGAATACAGGGGAATTATAACATCCTTAGCTCTTGAAGCAATGCCCTTACTTACAAGATGTGCAAAGTAGAAGGCCTTCCTTACCACTGTGGACACATGGTGATAAAGGTTAAGGTTGCTTTCAATCTGTGTTCCCAAATCTCTCACCACAGAGATTGAGCTAAGGGGGGTTAATTGTCATTCTAAGCATGGTACTGTTAATACTGAAATTTACAGGGACTTCCCCTTTGCTGAAAGGGATGATAATGCATTTTTGTGTTTAGTTTTATGTCTGTGGCTCTGGCACCAATCAATTGTCTGTGTAAGCCCTTTTTGTAGTATGTCAACATCATTGGGGGATTCAATAATTACACCCTGTTTGCAGTCATCTGTGAATTTGGTAAGCCGCAAGCCATCTATTTTTACCTGGACATCTGAGAAATAGATTCCAAACAGTAGGGAACCTAGCACAGATCCCTGTGGTACACCACTGGTAACTGGTCTGCTGGTAGAGGTGGAATTCCCAACTTTGACTGTATGCTTTCTGTTGGTAAGCCAGTTGGCTACCGATCTAGTGACATATGGGTTAATTCCCAGCTGGGTGACTTTCTCAATGATGCCTGATTGGGGCATTGTGTCAAAAGCTTTGGCTAAGTCAAGATAGGCTGTATGTACTGTTTTGCCTTCATCCAGGGCTTTAGTGACATTCTTGAAGAAGTCCACCAGGTTTAATAAGCATTATCTACCTTTAACGAAGACAAATTGAGTTGGCTCAAGACTCTGAAGTTCACCTATCTCTTTGTTGATAAGGTCCATGATAATTCTCTCCATGGCCTTGCAGATAAGGCTGGTTAGGCTTATGGTTATTTAGTTCTCAGGGTCTGTTGATGGACTTCCTTTGTGTAAGTGCATTACTGTTGCTGTTTAAAACTCTGCTGGGACAAAGCCAGTACTTGGACTGTGGTTGAAGAGAGTGTCAAATGGTGCCATATATCCTGTTTTAGGCCATTTAGTAGGCAGTCTGGGATGTTATCCAATCCCATAGAGGTTGTGTTGTTGGCTATGAAGAATGTGGTTATGATCTGCTCTTTGGAGATACTAGGTAGGGGACTGGTGACAGGTATGCTTTACGGTATGTCTGGTGGGGACAAGGGGGTGAAGTTTGCACCATATCTGTCTTCTAGTTGGTCAGTGATGTCCTCATGGTCAGTATGTACCTTCCACTACTAGTTCTGCACAAAGCTGGGCCTTCCCTTTTAGATTTCTGATGTAGCTAAAGAATGCCTTGTGATTATCCTTGGCTATGGATGGTAGTTTAGCTTTGTAATTGGCTTTAGAGGACTTTACAAGACATCTAATTTGCTTGTTCAGCCTGTAGAAGTTGTTCTTCCTCTGCTGAGGCAGTTCCCTTTTGTTCTTGGACATTACTTTCTTCATCTTGTTGTATACACTATTTGTACCTGATGTCTACTAAGTTGGCTTGTTTTTTTGTTTTTTTTTTTGGGTGAGGACCTTGTTTTGATCAATTCAGGTACAGCTGAGTCTGTACATTTGTAGAGGCATTTATACAGGGCATTTGTGTACACCTCTGTATAGGAGTCATTGTTGACAGTGGTAGCAGGGGATTTTAAACTATTTATGCCAACCCCTTAGGAGGCTATAGTTTGCGTTGGAGAAAGATTTCATCCTTTTTGCTCTTGAGGGGGGGGGGGGTCAGGTATGATCTTTACTTCAAACAACATTGAATTATGATCAGACTATATGAGGGAGGGCAACATACGGGGGTAGTGCAGAGACCCCCTTGGCAGGTAAGTATTAAGTCTACAATTTTTGAGCCACTTGTGGGTGTGCTGAGAATCTGTTCCAGAGAATTTACTTTAACAAAGTCCAGGAACCTTAGAGAGAGCATGTTTGAACTTATATATGACTCCCAATTGATGGAAGGATATTTGAGATCACTTATGACCAAGTTATTTGGCTGTATGCTGAGTGACTCAAGTAGGTCCAGGTAGACACAGTGGTTCTTGTGGTTCATGGTGGGATCGTAGAGCTAACAATGATATGGAAGGGGGTTTTGCCTACAGTTAGTTGGGCTTGGAGTAGCTCTAGGGAGTTGTACTGTTTGACCAATCTTGAGGTGTATTTGTCTTTAAAGAAGATGGATAAAGTCAAGTACAGGTTTACAATGTGGAGGCTTTTACCATTTCATAGCATTAGACTCCGTGCAGAAAGTTTAAATTAAAAAGAATAAAACTTTTTCTGATGGAGTAAGACTGACAAAAGGAGGATAATTACTAAATGGAAGGTGGAGTCAATGTCTATGTTTGAGGTGAGCCCCTGAAGCAAGCACTTCCACTCCTACCTGCAGAAGCAGTATCAGAATTCATTTCCATATTAGCATTCAGAAATGCCAGTATGGAAATGAATGGCAGTACTGCAGTCTCACCCCCCTAATATCCAGGGTGACTACCAACTGCACCCCACCTTAGCTACACTTCTGAACTTTGTGCCTGAATGGTAAATACCAACCGACCCGGGATGATTGTAATCACTAGATTTTTGAATTCCAGCTGCAGGTTGCAAACTGAAATTGAGCAAAGTCAAATACACAAACACAATGTAAAGACTTTTAGAATTTCATAGCATTAGTACTCAGTGCAGAAAGGTTAAATAAAAAAAAAATAAACCTTTCTGATGAAGTAAGACTTAGAAAAGAAGAACAATTACAAAATGTAAAGTAGAATCAATGTCTATGTTTGGGAGTAGGTCGCTAGAGATAATGGTGCAATATAATGTACAAAATAAGAAGCTTAAAAAGAGATGCTCGGAGGAGGGGGTTAAGTTATTGTGAATGAATCTAAGGGCAAATACATGAAGAAAATTGTTTTATAAGAAATGTAACACTGTCATAAAGCTTATAAAAAAGTCGTATTCACTGAATGTTCAGAAGTTAATGAAAGTGACTAGCAAAGAAAAAAGTGAACGTGTTTTGAATATTGCTTTAAAATTAAGGTGATGTGGGTGAGTGTTATACAATATAGACAATGAAAGGAAGTAGAAAGCTAAACATTCTTGATCTAAAAGAGAGAAAGAAAATGTTTTGCTACTGAAATTCTTAAATGCCTGGCATGAATAAATGTAATTGTCATTCATAATCTGTTAATCTAAGTGGCATGAGGCATTCTCTTAAAATGGAAGTTGCAAGCCTTCATTTACAGATATTGTGAATATAAGGTTGGGAGTTATTAAATAAGAAATTATCTTGTTTGGTAAAGTTAATACTTTTCATTGGAGAAAGATTACATTTAAAGGAAAAGGTAAACAAAATGGGTTTACTGAATGAAAACTGTGTGTTTATGTTGAAGGTGGTGGTGGGTTTTGAGGAGGCTGGGGTGGATGATGGTAAAGAATTATAGCCTATGCTACATGACAAATTCTTTAGGTTATTCAGAACAAAATATTCTATGGGTTTGTGCTTTTGACTTTATCATATACATACAGATCAAGTAAGCTCCTCACAGGAACTGGAAGAAGAACAGTAACCGTTGAATATCAAGTGGTCAAACAAGGGTTGTGCTCTGCCCTGCTGACATCAGAACTGTTTCAATCAGTTGCAGCACAGGCTGTCATAAATAAACCAAATATTAACATATTTTGTATTACAAAGCAACACGTTTCATTGCATTAATGCACGCATGCTTTAGCAGATTTCTGATGCGGCTTATTATACATAAAGCAGAGTTAGCAAAAATGTGTTTAATCCTGTTGCTGTATAAAGAAAGAACTTGTGAAGCCGTGGATGACTGCAGACTTATGAAAAGTAGTTTTCATTAGAGGCAGTGGCTTTGCAGAGCTAACACATTTCAGAAAGATAGAGTTGTGGGTCAGAAAATATGTCAATGAATGAATGTATTTATTTGTTCATTTTTCTTATTGTCTTATTGTCCCTCATTTGGGTACTTCATTATAACATAATTCAATACATCCAGCTATGTTAAGTACAGTTACCCACAGTATCTTGCCAGTGGATACCACAAAGCATGTGCTGGGGTGAATAAACTATGTGGATCAGAAGGACTCAGAAATATGCTTGATTTCAGGATTACTTTTGATGACAAGTTATAAAATTATGTTCAGGTCTATTCTTTGATTGAATATATGAGCAGCATATGTCTCTCCTTTAAAATGCAGTAAATTGTCACCCTGTTTTGCAAAAATCTTGGCAAACAGACAGTGGCATTAGCATTTTTGAATGTTATACAGTATGACGTCTACATTTATTAGACCGTATATGGTTATTAAACTAAGGAATTATTCTACAGATATAAATTATTAGTTTCACTCTTTCCATACCCATACAGAGATTTATGTCCAAAAAAGTATATGCAAAAGTATATGGGGAAAGTATCCAGATGAGGGAAAATCACAGTATTAAGTAAAGTTAGAGCATAAGTGACAAACCCAGAAAATTAGCAACTAGCATATTATTTTCCAGAAATGGGGAATTTTATCTGCATAGAATGTACCTGTATTGTCACTGTATAAGTACTTATGCGGCTGCTTTCTTTTATCTCAGCATCTAGCCTGTAGCTACTGTAACAGTGAGGCATTAGGGAAAGCAGCCACGGTCAGTAAAAATCCTGCTAGTTTAACAGAGAGGATTATGTTCGTATACCGCAAATAAACTTCACTCTACATTTATGGATTTTATTCCCTCAGTCTCTGTTTTCCTACATGTGACTCTGAGGAAGTTACTTAAGCAGAAAGTGGTCCTAAATCAGCCCTGAAAAGAAGCCATGTACCTAATGGGTTTAGCCAGCAAGCAAATACAAATTATAGCAGGTTTCCTATAACCTGCATTCCATTTCCCCTCTGCCTCTTCTGTAATGGTGATGTAATGTGTAAGACATCAGAGATGTCAGACGTGTCTCCTACTAACCAGACTCTGCAGGAACATGAATGAATATAAGCCATGTTTCATACCACCATGAGGTATTACTCCATTAATTGCCATAGGATCTTCAGCCTGCCTATACTGGAGAATCTTTGAAGATCTTAACTCCATCTTCACCTCACACTATGTCAGGCCCCTTTGCACTCAGCCTCCTTCTTAAAATAGTTAACCTGTATCATTTTAATTTACTCATTCGGTAAAGTAAATGCTTACATTATAAATTATGTTTTGCTTCTAATGTGGCAGGTTGGATCCATACTGGCCTATGTTTTAGCACCATAGACTACCATTTAAGAGACAGAAATGTTAGAAAACATAGAAATAATTCTTACAGTCAACAGAATGCACCTACTTATATATTGGAAACAAACTGCAATATGACATCTGTTGTGACACACTTTTCCGTTGACTAGTCTAATTTTAGCATTCAGAAAATAAATGAATATAGGATTTGGTGTTCTAATGTGTTTAATAATTAACTGAATTAACAAATGTGATAAATAATGATGTATACAGTGCATGCTAAGTGGTACTTATACAACCCTTGGTTTCAGAGCCGGACATTTCTTTTGCATAATTTTTATTATCTTATTATTAAAGTCTTTCCAAAAACGTCTAATGTGTGGGATGTGATGATGTTGTTTATTCAGATTTCTGGAAAAAAATGGCTTAAATGTATAAATTCCACCAAGCAAATATTACTTTGTTTGAATAAGACTTTTATATGTATATATAGAGACTATGACACAAATCCATGTAGAATGCATTTGTCCAGTATGTTCATAAAAAAAGACTAGCGACATAATATTACTTCAGCTTTAGTCACTGCGTCTTCATTCTAAACCACTGTATCAGCAGTGACCCATTTGTAGTATCCTTTCAAATAGTTCATGTTTGTAACAACCTTCACAGTGAAAGAAACACAGGAATCTTTGGGAGAGAAACCAGCTTTTGTTCAAATCTTGGCTGCTGAAGATAGCTACAAAAGAATCCTTGTACAGGTACTAATGCAGTAGATTTACTGAAGCCAGGCAGAGCACTGCCAGATGTTCATTTACTGAATCATTCATTTAAGAGGCAAGGTCATTCAGAAATGGCATGGGCAAAAGCCTGACATTTGGAATAATGGACATGGATTGTGCAGGCACCTTCAGTGTTAAGCAAGAGATCTGCAAGGTAAAGTGGATTCACAGTTAGAGTCGGTGCCTGTGCACAGGTCACCCATAAAAATAGAAGATTCTATTATTCTTTGGACTCCCTAGAGAGAACAAGGTCTCTAGAATCATTACAGGGAATAAAACCTGACTTTTCCACTTCCTTTAATTTCCTCTCAATAATTATAGGTCAGGCACCATTTATAATTATAATATCCTTGTTCTTATCAAAAATGAATAGACAATGGAAAAATGTATATGCAAGTGTGTGTGTGTGTGTGTGTGTGTGTGTGTGTGTGTGTGTGTGTGTGTGTGTGTGTATATATGAAAAAAGGAATCCAAAGGAAAAAAAATTCAATTAGAAACTGGAGCTAATTTGGTATGACCATAGACTGTCAGGCTTGCTGACAGTGCTCTATTATGCAGTCATTTGGGTTCTTTCAAATTAGTTATGTTAATGTCCTGTGAGTGAATGTAACACTTGGATGGGACAAGATTTCAGCAATTAATTTCTGCAGTCAGTAGAGAGACAAGCAAATTTATTTTCCCCCCTCTCTGGGATTAGGTAGTGGAGGGTGTGAGGTAGAGAAAGTGCATTTAGGACCAAAGAACAAGCTAAACACGAGCCCTAAATAAAGTAGAAACAATGGGAGCCAATGCCTCCTCATTCATTCAATTGACAATGTTTTGCAGCTTAAACCTGTTTTATTAATTATGTTTGACATTTCCTTAATTAGTTTCATTTACACCAAATCAATCCCTACTGCTGTATGGCATCATTTATCATTTTGAAAAATTTGCATACCGAGTGCTGACTTTTTCTACTTAATTATACATTAAAAGTGTCAAGCATGCTTGCTGCCTGGCATTATCTGCAGCAGAAAGGTTTGTGGCTGGACTGTGATGGCATTAATCATTAAGAGCCCCCAAGTGCTTCTGGGTAATATCTAGGGAGTAGATTGGCTCTCATGTTGATGCTGGAGAGCAGAAGTGCTTTTGGAAAATGACCTGGAGCCAAAACAAAATAAGTGACCTAAAGCATCCAGTCTAGTATAATACCTGAACTCTCTAAATTAAAAATATTCAGTTAAAGAAAATTGATGGTTAACTATAGAACTGCTGAAACACTGCAGTACAGATGCATAACATAGTGTTTCTATTGCACAAGATTTGCTAAGCATCCATAACTGCCAATAATTAAAAATATGAAGATGAATGCTTCTGACCATTGCATTTCAATATAATTACACTGTCCAGAACTTAAGCAACTTGTCTTCTGATGCCTGATAATACAATGAGGCTTTAGTGCATTTAGTGAATTCAAAATTTGGATCTCCTTTTTCTGTTTATCGATGAGCATGTGACAGTTTTATCTACTACTGCCTAAGCATTCATTAATCCTGAGTATCCCTTTCAAAGGAATTGCTGTTTGGAATTAGCTAGAACTCCACACAGAATCAAGGTACTTAACATTCCAGCTGTGGCCTTGGTTCAGAGATGGAATTTGTAAACTATGAGGACTTGCTTCATGGATAAAAAGAGTATATGAAAGTTACCTTTCCTGTCCTGCATGATGGTGATATTAGTGTTTGAACAAGGTTTTTAGTAGTTTTGAATTAGAAACTTTGTTCACACCTTTAGTTGAACTGTATGCACGATTTCAAATGTGAGGATGACATAGAAGATGGAAGACCACAGGCACTGGTGTGCTAACTGTGACACTGTGACACCATTTCATGTTCTTCTATAAACAGAGAGAGGGATTGAGAATACAAGCTTCGGAAAGAGACAAGTCTCCCTTTAATACAGATCCCCTCCAATTCTCAGAATGCAGTATTTAGTGAGGAAACGGGTGTATTATATAACTTGTGTTAATAGAATGCAGATTGATCTATCCCACTCTGCCAGTGGTGTTAATGTGAACATTAAGAGGTAAGGGAGATGCAGTATGAGCGCATTATGAGGTCACCTTCATCATGAGGTGGAAAGCAAAACAAATCATGTATGATGTGTTCTACATGCATAGGCCTCTAGCAATCAGTGTTGTATGTGTGTATTTGTAAGTATGTGAATGCATGCGTGTACATATGCCTGTGTGTGATGTATGTGTGTGTGCACATGGACATGTGTATGTGAGCTATATGCGTGCATACCTGCATGTGTATTTTATGTGTTTACTGTGTGTGTGTGTGTGTTTGCACGTGTGTGACCAACATATTTAAGACAGATGTTAGAATGCAATTAGTAGTAATGGAAGGTGTAGTGTACTGAGATTGCTGTTCGGCACTATTGTAATTCTAGGCATCAGTAAAATGGAGCCATCCTTCCACATATATTATGTCAGCAAATGACTGCAACAGCCTCACTCAATAAACTGCATCTTGTGTATAGACAATCTCCTAGTGAGCAGGTTTATCAGTACAGAGTACTAACAAGAAAAAACAAAGTGACAAAAAGGTTAATTATACTATTTTTGTGCTGCAAAGAAGGCTGATTGTGAATCACTTGACAAATAAAAAAATAACTGCGGTTTCATGTTCATTCTTCAGTTTTTCATAACAAATAGCATTGCCAAAGGTAATCTCATAGTGAAATTATAATTTAATGATTGCTTCCATATATCATTGACTTTAAATGTTTGGTTCATCCACAGAAAGCTTAAGAGAGACCAACAGTTCATGTAGCTATGATTACCCAGTTGTTTTCACTGATAGTCTTCCATATAGCACTAGTTAACCTGTTAGGAGTAATCCTGCCATTGGCAATAGCTATTAGCATCTGCACACACATTGGCAATAGCTATTATCATCTACGCTCACTATTGTCATTTTAGTGCCATCATAGTATGTTAGTACTGTAGCTGTTGCCAACATTACTTTTACTTTGCTGAATGCTTGCGCTTGAGTATGTCCCCATAACCTGGGCAGATCTTTCCTTAACAAATCTGTTAAAGGGCAAAGCACTGTTACTAGGACTGGTATTAATGTGCCCTAGTAAGTAATCATGCATAGGACTTGTCTTAGCTTAGTTACACTTGACAGATTTTGTTGGTCGGCTGTTGCTGTGGACTTACTTGCATATGATTTGATTCCACTACCACTTGTGCTTTGTCAAAAATAATACAGCTCTGTCTTACTAAATCAACATTTGTCTTAGTTTAGCCTAAAATGGAATTTTTAATAGTTTGCAGTGCTGCCTCTAACTTCAAATCATGCATTTCTCTATCTGGACCAAAAACTAGGATGTAATTCATAGTAACAACACCATCTAGTCCATTGAGCAAATCAATAATTTTAGGCTGAAAGATTTCAGGTGCCAAAATTATACCAAACTGTAGCCTTAACAACTGCTTCTAAATTGTTTTCTCCTCTAATACTTGTTTATACATGGTTTGATTTTTTTTTTTTTTTTATTTCTCTCTCTCAATCATTGCTTCTGTCCTATATATATTCTGATCAGCCACTGTAAATAATCAGTTGGACAATTTTCTGTTCATAAATGCTGCAGTTTGGAAAGTTAAAAAAAAAAATATTTTTATTTTTTTCAGTTTTTTTGCCAAAAAATTAAAACCAAAAAAAAAAAAAAAATAGAAACAGAAAGAGACATTTCAAGAGTTTCTGGATTTGGCTACTGTTATATATAAAAAAACAGAAAATTATTAAGTTAAAAGTAATAATATTAACTCAGTGTTAAATAATGGATAAAAGAGAATCACTAGTGTCAATTGTTTATTAATTGTAAATCATTAATATAATATATATCTAAAAAAAATGCATCAGTTTTTGGAAAAAATAATTTTCTTTAGTGCAGAATACTGACATTGATCACTATACATTTCTCAACCTTTAAGTATTGTTCTTCCATTTCAGACCTTTAATTATGGCACCATTATTTTAGGATCTGACCTTTAATTTTTATCATAATATGCTTTTTTCCAAGTCACATGATGTTACATTTATTAACATTAATGGGAGATCATTACCAATAGAAGAGAGATGAATCCTTTATAGAGAAGAATAGTCCAAGAAGTCATTCAAGCAAACAGCTGAGTGAGGCATCACTGTTATCCAATCTATAACCACAACCAACCAAACATCAACAGAATACGACTATAGAATTCTTTTAACTTTATTTACTGTAACAGTACTGTAAGTTTTGATTTTTGCTGTGATTTCTAGAAAAATGTTTGTAAAACATGTTGAAAACTGTTATAAACATTAAACAGAGAGGGTTTTGCTATGCAAAAAAATCATTAGACCCTATATGTGGGATATTCATATGGAGCGTGGATTCCTCTAGTGTTAATATATATTCTATTATACTGTATAAATGAGTTAACCTTGATTGATGTGGTAAAAAAATTTTATTGGATATGTGCTACTAAAGCCATGACATTATGCCCAAAGGATAATAATTTATAGTATTTAATTTATTTCTTAGGTGGGATGTAAAGCATATTAAATGATGAATTATGATGAAATAAATGAAAATATAAAACTCCTTATATGTATGTATATATATGTGAGGAGTGTAAGCATATAAATATAAGTAGATAGTTATAAATATTTGATGATTCTATGAATGTGTGAATAAATAAATAAATAAATAAATAACAAATGAATATAAATGGTATGGATAAATATGAAAGTGTGTGTGAATATATAGAAATATGTATTGGTAACTATGAAAAAGATATGATTGCATAGATATATATATATGTATATGGATTATGTCATGGTAGATGAGCTGTCATATATAAAATGTAGCATGAAGGCATGAATCATTAAAATATGTATCAAGATGTATATTATATAGAATATATGTGAAAATGTATGGGTATATGATATCATATTAGAATGCCACTAGGGAGCATTAAGGAAAAGTAAATTGGATGGAAAAATATAAATATGATGAATATAGTATAGATGATAAAGATATGGATGCTCATATAAGTATGTAATGGAAATATAAAATAGGTATGAGTATGAGCCATTGCTTTATTTGATATGTCTTTTGCTTTAGGTATGGTTTCGATGCCTCATTCAAACCATGCCCTCATCTGCTCTTAATAAAATTATCCAACCACTCTCCTATTCTCGTATGACATCTTATATTTCCTCCCTTGGGTTTGGTATTATGACCTCTAGACCTAAATGTAAAGGTATGTTCTACACTTTCTTCCATGACATGTTTTGTTAAAGCGTTATTGGTATTTATCTTTCTAATGTTGTAGCAGTTCCTCATCCTATCCCGTAGGCATCTGTTGGTTTTGCCTACGTAGAAGGATGAGCAAATCGAGCACACTGCTAGATAAACGACATGGCATGTCATGCAGTTGGCATTTGCATTAAAAGTAAATTCTTTGTTAAAATCAGGGTGTATGAAAATAGGGTCAACATTAATTAATGTGCAAAAATTGCAGTTACCACAGGGCATGGTAGAATTGGCAGTATCAGAATTCTTTCTGTATGCAGGTTAAGTTCCCAACTTTTTATACTAGAGATAATGATGAAATTAGATCCATTATAAACAAATATTGGGATATTTTAACCATTGACGATGACATCAAGAATATAGTAGGTGAAAAACCCACATTTTTATACAGGAACAAAATGAACCTGAAAAGGATTTTATGTCATAATGCATACAGAAAGAATTCTGATACTGCCAATTCTACCATGCCCTGTGGTAACTGCAATTTTTGCACATTAATTAATGTTGACCCTATTTTCATACACCCTGATTTTAACAAAGAATTTACTTTTAATGCAAATGCCAACTGCATGACATGCCATGTCGTTTATCTAGCAGTGTGCTCGATTTGCTCATCCTTCTACGTAGGCAAAACCAACAGATGCCTACGGGATAGGATGAGGGAACACTGCTACAACATTAGAAAGTTAAATACCAATAATGCTTTAGCAAAACATGTCATGGAAGCAGGTGTAGAACATACCTTTACATTTAGGGTCCTAGAGGTCATAATACCAAACCCAAGGGGAGGAAATATAAGATGTCATACCGAGAATAGGGAGAGTGGTTGGATAATTTTATTAAGAGCAGATAGAGGGCATGGTTTGAATGAGAGGGCATCGATCAAACCATACCTAAAGCAAAGAAGACATATCAAATAAAGCAATGGCTCATACTCATACCTATTTTTATATTTCCATTACATACTTATATATGAGCATCCATATCTTTATCATCTATACTATATTCATCATATTTATATTTTTCGACCATCCACCCCACTTTTCCCTTAATGCTCCCTAGTGGCATTCTAATATGATATCATATACCCATACATTTTTCACATATATTCTATATAATATACATCTTGATACATATTTTAATGATTCATACCTTCATACGCCTACATTTTATATATGACAGCTCATCTACCATGACGTAATCCATATACATATATATATATATCTATGCAATCATATCTCTTTTTCATAGTTACCAATACATATTTCTATATATTCACACACACTTTTTCATATTTATCCATACCATTTATATTCATTTATTTATTTATTTATTTATTTATTTATTCACACATTCATAGAATCATCAAATATTTATAACTATCTACTTATATATTTATATGCTTACACTCCTCACATATATATACATACATATAAGGAGTTTTTATATTTTCATTTATTTCATCATAATTCATCATTTAATATGCTTTACATCCCACCTAAGAAATAAATTAAATACTATAAATTATTATCCTTTGGGCATAATGTCATGGCTTTAGTAGCACATATCCAATAAAATTTTTTTACCACATCAATCAAGGTTAACTCATTTATACAGTATAATAGAATATATATTAACACTAGAGGAATCCACGCTCCATATGAATATCCCACATATAGGGTCTAATGATTTTTTTGCATAGCAAAACCCTCCCTCTCTTAATGTTTATAACAGTTTTTAACATGTTTTAATGTTTTAAAGTCTTAATGTAGTATAGTATGTTATATAAACTCTATCCGTAGTTGATGTTTGGTGTTTGTTATGATATTTTGCAGTGACGCTTCACTCATAATTGTTTGAATATAATATTCTCCCTCCTTTTTCTATGGAATTGTTTAATTGATACCAATTTCCTAATTAACAACTAATGAGAACACTATATAAAGTATTACCACAAAGTGAGAATGTAATGATCTGAAGAAGCTAACTTTAGTGAAAGCGCTCATCTCTGTTTTTTGTTCTGTCAGTTTGTGCACAATAAATAGTTTGGATTTACATCGAACAAGTTCTGCTTTTGATTGAACATTTGAAACTGAATTTCATCTTGGATTTATCTTACAATATCTGTATAGAAGCCACTTCACGCACAGGTACCCAGCCTTTTGCATTGAATTTACCCTTTACTTACCAGGTACTTGGTGCGTTAATCCGTTGGGCCGTTATCTTTCATATTTTTAACTGCTTCTAAATTGTTTTCTCCTCTAATACTTGTTTATACATGGTTTGATTTTGGAATTCTCATTTTTCTCCCTCAATCATTGCTTACATTCTGTCCTATATTCTGATCCAGCAGCCACTGTAATCTCAGTTGGACAATTCTGTTCATAAATGCTGCAGTTTTGGAAAGTATTAGAAAAAAATGATTTTCATTATTTTCAGTGTTTTTGCCATTGCTAGAAAAATTATTACCAAAAAAAAAAAAATAGAACAGAAAGAGATTTCCCACATTTCAAGAGTTTCTGGATTTGGCTACTGTTATATATAAAAAAAACAGAAAATTATTAAGTTAAAAAGTAATAATATTAACTCAGTGTTAAATAATGGATAAAAAGAGAATCACTAGTGTCAAAGCAATATGGTATATATTACTGCACTATAGAAGTTTAAAGTTGTTTATTAATTGTAAAAGTGTTCATTGTTACAATATATATATTTCTTAAAATTAATGCAGTTTTTTGGGGAAAAAATAATTTTCTTTAGTGCAGAATATGCTTTCCTGACATTGATCACTATACATTTCTCAACCTTTAAGTATTGTTCTTCCATTTCCTTAGACCTTTAATTATGGCACCATTATTTTAGGATCTGACCTTTAATTTTTATCATAATTTATGCCTTTTTTCCAAGTCACATGATGTTACATTTATTAACATTAATGGGGAGATCATTACCAATAGAAGAGAGATGAATCCTTTATAGATCGCTTTACTTTGACATCTTAGGTTAAAGTAGTGATATTGCCCAGTTTGCATCATAAATACATTTTGTAACCCAGACTCCATTTCCCATGTTTATGTCTGAGAAGAATAGTCCAAGAAGTCATTCAAGCAAACAGCTGTGTGAGGCATCACTGTTATCCAATCTATAACCACAACCAACCAAGAAAGGTGCTGTACATTTAACAGAATGCAGTAATCTGATCTTAAAGACAATGTAATGCGACTATAGAATTCTTTTAACTTTATTTACTGTAACAGTACTGTAACCAGTTTTGATTTTTGCTGTGATTTCTAGAAAAATGTTTGTAAAACGTGAATCCATTGAAGAACTGTTGTGTTAAATGAAACAGAGAAGATTTCAAAAATCCTAATGTTGAAGAGTAGGGGTATCTCCCATCTGGATGGACAGGTAAATCTTCACTGTGAATTTTTTTTTTTTTTTTTTGCTTAGCATAAGTTGTATCCAGTGAGAAACATAAGAATTAATATTTATTACATTTAATATGTCATTTATTCTCTTATGCAGAATTGTGCTGAACCAAATAGCAAGATATAAATAATTAGCATACATTGCCATTCCTCTGTCAGGTCCTACTGTGACCTATTCAAAGAATGTCACTAGATTCTGAAGCTAAGATCTTTACTTAGAAAACTGGCACAGTTCTATACTTGAAATAATCTCCAGCTACATTATGGATAACTTCTATTATTGATGCTTTATGATTCTGCATCTGGTCCGCAATAGTGATGGCAAACTTGGTAAACACCATATCAGCCAGTTTAGCACATCATCTTGACTAACTCATCAATCAATCGATCAATCAATTAATCAATCAATCAATCAATCAATCAATCAATCAATCAATCAGTCAAGCAATCAAGCAATCAATCAGTCAATAAGTCAAGATACCACATCTCAACTTATTAAAAATAGCATCTAGTAGAAATAACTGCAAGCATAAGGATTGTTGCAAGGAGGTACGGCTCCTTCATCTTGCTGCTTGCATACTAACTCAAAAATTTACTCTTGTCACAGAAAATGGAGAACAGTATAATCTCCAGATAGAAAACTCTAATCTCTATATATAGAGAAATGATCCCCTTTTAGATGAAACAGAACTCAACATATATGTGGTGCCAGCAAGTTGAATACTAAATGAGAGACAGTTTGATCAGAAGTCACTTGTGATGTATCCAATGGTAAAGTGGACTGCACTATGTTTTTACTTATTTGTTTATTTAGTTATTTACTGACATTTAATTACTGGGAAGGTCCATCTGGATAGAAGCCCTTTTCAGTAGATGCCCAAGGAGAAAAGCTTCAAATTATTGAAAAATATTTTAAGAACAATAATTTTACAATCTTCAAAAATAAAACAAAAGCATCTGCAATTTATGTAATTATAACAAATTAGACATAATATAAAAACATTGATTAAGAATCAATACAAGGTATATGACAATCATTTAATGTTAAGAGAAATTTTAGACAGTTTGTACAGAAATTAAAGGTAAGTTAGTCCAATGCAAATAGGAATTGCAGTATGAATTGAGGGAAAACAGGCTTGTGGTATATTTAGAAAGTCAGGGAAGAGAATTAGACAACTGTAAGGAAGTAAGTGAAGAAAAGATATTTGTTCACATTTAGGGAGATTGTTTATCCTTATCTTGAGCAAGAACAGAGCTAGATTTTACCCAGGAAGTCTTTCAGAGTGGTTTTAAAAGATGGGAGGGAGGGTATAGACATGATGGATACAAGTAATGAGTTATAGGCCTTAACAACCTTGTAAGAGTACATACAATGTTCAGCAAATGTGCTATGTTTGTAGACAGATGGGAGTTTTTGGTCACTGAATTGCAATGACCAACTAAGATCACAGTTGTGTAGAATGCTTTTCAGTGCTGGATGGGCAAATGGATGCTGATTTTACATAAGAACACCAGTATGACAGATGAGCCTAAAATTGTTTTGGACTCAGGTAACCCCTCTAATCTTCTTCTGGAAATGGCATGATTGCAGCCTGACCCCATATACCAAGGATGTGCCGACTTACTAAAATTTTGTTTAACATGGCTTACAGGAGTTTCTTTGCTAGTGGATATGGAATCACTTATTATGTTGTCTTGTCTCTTGGAACTTGATCTTTCAGCACTATTTGCAATAGCCTTTATGAGATCTGTAATTATGGAGCAAATGTTTCCTTGTGTGCCGATAGCATTCTTGCCTGTGTTTTTGCTTATTGTAAAATTTGCTCATTATTTGTGTGAGACCATGAATGATGATTAAAGGTTCCAAAAATAATAAGGCATTTAAAGGCAGATGTTTGAGACTGTGCTATGGCACTGTATTTGGTGGGAAATGCATAGCCAAATTTTCCACACTTTAAAAACATTTTGAAGGCGTTTGGTTTATTTTGATTTGAAACACTTGAAATAGAAATGTTTAGACAGTAAAGTAGATTAACTAAACATTTCATTGTCAGCGGGCTACAGGTAACATACTAGCCTTTGATGCAGAATACGATGGGTTTTATTCCAACTCAAGATAAATCGAGTGCTGAGTCATCCTTCGAATGAGGCATTAAACTGAGGTCCCATCTGCCTGAGTTTGGGGGTAGCTCAGGTGGATGTAAAATGTTTTGAAAAGAGTGGGGGTCCTTTATTAAAAAAACAAAGCAATACTTATTACATTACATACATATACAATCTACCTTATCTACAATATAAGTAGTATTTACCATTTTACAAAGAAAAAGAAACTGACATCAAATGTCTTTCCACTAAAGATTAAAATTATGTGACCAGCCACACTCTAATTTCCACAGCTAAAAATCTTATTTTAACATTGTCTCCAAATCCCATTTTTCATTAAACATAATTGTTTTCACTTTTTGATTCCACATCAACCAAATAATATAAAATATTTTCTTATCAACTCTTTCAATGTAATTTTTACTTCTTTCCTTATAATATCCATATTCACCTTACTTACATCTGTACACCCTTTTTAATATTTTAAATCTACGATCTTCTTCCATAATGATTTAGTCTTTTTACAGTCTAAAAAAGCATGTATACTAGTTTCAAACTCAGTACAAGCAAACTCTATCTTTCTTGCTTTCATAAGGCATGTTTGCTTAATTTGACTTAATAGCAGCAGCCTGCATTTAAAGTAGAACCTGTGTGTTGAGAGACAGCCTTACAAGACTATCTGCAAATATATAGAGCTGAGTATATTTTTCTGTATTATTCTGTATTATAGAGCTAAATTGTTGCTTAGATATCTGTTGTCTTACTGTTCTGCAAATATACAGAGATCAGTATATATTTTTTTGGTTTTATAATTTGCACTCTGATTCCTCCCATCTCTGTTGAAACTGTCTCCCCTCTCATTTTGGTTTCTATAGCTTGTGTGTTGTTAACTCAAGGTTCCTTTAATTTGACTTAATAGCAGCAGCCTGCATTTAAAGTGGAACCTGTGTGTTGAGAGATAGCCTTACATGACTATCTGCAAATATATAGAGCTGAGTATATTTTTCTGTATTATTCTGTATTATAGAGCTAAATTGTTGCTTAGATATCTGTTGTCTTACTGTTCTGCAAATATACAGAGATCAGTATATATTTTTTTGGTTTTATAATTTGCACTCTGATTCCTCCCATCTCTGTTGAAACTGTCTTCCCCACCCCCCTCATTTTGGTTTCTATAGCTTGTGTGTTGTTAACTCAATGTTCCCTTAATTTGACTTAATAGCAGCAGCCTGCATTTAAAGTGGAACTTGTGTGTTGAGAGACAGCCTTACATGACTATCTGAAAATATATAGAGCTGAGTATATTTTTCTGTATTATTCTGTATTATAGAGCTAAATTGTTGCTTAGATATCTGTTGTCTTACTGTTCTGCAAATATACAGAGATCAGTATATATATTTTTGGTTTTATAATTTGCACTCTGATTCCTCACATCTCTGTTGAAACTGTCTTCCCCACCCCCCTCATTTTGGTTTCTATAGCTTGTGTGCTGTTAACTCAAGGTTCCCTTAGTTTGACTTAATAGCAGCAGACTGTATTTAAAGTGGAACCTGTGTGTTGAGAGACAGCTTTACAAGACTATCTGCAAATATGTAGAGCTGAGTATATTTTTCTGTATTATTCTGTATAGAGCTAAATTGTTGCTTAGATATCTGTTGTCTTACTGGTCTGCAAATATACAGAGATCAGTATATATTTTTCTGGTTTTATAATTTGCACTCTGATTCCTTACATCTCTGTTGAACCCCCCCCCCCTCCCTGTTCTTGGTTGTACTTTAAATTTGGTGGATTTTGCAGTGCCCGCCCCACTGTAGATTTGATCTAGGACACTCCCCCAGTCCCATCTCTTTACCGCATTCTACCTAATAAACCATTTCTGCACTAGCTTTTAGTCCTTTTTTATTTAATTACATTTTTTCAAACTGTGTGTGGACTAATACTGCTACATACTCAAGTGTGCCAGCTTGCACTGCATGTGAATTGTTTTACTACTGTTTTTGCTACTTTTCTGAAAAAAAAAATTGTAAGCCTGTTTCCTACCTTTCCTGTAATTAGTATTCCAGATACAGATTTGCTGTATCCAGGACTATTTGTAAGCTTCTGAGCCCCCCAAGCCTTTCTGTGTTGGAGGGAAGCCTTCTAGCTTATCAGTGGGAGTGGTAAGCACTAGGTAACCTGTCTACCACATAAGGAGTGGTTCTGGCCCAGAATTTGTAGTTATTGGCCATTTGGGCGGTCTTCCATCTCTCTCAACTTTCTGATTTGAAGGCCTGCATTTGCACTTGTTGCTGTCCTGTAACTCCTTGGCCCATCTCATTTGCTCACTCAAAAAAAAAAAAAAAAAATGATCTGCTTTTACTGTATTTGTGTTTCTTCCTACTTTATTTTGCTTTTGCATCATCTTAAAAGTACTCAATTGTATTTGTTACTGCTTGGTGTAACTCATTCTAAGCCTTTTAGTTTAAGCACTTGGGCTTCAGACCAGTTGTTTTACATTAAGAAGGATTGTGGTCTGCACTGTAGTGGCAGAACAGGTAGCTTACATCCTTCTAAGTTGGGAACTGCTGATTGAGGGCTCAGTGTCTGTTATTCTAAAAGTGTATTAATTCTGGTTTAAGCACTTGGGCTTCAGGCCAGTTGTTTTACATTAAGAAGGTTTGTGGTCTGCACTGTAGTGGCAGAACAGGTAGCTTACATCCTTCTGAGTTGGGAACTGCTGATTGAGGGCTCAGTGTCTGTTATTCTAAAAGTGTATTAATTCTGGTTTAAGCACTTGGGCTTCAGGCCAGTTATTTTACATTAACACGGTTTGTGGTCTGCACTCTTGTGGAAGGAGAGGCTGGACTCTGCCCTTCTGAGCTGGGAATTTCTGGTTAAAGGCTTATAGTGCCTGCATATTTGAACTGCTTCTTACTGAAATTGGTACACCTTGTTTGCTGTAGCATAGACTAGATCCAGGCCTGCTGAATCTAGCTTTGTTTGTATAACTTGAGCACTAATCCAGGCATTCTTTAAAGTATTCAATTGTATTTATTACTGCTTGGTAGTAACTTGATTAAAGTGTAGCTATCATTTTAAGTCTTTTGGATTAAGCACTTGGGCTTCAGACCAGTTGTTTTACATTAGGAAGGTTTGTGGCCTGCACTATGGTGGCGGGACAGGTAGCTTACATCCTTCTAAGTTGGGAACTGCTGATTGAGGGCTCAGTGTCTGTTATTCTAAAAGTGCATTAGTTCTGGTTTAAGCACTTGGGCTTCAGGCCAGTTATTTTACATTAAGAAGGTTCGTGGTCTGCACTCTTGTGGGAGGAGAGGCTGGACTCTGCCCTTCTGAGCTGGGAAGTTCTGGTTAAAGGCTTATAGTGCCTGCATATTTGAACTGTTTCTTACTGAAATTGGTACACCTTGTTTGCTGTAGCATAAACTAGATCCAGGCCTGCTGAATCTAGCTTTGTTTGTATGCTTGTTGTTTGTTTGCTTGTTATTTCCCTGAAATGCTAATTCCACCTAAAACGCAGCTTTTCAGCGCTTCTGTGGATCCCTAGTGATATCTGCATTGCTTACTGTACTTATTTCCTTGTTTCACTTGAAAGAAAGTTACTGTTTGTCATTTTTGTATTTACGTTACCTGTAACACATTGCATTTAAGTTACCTGGCACTTGCTCACTAAAGCAATTATATAAGTCAGCACTAAAAAATGAAAAGCACTATACCCTCACAAACTCCCCTTGAGTACCTTGTTCCCCATTGGCCCTTTTTTTTCAATTATAAATGAATTCCCAATACTATTCTAGCATGTCCAAAGGTCAGTTGGCAATCTCCTCTCCGGTCCAGCTGGTGAATCTGGGAAACTTGAGGCAATGTTACAACTGCCTCATGTACACAGACAACCCTCTCCTCCTCCCAACAAATTCCAACACATGTAAGAGATGCAACCATATAGCCATATTGGAGGCTAAGCTCTCTCAACTCAGTACTGGCAAAACCAGTCAGGAGGAGAAGGAAACCACACTCACTACAATTCCAGTCTCACATAGACCTACCACGACAGCAAACCAAACCCATAAATACACAAAAACATACTCAGAGGCTCTAAATAAAAATCTGCCTAAGCAGCAGAGACCTCCAAAGCAGACACCCAAGCAACCGCTACCCCAAAACAAAACACATACAACACATAGCTCACAAAGCCAGTGTGCTGAACAGTCACAGCCCTTAAGGCTAAACAACACACCTGATACACATGTAATAGGTGACTCTATCATCAGGCACACTGATGTCCCGCTCACCAGGCTGAACAAGGAGAAGGTCACGGTGAGCTGCCTGTCGGGCACTAGGATCTGCCACATAACACAAGCACTCAGGTCACTCCAAGGCAAGTACAAATATGACTCAGTCATTGTCCATGCTGGTGTGAATGACCTGAGACGTACCTCCCTGCACTACATGAAAAAAGACATAGAGGAGCTCTCTGAGCATGTAGCCCAGGCCGGTATGACCCTGACCTTGAGTAGCATCTTACCCTCACCAAGAATGATGCCACAATATGAAGACAAGATGATCAATTTCAACAATTGGCTTAAGTATTGGTGTCATTCAAAGGGGATCCAATGCCTGTCAGCCTGGGATGACATGCTCAACAAGCCACGATGCTTCGCTAGGGACGGCTTGCACCTGTCACCCCTGGGCTTTCTGATATTGGCAAAGGCTCTTGCTACCCCCATAGTGCCTTTTTTAGGCAAGGCTCAAAAAACAAACCCACCTCCATAGGTATTACAAGGGATAAGAAACTAAGAGTAATGCTACTCAATGCCAGAAGTCTAAACCTCAAGATGCTCGCACTCGAAACTCTCCTTAGCATGGAGAACATCGATATCTGTGCAGTAACAGAAACCTGGTTCAAGCTCCCAAGAGCACCCCAGCACTACCAGGTTATACCTCATACCATGCTTTTCAGCCCCAAAACTTGGACCGAACCACAAAAGGAGGGGGAGTATCAATATTTGTCAAAGATACCCACACCTCCAGGTTGGTGGCACAGCACGAAGCATCAGAGACTATCCATGTGCAACTAACAGTGGGTAAAACTGCCTTCCAGTTTATAGCCTGCTACAGACCACCCTCCCAAACCCAGGAACCCCACTCGGCCTTCCTGAGAAGACTGGAAAATATGAAGGTCTCTCCAAACACCATTGTATTGGGCGACTTCAACTACCCAAACATAGACTGGGAGCATTACTCTAGCTCCAACACCCTAGCCCAAAGATTTCTAGAATTTATAAACTCAAATGCTATGGAACAACTTGTTACCACTCCCACAAGAGGGAAAACATACTGGACTTGATCATCACCAACATGGGGACTCTATGCTCCAGACCAGAAGTGTATCCCTCACTGATAAGATCAGACCATAAACTAATCTTACTGGATATTCACATCCCGACTCCACCCCCTGCCCTGAAAACCACAGTGAAAAGCTTCTCTAAAGCAAATTTCACACTCCTCAAAACCGAGGTGGAATCCTTCAAAGCCCCCAGGCCTGTGGAAAATACGGCCCAGACCGCAGAGTCCTTTATAAATGCATTCTATGAACACCCTCAGGAATGCATGGATCATGCAATCCCAAATAAAACCAAGACACAATCCTCCAAAGGCAGACGCCCTGTCTGGTGGACCCCAGCCATAAACAAACTATACAATAGAAGGAGGAAGCTACTACATGATAGAGCAAAATCCCAAAAAGGGAAGGCATCTCTGATCAGTATTAGCAAAAATCTACGGGCACTCATAAAATCATCTAAGGCCAGCTTCGAGAGAAAAATTGCACAGGACATTAAGGATAATCACAAGGGTTTCTTTAGTTATGTTAGGAACCTGGGTGGGAATTCCCAGATATGCTCAGAATTAGTCCAAAATGACAAAAAATATACGAATAATGAAGTGTCTCAGGCGAGATGATGAAGCCTATGGGTGAAAGCGCTAGCCGTATGTTTGCTTTACAATAAATATACGTTTTTATACACTACTCGTGTACATCTTTGTATCCATTGGAATATACTTTGTTGGATACTTATAGTCGGTGAAGTGAATACTGCCGGAGTGGAGTGGAGCAAAGTATGCTATTAAAGATTTGACTGTATTAATTCTTTTGGTTTGCGTGAGGAAATAAAAGCAGAGTTAACAACGAAGAGCCATATAGAGACACTTCATTACGAAACCAGTGGTTTTCGAATTTGGCACGCTTTAGCTGCTGTGTTCTGCCATAAGTTTCCATTACATTTTATATTGACTTATTGACTTACAAGCAGCCGATATTCAATATTTTATCTTATAAACCCCTATGTCACTAGATGGGTTGCAAACTGGCTCAAGGACAGAACCCACATGGTTAGAATTGCTGGAGCCATGTCAGACTCCAAACCAGTTACAAGTGGTGTCCCACAAGGCTCAGTCCTGGGATCTCTCTTGTTCGGTATATATTTCTTGGAGGTACAGGCCAACACGGAAAGACTGTGGCTGACCAAGTTCACAGATGACTGCAAACTGGGCGCCATAATTGACTCTCCAGCTGACACAAGCATCCTCCAAAAGGGCCTCATAGAAACAGACAACTGGTGCCAGAGCCATGGCCTCAAGCTAAATGCCAAAAACTGTATAGTCATCCCCTTTGGCAAAAACAAAGTGCCCACAAATTACCACATAGGTGGTAATCCATTAAGTACAGAAGAAGTAATTAGGGACCTGGGGACCCAAGTTGATAGCAATCTCTCATTTGACAACCACGTGGCCAAAGTGGTTAGAAAAACATTTTATATAGCCCACCTAATCATGAAGGGATTCACATCTAGATCAGGGAAGGTCATCGTGCCTCTTTACTCATCCCTCATCAGGCCCATAATTGAGTACAGTGCCCCTTTTGGGATGTACCTTACCAGACACCTGCAGCAACTGGAAAGACCCCAAAAGTACCTGACCAAGAGGATCAAAGGGCTCAAACAGATGCCATATGCTGCCCGGTTAAAGAAACTCCAGCTCTACTCAGTGGCATACTGCCTGCTCAGAGGCGATCTGTGCCTGATGTATAAAGCCATGTCCAACCTGGAATTAATGGACATGCTGCACCTCAGAAAATCCAAATCCCATCAAGCTACGCACTCGAGAGACTTGAACCTCAGCACTGAAATAAATAGGACATGCTGGAGGGACAGATTCATAACCCAGAGGCTCCCTTCACTCTGGAATAAAATCCCAGTCCAGGTTAGGCAGAGTCCCTCATTGACTCTCTTCAAGAGGAATCTTGATGAGTGGATGGGAGATCGTAGGTTTACCCTGTGTATCACTTCTGTGTCACTGTTAGACAGAGGCACAGTATACTAACCTCGAAAAAGGGCATAGCAAAATTAATTTAAAATGGGTGGCAAAAGCCAAACATACTCTGGCTAGGCTTATAAATGCCCTAGGGCAGATAGCCTAGTATGAACCTATGAACCTATGAACCTATGGAGGTTTTTGTATAATCAGCCTCCATAAGAAGACTTGACTCTCCAGTATATCTTTACATCTTCCCATTCTTGATTGAACTCCTATCTTAATTATCTTTATATATCCCTTTCCATGGATATATATGAAAATAATTATCCATAATATTATTATGTTATTTCCTCTCATTTTCTATCTCATTATTTTTTATTTTCCAAAATAGTATTTTATCCTGATAATTATTTATTTCAGTATTAAACCACAATCTCTTAATCTTAAAATTTAAAAAGTTCATCCATTCTACTTTATACTTAGATCTTAATATATGTGTTAATAGTGAATCATCGCTATCCTTTAAACATTTTACTATCTTAATGTCTTATATAAATGTAAAGATGCTGAGTGCACTATTGGATTTATCAGTCTTAAGCCTCCTTATTCCCTTTTTACATATAAACATCCTTCTTTTATTGGGTTTAATATAGATCCCCAGATAAAGGAAAATAATATTATAAACTTCCTTCACAAATATTATCAGAATACTGAAAACGCTTGCTAAATATGCAATTATTGCAAGTTATATCAAATTAATCAGATATATATTTTTCTTAAAAGATAATATGTTTTCCAAAACATGCAGGTCCTTTTCATTGCTTTTATTTTTTCTTTCCAGATCAAGTCTGCATTTTCTAATTTTCTAAACTTATTCCTAATACATTTATACTTATCATATTAAATTTAACACCTACTAATATTCATTCAAAGACTGATCCTTGACTCCTCTCTTTATTTATAAAAAAATCAAAACAGTGTAAGACACTTCTCTGTGTGGAAGATTTTCGGTCCATATATTTCTAGTTAATCACTGTATATTAATCAGATCAGACAATAGTTGTAGAAGTAGCGAACGTAAACTCATCTTAAGTCAAAACAAAACAAAACAAAAAGTAATAATAGAAAATATATAATTGTACAGCATTACTAAATATTCAAAAGTAATCCATGCAAGGCAGGCAGTCTGTTTCCAGTTGAAAATCCTTTATTAAGTACACAAACAAGCAATCCAAGTAAAACAAAAATAGAGTAATAATTTCCTCACAAGCTTTCTAAATATATATATACTTTTTATCAGGCAAGGGAGTGGTTTATTGTGCTGTAAAATAAAGTGTTATTGGTACACATGTTAAATTCACATCCCTTCCCCCATCAGTGTGACATTCAAGCTGGTCCTGCCCTACTTAGTAGCTGTCATAATAATATATAACCCTTATGTATTTTAAATAAAATTATATAATGATGTGGTACCTCTTATTTAACCAAATTATTAAGTAGATTATTACGTCTGTGATTTTATACAAGAAAATATACTACATGGCTGGAAATATATCAACCTTAGTACATTTGGCAATCAAAAAATATATATAAATATATACATATAATTTTGCATGTAAAAATCAATTTCTATTTTCATAACCTATTTTTAACAAAGATCACTTTATTCCTTCTAGACTTCTTCAGGTCTGTGTACAAGAACCCTAAAAACATATATAATTGTATAATCAGTTAGTATTTTTATTACACATCATTTTGAATAAAGTGGAAAAAAAGAACCAGAAAAAAATAAAAATAAGAAAAAAATATATGTATGATGATGGAAACAAAATATACACTTACATTTCAACTGATTTAAAATGGTATTTAAAACCAATTTGTAGAATAAAATAAAATAAAATACAATTAGTCATTTAAACAATGTGGCAATTTTCTAAGTTCCAGTGCACTTTTAATTGAACAGTAATAGTTTAGTCCAGGCTTCCTAAAATAGTTCAGCTTTAATTGCCACATGAGTTCATGTTTCTCCAGAATATTCGGGATGTCTCCTTCAAGATCACCCATGTCTATGCGATCCAGGATCTGGAACTTAAAACCTGTGTGTCTTTTATGAAGAGAAAGGTGTTTGGCTAGTGCACTATTTTGTTTCTATCATCATACATACATTTTTTCTTATTTTTATTTTTTTCTGGTTCTTTTGTTCCACTTTATTCAAAATGATGTGTAATAACAATACTAACTAATTATACAATTATATAGGTTTTTAGGGTTCTTGTACACAGACCTGAAGAAGTCTAGAAGGACGAAATTGATCTTTGTTAGCAATAGGTTATGAAAATAGAAATTGATTTTTACAAGCAAAATGTATATGCATATATTTATATATATTTTTTGATTGCCGAATGAACTAAGGTTGATGTATTTCCAGCCATGTAGTATATTGTCTTGCATAAAATCACAGACGTAATAATCTACTTAATAATTTGGTTAAATAAGAGGTACCACATCATTATATAATTTTATTTAAAGTACATAAGGGTTATATATTATTATGACAGCTACTAAGTAGGGCAGGACCAGCTCGAATGTCACACTGATGGGGGAAGGGATGTGAATTTAACATGTGTACCAATAACACTTTGTTTTACAGCACAATAAATCACTCCCATGCCTGATAAAAAGTATATATATATATTTAGAAAGCTTGTGAGGAAATTATTACTCTCTTTTTGTTTTCCTTGAATCCCTTGTCTGTGTACTTAATAAAGGATTTTCGACTGGAAACAGACTGCCTGCCTTGCTTGGATTACTTTCAAATACTTAGTAATGCTGTACAGTTATATATTTTCTATTATTACTTTTTGTTTTGTTTTGTTTTGACTTAAGACAAGTTTACGTTCGCTACTTCTACAACTATTGTCTGATCTGATTAATATACAGTGATTAACTAGAAATATATGGACTGAAAATCTTCCACACAGATAAGTTTCTTGCACTGTTTTGTTTTTGGACCCACTACACTTTAGTGCGTTGTTTTCAGACTTCGGGGATACCACATAGATTACTTGTTATTTATAAAAAATCCTATCACTTGTAAATAATTTTGTAAACAGTTTATCACTTTACACATTCATTTATGTTTTTTGAAAAAAAAGAATATCATCTGCATATGTAAAACACCAATAAGCACAAACCAGGAAATAGCAAAAATGAGTGAACCAACTCCTAGACAGCAGCAATAATCCAAGTAAAAGAATTTATTTAGGTCTTTCATCTTCCTTGAACACAGACTTCTTCAGAATGAATTAAAAATGTTGTTGTCATCATATCAATACACAACTCAAAGTCTTAATTAGTTAACACACAGTAACCCCCATCCCTGCTACAAAGTTTTAAAACTAGGTTAATTATTAACCTGCTGGCAATAAAAAGCACAGTAACCTTATATACAAATAAAACAGTTACATGACCATTATATTAAATATATGGATTTAAGTTTTAAAATAAATTTGACTGTTCCACTACACAATTCTTTGTGTTGGAATTCTTAACTTAACCATTCATTTAAAACCTCTACAAATCATTTATTTTGCATTATTGTCATATTATAATATATTACATATGCTAATCCATCCAGACCAGCTGCAAATTCCAAATTAGCCATCTTCAATACATTTTCTAATTCCTCCAACATTGTTTTTCTTTCTAATTCCTCCTTATCTTTTTCTGTAAGAGTATTTCTTCCAATTTAATATTAGCTTATATTCTCTGTCTTTTAAAGGTTACTTTAATATGTTTTCTATTATTTCCATAACTTTATTTTGTGTATTTTGTATTATACCTGATGTGTCATTTATTTCTCTCATAGCAGTATTATTTTCTTTAATAAGTTTACTCAAGTAAGGAGCAATTTATTATTTTTTCCTTGCAGGAAGTATCTTTGCTTATATAGCAAATCCCTTATTTTAATCTTATTTAAATTATACAACTGTTGTTCTTTAATAAAAACATTCATTATTTTTTTACTAAACTATCAAATACATCCTTACTTAACTGTTTGTATTCTATTTCTTCTCCCTTCCTATTACTTTTTCCTGTATTATATAACATGTTGGTCTGAAAAACTTGTCATCAAAGCACCTTCTTTTACAATTAACCCTGCTAAAATCAAGAAATAATCTATTTCAGTTTTATTTTTTCCAATTATGCAATTGTCCATATTTTAAGATCTCTAACACTTTTTCAACATCATACATCTTCCTTTTCTGCAATCTAATATTACAATTAAAATCACCCACTAGAATTATTTCCATATTTATAGCCACGTACAGAATTACATTTTTAAATATATCTTCTTTTTCTCTTTTTGTCACATATATAAATTGCTATAATTCTCATAATTTGATCTTTCCATCTTATGTCAAGAATTGCTATTCTGCTCATTATAACAAACATCCCAATCCCTCAGAGCCACACGCTCCAGGGATCTAAACCTTGTCATCACAATAAACAAAATATGCTGGAGGGATAGGTTCCTGACCCAGAGACTCCCCAGACTCTGGAATAGATTACCCATGCATGTCAAGCAGAGTGCCTCTTTGGTCCTCTTCAAAAGGAACCTTGATGTTTGGATGGGAGAAAGGAAATTCACCCTGGGGATCAAGTCAGTCGCCCTGCTAGACAGGAGTCCAGGGAAGTAAATAGTGTGGGAAGAAATAGCCAGGGAATTGTTATGGCTAGGCTTGTATAGGCCCTAGGGCTGAAAGCCTGGTACCAACCTATGAACCTATGTTTCTCTACCTAATTTCCAAATTATTTTCCCCACCATAAGTCAAGTTGTACCCTTTCTTCTTCTGTTAGAAATTTAGTATCTTCCAATATTATAAAATTGCTCTTCTGCTTCTTACACCACTAAAGAATACCTATTCTTCTTACTAAATTATTTATACTATTAACATTTACAGATAAGATTTTAGAAGTTTCTATAATATTAAACTCATCCTTTTCCTTTATTTCTTTTTTTATGTACTTCTATATTTTTCTTGCATTTTCCTCTCTAATCTTCTACCAATAGAATTTATTTTTTTGTTTAACTGCATTCTATTTCATATATTCAGTATGACTAAGTCTTGTCTCTTCATCCTCTCCTCTTTTTAAAATATAATAAATCCTTCACTTCTTATTTTTTTGTGATTCTTGTTTTCGTCTACAATATTTGATTCCTCCCATTCTTTTTGTGAATCTACTATTTCTGTTACTATGTCTGTATGCTCTTTTTCTTGACTCTGATTTACCTGTATTTCTACTGTCTCTACTTCAGTTTCATTTACGTTTTCTCCACATTCCACCCTTTGATGTCCTGTTCTATTACATTTATAATATTTTAATTCACAGTTTCTCATATCATGTCCTATTTTTTCACATAATTTTTGTTTTCACAGTTATTAATCAATTTTTTTTCTACATAAAAACAAGTTTTAGGTTGCACCCAATATTTCACCATGCTTTTATCACATTTTACATTTTTAATGCTTGGAATATGCACAATACTTTCATTTTCAATTTTCAGAACAACATGACATGTCCCTGCCCCTGTCCCAATCATATACATTTGAAATATTTAATATATCTTTACATAAATTGAATAAATGCCTTTTTAAAGTCTCTTTCTCTCCTTCAGTCCTGAACAATAAGTGAACATTTTTCTTCGTCTTTCTATAAAATGTCTTTAACATGAATAAATTCCTAGATGCACAGTTATTCTTTGTTTCATATTCTCCTAAGAATTTTTTCCATTATTTGCACAATCTCAAAAATAATGTCACAATATGTCTGTTTATTGATATGTATAAAAGTTCTTACATCATTGGCTTTAACTCTTAAGAGTGTAATTATTTCTTCCTATACCTTACATTTGCCTAATTCATTATATTTTTTTCTTTTCAATTTGAGCAATAAAAGAAAGGTCTTTTCCTTTTTTTGTGTGTGTGTGTGTATTATTTGTTCTCTTTTTTCACTTTTCTTTTCCAACATTCACCATCTGTGCACAAAATTTTCTTTTTTTTTTTGCTTAAACTTTGTATCAGACTCTTCTATTTGCTGAACATCCTCTTTTTGTATCTTATCCTTTAAATCTTCCCACAGAATGTTTTTACCACTCTCAGGTTTACTAAAATGTAATAAGCCCATAAGCAAATCATCACCAAACCCTCCCAAATGGAGGGTTGCAACAACACATTCCTGTATTGTAGCTTCTTCCCTAAAGAGATTTTCCTGAAAAATCTCCTCTGAATCGATCATTGAGACCATCCCTTTTACTTTGCTGTCAATACAACCTTTTTTGAAAAAGCTCAACCACCTTCTCATCACACCTTCTTACACAGGCTTGTCTGCCTGTAGTTCATCAACCTGCACCTCTAACATATGGATAGCAATTACCTCCTTTGATTTAAAGGATTCACTTCTATCTCTGCCATACCATCATTGCTAACCATGAAACACTCCATTTTCCCTCCCTGCTTCTATGAGCCACCTCTGCACTCAGACAGGAAGCACAAAGTGTAACCACAAACATGATCTCCATATGCAAAAGAGTAGGGGAAGTTCTCTGATACCCTGGCTAAATTTCCTCTAGTGGTATATCACCTTGCTGTCCCCTGAAAGGAGGCTACTAGCCTAGCAGGAATAACCCTGTCAAAAAGTATGAAGAAAATAAATAATCACTGCATCTTTCTTTTTAACTGAAAGAGGGTTTGCATCCATCACAGAGTCTTGGCCTGTTGTTTGATAAAGATATGCTTTACATGACTTTAGACTGAAGGATATGCTGTTGTAGGATGTTATTTACATTTCCTCTGAGGTGTTTTAGTCTTTTCTCTGACATTTGGAAACACCTTAATTTTATCAGGGCATAGCTCTGTACTTTTTCAACTTTTGCCTATAAGATGTTTTCATTACAAGCCAGTATTGTTTAATTTGTTTTAAGTGTTGACCCCAGTGAGTTTTATAAGCTGTGTCTACAACAGGTGGTGTGATTCATGCTGTCTGGATAAGAACCTTGTGCAGCTGTCCTATCACAGGCCACATTTGAGCCTTTTTTGTTTTTTTTTGTTTTTTTTTTTTTTTGTTATTTCTTTTTGGATTTGGGGAGTCTTTCTTGCCTCCTTGGTGAACTTTATATTTACTTGGTTGCTGGTTTATTTTTTCTTAATTGTTGGCAGGAGACTGTTTACAGCTTTTGAGTAAGGCTATAACTTCCAGGAAGTGATATTGCTAATGCTGCAAAGAACCTTGGATTTTCTTGGTTACTAGTTTACCTATGTGGAGTTTGAGCAGGTGACTATTCCCAACATTTTTCTGAGGCTGAGAATTCCTGTGGTGGTTTATTGAAAGTGCAGTTCTGGATACTGTCCCTGGGTAGCTGTGTGGTATTCTGCTTGATCATGTTCCTGTGCCTTGTCTGATGATATGATTGTTGGACTGCTGGCTCTGTGGTGCATCACTGTGAATTTTATCATCACCTTCTTCATCTACTTTGATTTCCTTCTCATGCAAAGAGATCTCTGTTCTATGATTTTTGAAGAGTAATCTGGCATATCTGTAACAACAACTGCAAGTGACCCATCTTCTGAGAAGATTTATGCTATATGAATGCTGTTTTTCATTATACTTGATAATCCTATAGCAAGATCTGCAAGAAAATTAATAACTTTTGTGTACTCTATACTGAACCAATGCCTCTATATATATATATATATATATATTAGAGTTCCTTTTTGTTCCTGTTGAAGGTTTCTTTGTGTTTTCTAGTCTATTTCCTTGAAAAAAATTGGCTTCCATCAGAACTTTAGATGTAAGTGCTATCTGATCATTAATTTTTCAGCTGTCACTTTGGCTGCCTTTTGGTATTAGTCTGACAGCAGAATGAGTTAAGTCTTGTTGTGCTAGACACAAGGTTGTGGCACTGTGTAGACATGTTTGGGAATACCATGGTAGTGGCTCTTCAGTACATTCAGCTCATTTAGTTCTTATTAACAGCATTTTAGGCTTCATGGTGTAACTGGATTGTCTGGACTGTTGAAGTTTTCTGTCACTCAGAAGAACATGCTTATTAGTACAATTGCTTGCTTATTTCAATTTTGCATTTAAAATGGAAGAAAGAACATGGAAAACTGAGGAAATATGAGAGAATTGCACAAAATAAAGGTGCAGTAAGAAGAACAAGAGGCTGGAAATCCAATAGAGGAGAAGAGTCTGATAGCAATTGCAGAAGAAGCATAAATAGATATACAAGAAGTAGAAAGAAACATATCATCAAAGAGAAAACACCGCAACTTAAGCCTCAGGGGATTCAGGCACTCAATGCTGGACCCCAAAGGCCCTGAGAAGCTCTGATTGGTCAAGACAGGTGAAGACAAAAGAGATATGGAACAGTGGCAAGAAAATCAGACATGAGGAGGTGGCTAAGAGGAGAGAAGCCACCATAAACTGCACAGCCTAGTCATACAGATCGCATGTGAAAAGAAGTGAGAGCCAAGAGTCGGTAAAAGTATAGGACAGGACAAAACGGGCTAAAAGAGTCTGAAATGGGATAATGGGATCTATGAACATGGAGCACTATATTATTTTAATGCACTGTGCTCTCACAGTAACAGAAACATACAGGGTAAAGGGAGGGTGGGGTCTTTCTTATAATACACCATATTTTATAATGTTTGTATTTTCATTTAAAAAGCATTCTCTTTAAGGCAATGAACAAATAAGGTGTGGTACTTTTATGAAAAAATGGAGAAGCAGAGAAGTAATTATAGAAGCAATAGTCTTAAGTGTATGTGCCATGTATGAAAGCACAGTGAGGTGGACTGCATGAAATGGTCACAAAAGTAAGATCAAATATAAAGAAAGGAAGAAGCACTGGAACATGGAAAGAAAAACAGGAGCAAGCAATAGATAGGGAGAAATGAAGTAGAAGTGAAAGCAAGAGGGATGGAGCCAAAACAGAATTGGGAAAAATGAACAAGGTGAATGATCCAAGTCCAGAGGCACTGAAATTGTTGGCTGGAAAATGACAACTTTAATGCTTTGGGGGTGGGAGCACATAGGTGAAGACCAAGGTAGAGAAGGTCCAGATTTACAGAGGAACCCCGGACAGGAGAGCTGTTGAAAAGCAGTAATGGATGGGGAGGGGATGATGTAAAAAAAACAAAGGGAAGGGGAGAAGATGGGGTAGAAAACCAAAGATAACAGAAGGAATGGGACTGCACTTATTAACACTACACACAGGATGAGTACGATGCATGCGGCATTGGTCCAGAAGACCAAATTAGGTAAAAGAGGAAGGGAATATCACAAGTTCACAGTACCCCAAGGGTGGATACAATAAAGCAGGAGGTGGCAAGAGGGAAGTGTCCACTCCTTTCAGAAAGATATTATGTATAATGACTGAAAAGGTTCATGAAATTGGGGAGGGAGTCTGGATCATTTGACAAGGAAAAATAAACATAAAGATGTGGACAACAGGAGACCACTATCCCCTGAACAAGGATAAGGAAGACCTTTACAACAAGTTCTTTGAAAAACGGAATCTGATAAAAAGTGGTGGAGAGGAAATCCTTAGAGAGCACTTCAGTATGTCATTAGATCCCAGGAAAGATAGCCTCTTTAGCAAAAGAGAGTACAGTATATATAGGCAAGGCAGCACTGGGGAAACAGTGGTCGAAAGAAGTCAAAGCAGCAATTAGAGGGAAACTCATGAGCAAGGATGGGGGAAGAGGTAATATGAGGAGATAATGATACTGGAATTATAACTGAGAAGGATTAAAAAGGGGAATGTAAAAATGATATAGAAGAGGAAGCAGTAATAAAACTGAACTAGGAATAAAGATGAAAGTTGTAGTGGAAGTCAAGCAATTTGGTGTGAGGGGGAAGGATGTTATTTAGAGCGGGGCATTTGGTTGGATTAAATATTAGTCAAGCAGTTGCGGTTACTGGTAGATAATTGGAGAAGAACATGGGAAACATCTGACAAGGAAGTATACAAAGGTGAAAGATGAGAGAAATGCTCAGCCATTAGGGGAATAGAGGGAAAGATCATAAAAGAGGACAGTGGGATTAGAGAAGACTTTACAGGAATACTATCAACACATATATCAGGAATAGCAGAAAGTAAAGGAAGTCCATTGGGAAGGTGCAGAAAGAGGATAGGAGTGCCATGTAAAAGGAATACAGAGGGAGAAACTGAATGCATATATTATGATGGAGGAAATCAAAGAGACTGTGATAACAATGAAACACTGAAAAGTAGGGAGCCCATATGAATACCCTGTAGAGTTCTACAAAGAGGTGAGGAAAGGCAATATAGCGAGCTATGAATGAGAAATATGAAAAAAGTGAAGCAGGTGAAGTAACCAATGCAATGAAAAGAGCAAGGATGTTAGAGATCCAGAAAGTCCAGGTGGATATGATGGAAGTAGGGCATTACATACTAATATCCTTAATAAACACATATATCAAGGTGATGGCAATGTGCTAGCAAAGAAACTAGATGAAATTCTGTCATGAATAATACAATAGGGGTAGAACAGTTTCATCAAAGGAAAAAGAGGGCCTTAATGTAGTTTATGGACAGAGAACAGCAAAAAGAGCGAAAGAGGGCAAGGATTTTTTTTTTACTACAAAATGCCTTTAACACAGTCAGATGGGAATTTCAAAGGGAGGTAGTATATATAAAAACATAAATAAAATGAGGAAACATTTATAGGAATTGTAAAGGTAATTTACTATGAATTAGTGAAAGTGGCAATGGTAAATGGAAGAGTTTACAAGTTACTAAAAGTAGGAGTGGAACCAGTCAGGGTGCCCTCTCTTTCTAGGGCTATTCATGCTAGTCATAGAATAGTTAGCAAATAAAGTGAGGAAGAACAGAAGTATAATCAGGGTAACACATGGCTGAGATGACTGCATGCTTATGTTATAGAATGCCGAGATGATTATAGAGGAAATAGTCTCAGTTTTGCAAGGTTAGAAAGGGCCCCAGAGCATACATGCCACCAGAAAAAGATGGGGGTGTTCCGAATGGGAGAAGGAGAAGAAGCAGGAAAAAGGAAGGAAGGCTGGGGGGTGCATTCAGGAGAGGGAATACCTCAGATATCTGGGAGTAGATATAGATAGAACACACATTAAGTGATACAACACAAATTAATTTCGGAAAGGGGAAAGAGAAAATACAAGGGATACTAGAGATGGAAAGAATTAAAATACACACACACAACTAGTAGAATCACTGTGATTAGAATGACAATTCTCCCAGTTATAGTGCATGTTTGTACTAAGAAAGCTGCCAGTGGAACCAAATTAAATACATCCTTGGAAAGGTTGATAGACAAAAGGATAGAGAACGGTCTAAAAATAAGCTAAGAGTGAGTACACATACCCACACAAGCCTCAGCATATAGCTTAATTAGCTGAATAGAGAGTAAGGGGAGACCAAAAGGTAAGAGGAAAGACAGCAAATAGCATGTAGGAAAAATATTAAAGAATTAATGAGGAATTACTAAATAGATGCCACATGCCATGGGGACAAGATAAAGAAAGAGACATTGGAAGAAGGAACAAGAGGCATTTTATAGGTATAAAAAGTTCAAAACTGGAAGGGAATGGGTATAAGATGAGATGGGGTTAATGAAAGAAGGCACAGTAAATCAAACAGTGGTCAGAATCCTGTATGAAATAATACATGAATTTGGACTAACACAACATGAAAAGTGGACATAACCCAGACTGACAGAAAAATGGCAGGAGAAGAGGGAAGAAGCAGAATCCCAGGAAAAGAAAAGTAAGGAGAGAAGGGAACGGAGAGCACAATGGGGGAAATGGGAAAAACAAGAGAACACTAGAAGCAGAGTTATTTATGAAGCCTTGAGGGAGGAAATGGTAGGGGAACCACAAAGAAAAAGACAAGACAAGGATGGAAAGAAAAAGAGGGGTGACAGACCAGGGAAGGTAGATATTAAAAAGTCCTCAAAATAGCATCACAGGTGCAGAAAAACCAGATAGTAAGAGTGTTGTACGGATGGTATCTCACAAAAGAAAAAAATATAAGAGGCAGACGTGACATGTATGCTCTGGGAGTATATCTGGGCACAGAAGACCTGGACAAAGGCTCTAGAAACCTAGAAGAAGATACATGGAAAAGAGGGACAAAACACCTGGGAAGTTTGCATGTGGTATATAGGGAAGGAAGAGGTGAAGAGTGTAATATTCAGAAACTGGAATACAAGGAGAAAGTGTTAGAAAGGGATGCTGGACTGGAGATTTCTGGACATTATAAGAAGCAGAAAGGAGAAGAAAATATGATGGGTGGGAGAAAAAAGAATGGAAAATGGAATAAGATGATGATGAGCTACTACCAGTCAAAATTGTGACTAGGGTAGGGGGTAAGGAGAAAACTATTGTTGTAAAAATGTGCCAGCTCCATGTATAAGGATTGCTGAGTGTGGAATTGCGAATAGATAAAAAAGGCAGGGGGCTAAGAGCTTGTTTGTGTTTGCCTTCAAGATTAAAGAGTGTGTCTCTCTTCATATATCAACTGCCTTATAATTTGAGGATACTCCTTTAAGAGTTTCAGATTTCCTTATTTCCTAAATGTAGATGTTGCCCAGTGGGATAGTTTTGGGTGTATTGAACATAGGATCAGGCTCCCTGGCATAGAAGAGTGAAGCCCCAAGTGTGACCCAGGAGACAGGGGTTCAATTAATGGTTCTAACATTGGAGGAGGCAGACAGGGAAGAGGAGTACAGAAGAAGGAATAAGGCCACTTGTCACTCCTGTGGGGGAGTACTGTGTGAAGTCAGGTATACTCTGCATAGGCATGACTTCTCCAGTATGGAAAGGAGAATCCACTGCCCATATCTTGGGGCTTGGGCATGACTGCATGAAGGGAAAATCTCTAGTGAAAGTAAAGGAACATCCTTTACATCCCACCCTTTGCCCATCCCCTCCACTAACTACATGCATAATATTAGAGCTGGATAAAATACAAAAAAAATCATGAACCACTCCTGATGGCTATCTGAATTATGTTCCCTCAAGTAGTCTGTGGTTTTTGGAAGATAATTTCTCCATATTATTAATGTATTTGGATTTCCTTAGGTTTTTGGTCATTCTCTGGACTTGTATGGGATGACTTCCTAACTGAAATCAGGAATAAACAACCCTTCATGGAATCGACTGACCTACAACTGGTGCACTGAAAGAATTTTTATTTCATAACTCCAGACTAGCTGATTACAGTTCCTAACCATCAGCTTTAAGGGAGCTGTAGTTCTGATCCAGAAAGACGAGTTGAAGCTCATAATGAAATTACGCTGTCCACCCTGGATTTTCTAGCCCATAGTCATTTATGTTCATCTTACATTTTGATATGCAAGTCACTGCACAATTCTGAGCTCTGTGAAATTAGGTCAGCTGGACATACTCTAGACTCTTATGGACATTGCACTGGTCTGCTGAAGAACATGCTTAGTAGAATGTTGTCAGTCATCATATACAGGGTCTTATCTATTGATGAATGCTAGCTTTCCTACATCTCTCTCTCTCTCTCTGTATATATATATATATATATATATATATATATATATATATATATATATATATATATATGGGTCTACTGTATAAGTTCAAAAAAACACTTCTTTGAACTCATAAAGTCGACCCTGGGTTACGCGAAAGTGGACTTAATCGAAAGTGCACTTTCGCGAAACCCGCTTCAGTGAATGGGCTACGTACTGCCGTTTAGTGCAGCAGTCACGGACCTTAGGGTTAGGGTGCGGGTCATGGTAAGGGGATAGCTTGTAGGGCTATCCCCTTACCATGACTCGCGCCCTAACCCTAAGGTCCATGACTATCACACAACAGTGGAGGATAGCCTGTCCTCCACTGTGGTGCGGTAGTCATGGACCTTAGGGTTAGGGCGCGGGTCATGGTAAGGGGATTGCTAATAGGGCTATCCCCTTACTATGACCCATGCCCTAATCCTAAGTTCTGTGACTACCGCACCAGAATGGAGGACATAGCCCATTTCCCTACTGTCCTCCACTGTAGTGTGAAACGTTCATAGAAGCAGAATTCGCGAAAGTGCACTTTCGAATATATGTACTTTTGCGTAACTAAGCGGTCTACTGCTCTTTTTTGAATACGTGGTATTTGATGAAAAGCAATAGACCCATACATATATATATATATATATAAATATATATATATATATATATATATATATATATATACATATCTATATATATATATAGATATATATAGATATATAAATATATATATATATATATATATATATACATCTAGATATATATATAGATATATATATATATATATATATATATATATATATATATATATAGATATATATATATATATATATATATATAAAGGATCCCTATCAGCATCTCGAGTGCTGACAATATCAAATTTGATATTATCGCATCGAGAATGCGGAAAGGGCAGAATGTTGAACGTGTAAATGGAAATCTCCGTAAGGGGAGATTTCTATTTACCTCAATGTAGTGCAGTCCTGGAGTTGGTATATTTAAGTAGAGGGGGTGTGGGGGGTGCAGGAGGGCTTGCCCCCCTGCCTACACCCTTTAGTTTTTTTTTCAGTTTTAGAAATGCTGATATAGACCCTATATATATATATATATATATATATATATATATATATATATATATATATATATATATATATATATATATATATATATATATATATATATATATATATATATATATACACACACACACACACACACACATATATATGTTTATATATCATGTATGTATCTATCTATCTATCTATCTATCTATCTATATATATATATATATATATATATATATATATATATATGTATATATATATATATATATATATGGGTCTACTGCTCTACATCAAAAATACACTTCTTCAAAATAGAGCAGTAGACCCTACACTTCAGTGAAAGTCCACTTAAATGAAAGTGCACTTTCGCTGAGTTCTAGTTCCCTGGGCTACCGCAAAAAACCCCACTAAAACATGTTTTTGCAGGGGGGCAAGCCTCCCTGCACCCCCCAAGTGGGGTCTGTGCCCCCACACCCACTCTACTTAAGTATACCAACTCCGAGAGTGCACTACAGCGGGGAAAAGGGAATATTCCCATTCCGCGCTGTAGTGTGACTGCCGAAGTAAATGTTTGAAGTTTCACTACTTCGAACAAGTGGACTCGGTGAAGTGGAGTTCGAAGTAGTGAAACTTCGAAAATATTGACGGATCTTATATATATATATATATATATATATATATATATATATATATATATATATATATATATATATATATACATTTTGTTGCTAACATACCTCTCAACTGAACTGTACAGATTTTCACAGAATTCCAGAGTTCTGCCTCATATTTCAGTCCATTCTTCATAAAAATTGTGATTTTCTGGCAATTAGTGGCAAATCATTAAAGACTGAAGTTAAAAAATAATGACAGAGATTTGAGTTTCAGACTTCATGGCTTTCAGAAAATTCATGTTAATGCAAATCCTGTTATTCTATTAACTTTCTAAGTTTGAAAGAGCAATATTTAAAATTCTCCCTATTTTTGGGTCTTTTCCCACTTTTATTTAGGGCTTTGTCCAGATTTCTTGCTCTAAGAGGTTGAGAGGTATGGTAACAAAGTATATATTGATCTGACCATGTGTGACACATACCTCTCAACCTGCAGACATTGAAGATAGAATCAAAGGCCCTTGAAAAATATAAACATTTAGCTAAAAAAATCTGGACGTCTTTTTAGCATACAATTTGAATACCTCTTCCCTTTTCAAGTAGGAATATAGGATACAACTCAAAAGCATGTTCACAAAGCAGAAAGTGAAAAAAAAGATATAATACTATAAGCACATTATAAAAGGGACAGTGTAACATTTGTAGATTTTAATGACCTGCAATGCAATATTGTGCCCCTCAATGTCATTTATTTTTGCTTCAGGAAAACATGTGTCGATTTTTCTATAAATTATTGTTGCTGCTAGTATGTTGGTCATATAGTGTGGTTTTCTGTTTACGAGCCAGGTTCAAAACTCACATGTGATTATGGGGATTCAGAAAATTGTTTGATAAGGTAATAGAAGTCTAAAAATAGGGACACATCTCTAAAAACAGGAGCAACCTAAATCAGGTCTGAAAATAGGAACATTCCTCTAAAACAGGGACAGTTGAAAGGCCTGTGTGCTATGCTTACAGATACAATAAGTGGTCATGTAGCATATGTACCATCTTTGTACTTCTGAGTTTACCATACCATATTAAAATTACTTTGGTTTTCTTGTTTCTGATATTTTTCCAACCACCTGTGATCTGGATCCTTCCCGTACTAGATATGTAAAAAAATGTCTGGAGGTGTTGGTCTAGTCACCCCAGTGGATCACATTGCTTAAGTTAATGACAGTATTTCTTTCATCAGTTTTAAAGAAGGCAGAGGTTATTCCCTTTTCTAGGAAAGTGAGTTTGCATACGATGATCTGAAACTTTTAGTTTGTTAGCAGTGTTTTAAAGAAGGTTGTTTATGTTTAGCTGTGCTCATATTTCCAGTCAACTGCAATCTGCATTTCTGTCCAGACATTGTAATGAGATGGTCCTGATGATGTTCTTAAATAGTCTTGTAATGGAAAGGAATCAATGCACTTGCTGAGTTTTGTTTGCATTCCATCTCACATAAGCATTTGCCATGTTTGACTTCATTTTACATTGAATTTGATTGTCTTGCATTCTACCTCTCCAGCTGAATACACAGAATAGATTCAGGTAGTGAGTCATCTTCTGCTCATGTTATCACCTGTGATGCCCCCCCCCCAGTCCATTTTCAGACTGTTGCTCATTATGTACTTGTTTCCTTTAGGAGACAATATATTAGGGGGTGTTTACAGTACCAGTGTAATACTGATGACATGCAACTTTATCTGTCCTTCCTACAAGAATCTGTGCTATGAAAAACACATTAACTGCTGAGATTGAGCAAATTCATGATTCAGTAATGTAGATAGTAATCATCTGGCATGCTACATTACTCAGTGGTTACAGTGGCTATTCATGCTACATTGCAACATTCTTTTATTCCATGTTTGAAAACTAAAATCAACTATGATGGTGTAAAACTATGATTTACATTAAAGGATAAACATTTAGAAGTGCTTGATGACAGACTGACTCAATAATGATTAATAAAGTCTGCAATACACACACACACACACACACACACACACACACACACACACACACACACACACACACACACACACACAGATAATACTATAAATAGTAAAAACAGTACTACAGAGCATAGAAGCAATATGCAATTATGAAAAAAAATAAGAACAATAGGGATTCAAAGATGGCTGCCATTCTGTAAACACTGCTAATCCACAGCTCTTCAATACTTTTGGAATAAATCAACCCAGAGGAAATAACAGGATCTAATTAAGCACAATATTTGGAGCTAACAACTCTAACTTATATCCAAGATACCAGAAAAGAGAAAATAAACCTGAAGATTAAGTAACAGATCAACTGGACGTGTGATAAGAGACAAAGGAAAGAAGCTGTGTGACCAGGCCACTCTACACAGTCACCTATAAACTAAGTCACTTTACTTCCATAAAATGTCAAAAGAAGATAAAAGCATGGATATTACAACAACAAAGACTAAAATCTCAGAATTATTATCTCCTGAGAAAGATCTAAACTCCAAAAGGCAGAAAATAACAAAACAACAAGACACTGCAAAAACAGGGAATAAAAACAAACCAGATCAATTAGCAAACATGGATGATATAAAAGCAGCCTTACTGCCTATTAAAGAGGCCATAAAAGAAATGTCTACCCAACTGCAAACATTTGGAACTTCATTCAACCAAATCTTGGAAAGAATGGACAGATATGAAGCTAGAACTGCGGATAATGAGGAAACAATAGCCCTTCTATCCAAAAAAGCTGACTCACATGAAGCTGATATACAAGCAATGCAAGCTAAAATTATTGATCTGGAAGCAAGATCCAGAAGGAATAACATAATCATTAGAGGCATGCCGGAAAATATACAGCACAATGAACTGATTCCCTCTCTCATTCAGATATTTGCATCACTACTTAAAGACCAAAAAGCAGCCCAGCAAATAATAATTGAGAGAGCACACAGAGCCCTGAGAGAATCTCAAACTTCAAATGCTCCGAGACCAGTTTATGCTAAAATACTTAACTTCCAAGATGTTAATAAAATTTTATTTTCTGCAAAGAAGAATGGAGGTCCCTTAATTTGGAAAAATAATAGAATCTGTCTAGCCCAGGACTTGCCTTTTCAAATTAGGCATGCTAGACAGCTCATGTCTCCCTACTGCAAATTTCTGATTGACAAAAATCTGAAATTTCAAATGAAGTATCCAAATACCTTACTATTTTCTGTGGATGGGGTTAAATACTCAGTTGCCAATAATATGGAAGCAAAAGCTACCTTTATGTCTGATTTTAAGAGGATTCCTGCATTAGACAATTAGCCTCACTCTCCGATGCGATTTACGAACCTCCGAGACCGGATAGGTGACAGAATAACAGCCGAGGTCTTGATGTCAATGTAACTCCTATTGCCTTGCCCTAGGCTGTATTTTTAGAGTGGTGCAACCTTATTTCTCACTCTACAAGCCATGAGAGCCCAACAGGAAGTGTACAGCATGCTCGATATGATCGTTTTCCCATGGGAGGAACTGCAAGCTTCTATACTGCTCCAGAGGCCGTTTTAAGTGGTGCCACTTCCAGAAGTCCGTCAGCAATGAAGATCCGCCTTCGAGAAGCTAAGTAATCAGCTTAGCTAACTAGAAGACCAGAAAGAAGAACAATGAAACTGTTAATGGGAAAAAAAGGTTAACTACAGATGTGAAATCTTTAAAATGTATAATACACACTTAAGCACATACTCCCTCTCCACATAAATACCAAGTACTGCTTTTAAATGCCATCAAGTATAATTAATGTGCCCAGCTTTACACAGCGTTTATAGAGATCTTAAACCTTAACATACTGCTAAATAGTTTTGAAATTTCTTATGTTAAATACATAAATTCACATATACATAAATGACTACAATATTGAGCTTAAAAGTGTAAGGTCTGACCACATCTATGGTAATTTGAACACAATTAGATGCATGCTTTGTATACATCTGCAGTTTCACATTGTTGATGAACACTAAGCCCTTTTTTTTTCTCTCTCTGCAAATACAAAGTTTAGTAAACATAGTCCACATATGCATCATTAAGGCTTATAAGCCATACAAACGATACCCTACTTTAATGGATCAATGAGGAATGAGTTAAGAAAGAATACAGGACTAATAAAAATAGTGTCCTGCATCACAACAAGGCATTTAGAGTAGCACTGATGCAGCAAGATAGTAAAAGTTCTAACTTAATGTTACATGTGGATAGTGTAATTTACATATGTTAGCTACAGTCAATGTCTTACTTAGGAACCAGGGTAGTGGTCTCATAATAATCTAATATTACAAAACTATTTATACAAGAATATAAAGGGGCTTTTTCTATATTGTTTAAAAACTGTTCAATGCACTTTGCATGTACAGTAATACATTCCAGTAATTTGCTAGTATGATCTATTGCACCTTCTGAGAGTATGGGTACTTAGCTACCAGACGTTAAGGACTTGAGGGTATTTAAGGGCACATATACTATGACACAATTTGGGTTAGTCTCAATTCACGTGAATACATTTACTACATAAACACATCTGGTTTTTGAATTAAAATGAAACTAATCTGCCTAACTTGGATGATAAAGAAGATGCATATTTTAAGTTATTAAGCATAACATAGAGGTTCATCTTGGAGTAGATGCTCTCTTCTATTTTATATTAGACAATACATGTAGGGTAGTGGAATACTTATTCTCTTTTTTGTCTTCATCTTACCTTCCACAGTGATCTCCAAGGGTGGCCTAAAAGCTGATAACTATATTACTGTAGCTCCAGGGGTGTATATTGTTATATAATTAAATTGTCTTCTTTAGGGCTCAGCTGAATAAGAGGGTGTAAACTAAAATATCTAACGTATGCTGAAACTGTTGTAGAGAAATGTAGCATCAAGATCTTTTTAATAAGGCCATTCATGATTTAAACATCTCTGGGCAAAGGTAATAAAACAGAGGAGAGGATCGATTCTGGTGAAAATAATTGAGAATGAAGAAACTTTCAAATAATATTAGAGTTAAATTTCTTCAAGAGTTGCTACCTGCCAGTAGGCAAAATCAAACCTGGATAAAATAGACTATTTAAACTTGATACCTTGTTATAAAACTTATATGAAGAGTTTTGGATTATAATAATAGTAGTGTTTGTTAGGGGATAGGTGGGTTAGGCTTTGTACAAGTAGTTGTAGGACATGCAGGGCCATTAAGATTCTTTTACTGCTTAAAGATTGTTATTAAAGGTTTACATGCACTAATAATACAAACAAATATAAAAACCAAAACTGGCCAGGTCCTGCTAAATTCCTGGTCCAGGAGATTAGTGGATAGGCACAGGGAAGGGACGGGATTAAAAGAATGCTTTCATAACATTTATTTGATAAGAAATAAACACATCCCAATATACTTAGATAAAATTTCAAGATTACTAACACAAAATAAAAAAGATATAAATGTGGGAAATAGACTCATGGAACATTAAGGGGCTCCAGAACATTAAGAAAAGGAAATTATTTCTTCACTTAACGCTACAGTCTAAGGCAACCTTCTTACTAATTCAAGAAACACACTTAACCAATGAGCAATGGTCAGATATCAAACCGAAAAAATGGATAAGAGAAATTATAGCCTCTGAAGGCAAAACCAACAGTGCAGGAGTAGCTATTATCATTAAGAACCACTACAAAGATAACATTTTAGAAACAAAAACAGATAAAGAAGGAAGGTGGTGTTATGCAACCCTGTCGACTCCAGCTTATGATAAATCCATCCTACTCCTCAACATTTATACACCCTGTAATAACCAGCACTCTTTTTTCGCTTCATTGTACCCTGTCTTAAATCAATTCAATAATCACTATATAATCATAGGATTTGACTGGAATGCATATCAGAACTCAATAAAGGATAAATGAAGCTCACAGAGATCATGTAACAAACAAGCAGTTTTAACACTAAGTGAACTTAAATATGACTTTAATTTATATGATCCCTTCAAATATGGTAATAATACATACAACACAAATAATTTCGCATTTTATTCCAACTGTCATAAAATGTGGTTGAGAATTGATTTTTTTCCTAATTTCAGAAACATTAATTAACCTTGACCCTACAGTATTCGTACATACTCGGTACTTGTCTGATCATTCTAAAATTACCCTACACATTACTAAGATTTCCAAAAACAACACACAATATCGAGGATACAATTGGTCTCTAAACTCAAATCTATTAAATGAAAAAGATATAATTCAAGAAGTTCAGAACACTCTCAAAATGTCTTTGGACAAGGTAACAAAGCAAAAATGCCTTCCTGATATTGAATGGGCGGCAACTAAAGCTCAGATTAGAGGTATCTTTCTCCAGAAAGCTTCTTATTATAAGAAAATTCAACTCAGAGAAGAACAACAACTAGAGACTAAAATTAAAACACTAGAACAAGAGCTACTTAAAAAAATATAACACACAAACAGAAACAGAACTTTTGAAAGCCCAGAAAGACCTTTTTTTACTTCACAACAATAATCTATCATTTTATGAAACTAAAACACTTCCAAAATATGCTAACCATATACAAACACCATCATGAGCACTAGCAAGGATTATTAATCAATCTAAAACACCTTCACAAATTCTGGAATTACTCTATAAAAATAAGACTTATACGAAAACAGAAGATATTATCAAAATTTTTGAAATTATCCACTCTCAAATCTATGATGAACAAAAACATATACTGACAAATGATAATAGTGCAGACTTCATACTAAAACTCACTTTCCCAAAAATTGATGCGAAACAAAGAAAGGAACTAACAGAACCAATAATCATTGATGAAATAACAACAACAATCAAAAAACTGAAAGCATACAAATCTCCCGGCCCAGATGGCCTTACAGCAGAGTTTTATAAAACATTCTACCTTATCACTGCACAAATACTATCTCACATATTAAACTATATAATAAATAATAAAATCAATGATATACACTTTAATGCATCCAAAATGATTTTCATACCCAAAGAAAAGACAGACCCACAAAATCCGAATAGTTATAGACCCATATCATTGCTCAATATTGATTCCAAAATTTTAACATCTATTCTGGCTAATAGACTGAAAAAAATAATGGATACAATTATCTCAAGTGAACAATCAGGTTTCTTATCATCTAGGCAAACCAGTGACAATACACTAACGCTACATACCTTAATTTCTTATGCTAATCAAAATAACCAAAATATATACGCACTAATTATAGACGCTCATAAGGCCTTCGATAGAGTCAACACAAGATTTTTATTTCAAGTCTTACCCTACTTTAATATACCCCAAGAATTCATTTTAACACTACAAATATTATACAACAATCCTTATACAACATTATATATAAACAAAAGATGGTCTAATAGAATCCATATCAGAAATGGCACTCGACAAGCGTGTCCACTATCCTCTTTATTGTTTAACTTATATTTAGAACCCCTATTTTTAAATATCAAACAAAATATATATCATAATGCACCAATAATATATAATACAAAAATTTCCTTCTCAGCCTTTGCTGATGATCTCAACATATATTGTACAACACCAATAACAGACACCAACAAAATATTATCTGCTATTGAAGATTTCACCTTAGTTTCAAACTATAAAATAAACCTTAAAAAACTACTATTTTCCCTTTACCACTGATAGGTCAAATAAAATCTGAAGAAAAGATCAAATATCTAGGAATTACATTCTCTACAGATAACAAAAATTTCTACCTCAATAATATCAAACAAAAATGGGACCATATCCTACTTTATTTAAAGAGACGGGAAAATCTGAAACTACCACATCTAGCTAAAGTCTCGATTATCAAGATGAATATCTTGCCCAGATTTTTATACATCTTTATGTCTTCCCAACTATTGATACCCAATAATTTTTTTAAGCAAATATATACTGAACTAGCTAAATTTATATGGGAACCAAAAAAAAAGTAGAATCTCATATGATAAACTGATGACTCCGAAAAACAAATGTGGATTAGACCTACCAAATTTTTAAAATTATTACTCAATCATAAACACCAATAGAATTTTAAGAATTGCAAACTTTAATAAACTAGATAATTGTTGTGCACCACATTGGGTAAAATTAGGTTTTAAACATCCTGAAAGCCTCAATATAAATCCTAAATCAATACCCTTTTTAAGTAGTAAAAACATCAAAGCATATAACCTATTGGAATCATTTAAAAATTCCATAACGTTAACACAAAATCTTTTTAAATCAGTAAATCTTCTCCAAACCATGATGATACTACAACCCATTCACAAAAACCACAACTTGAGAATAAATAACCAGCTACTTGACCTGAAAAAGTTCCCACTTATAATTAATATAACGCTTCAAGATTTATAACCATTTTTGAACTCCTCCACGCAGGAATTAAGAGACCAATTGGATCTCCCTAAGACTTACATGTTGATCTTAAGACAGATCAAAGAATTGTGTTTAAGTTACTTGCAAAATGTAAACATAAATAAAGATGACTTAATTAAATGTGATTCACTTTGGCAGACTCTTTCACAACACAATAAATTTATAACATGCTCATACAAACTGATCAAATACCTGAAATATAAAGAACACATACTCTTATCTAATTATTGGAAAGAAAAAAATAACATTGATAGAAAACCATAAAATAATACAAGCAATCAATATAACAACAAAATCTATATCTCTTCAAAAACTACAATTTACCCAACTCACGATATACAATAATGCTTACTACACACACCTTAGACTGCATAAATTTAACCCTAGAAACTCCCAATTTTGCCCATATTGCAAAGATGAAACTGCTGACCTTTTACATATGTTCTGGAGCTGTAAATGTGTCTTCAAACTTTGGAACTCTCTGAAAATACAATTACAAAGATGGGATATCAATCATCAATGCTCACGTGGGAGTTTACGATATTACATATTCCCCCAATCAATGTATCCAAAAATCAAGCAATCATTCTCAGTAATATTTTTTTACTAATGAAACTCTATATAGCTACCAACTGGCTGACCCCATCTAAAATCTCATGGAATAGCTTTAGGAACTTAGCGATAAAACATATATTAGCCCACAAATACATAATAAATAAACAAAATAAAAATCCTAATATTTTGAAACGTTGGGAACAAATATTCAATATTATACTTGCATAAAACATTGACCTTGGAAGACAATTAAAGCATACATAATTAAAATCATAACATCATATAGTAGCTTACTAACTTGTTGGTACTAACCCTGGGAAAAAACAAGTCTTGTTTTCTGTCTTACTTTTAAAGTATGAAAGCATTCATGTAAATAGTGTAAATATGTTTTAATTGATTGGTTTTGTAACAAATGTCTATCACCTGTGTTTACTCTTGTGAAATGGTGTACATTTAAAATAAACAATAAAGAAATATTATTGAAAAAAAAAAAAAATAAGAACAATAAACATAAAAGATAATACCTGGATAAAAATCCACAGAGAAGCCAAATCTAATAAACCTTCCAGAATAAAGTCAAACAAAGGCTACTCACTTATATACAGCCTACTATTAAACACAAAACTGCAAGACAAATTTACATAAAATATATCTAATTGTTAAAAATAATAAATGAAGAAGGTACTCACCTATTGTTAACTCTCCCTGCTTCCATCTTAGGAGTATTGTCTTTACAAATATTAACAGATCTCTATATGGACTTGTATACTTTGGTTTGCTCATATCAATGATGACTGTAACACCCTATACATAAAACTACATGAGACGGGACTAGACTGTCTGCACTAGTGTAAAAGTCTGCTGTCAGGTTAATTGAGAATAAATTCATTACATTACTATATGCTGGCAGTTAGGAGAGGTAGGGTGAATGAGACATCTACCTGACTACCAACTTCTGAGGAGCACCAACATTTTTACAACTTGCAACCTAGAACTAAAGGATCATAATCATTTATTAGACAGTTTATATACCTTTTGTGAAGCTGCTATTATTTTTAAGGTAGTTAGCTCAAAACTATCTTTGAAATGACAGAAGTTGTAGAGTTTACAAGCTGCATCATAAACAATCATGAGCATGGTAGCTTAATGACATCTTGTAGCATTCACAATTTCAGTCTTTTTTAGCAGTTAAACGAGGGTTCACAAAATGGTTGCATTGGCAAGGGGTCCAGATTCCCTTTCTGGAGTTATAAACTGTTATGCCAGTTGTCTGCAGTCTATACTGGTGGTCAGTAACCTTTCAAATAAACTAGAAAGTTCCTGTCGTTGTTTATTTAGCTGCCACATGATTTGGACAACTTCACCTTCCTGAGTTGCCAGCACTGTATCAGCCTTCCTATCTCCTGGCATCAGGTACCATGGAATTGCTGATAATGGGATGGTACAACTTCAATATTCTAGAATATGTTACTTTGCCTATCAGAAAATGCACCAATGGGGGGGTGTGGCCAAGATGCCAAGGAGTTAGCTGGACTTTCTTGATGCTCTGCCTGAAATAATTTTTTTCTGACAGGATTTTTCTATTTTAACTCAAAAAATATTGAAGAATTTTTTCACAACTACACATCTTGATATTGTGAACAACTTTATCAGAAGAAATCCTAATTTTATTAGTTATTTATCAAGATGTTTCCTGTCAAAAGTTCTGTCACTAGTTACAGACTGAAACAGCTATGCATCACTCGAAGACATGTTTACAAGACAACACTATGAAAAAGGAGCTTCAAACAATAATTACCAGCATTCAAGATCTTTCTGTGAAAATGGATAATTTAGAGAAGATTATGGAAAATATGAATAAAGTAAAAAAACAAATTGATGACTTAAAGGAAATAATTACTACTCACTCTGACAAAATAGCAGCTATAGAAGAATCAGTAAATTAAATAGATAGTAGACAAATGGAAAATGATAACCAGATAAACTTTTTACTAAAACAAAATAATCACTTACTAGAAAAAGTGGAAGTGGTGGAGTGTAGATCCAGAAGAAACAACATCAGGATCTATGGAGTTCCACAGAAAATGGAAGGAAATAATATGATCCTCTTTCTAAATGAATGGCTAACAAAATATTAAATCTCCCTGAAGCTTTATCTTTTGGAATCAAGAGAGTCCACAGGTCCCTGTCATATACACCTACATCAAAAAATTCAACTTCTGTGAGATCCATCATTGTAAAATTCCTATCTACACAAGACAACGACTTAATACTAAGAACTGCATGGTCAAGAAATCCAGTCCAAGCCAATGGGAAAGATATAAGATTTGACAATTACACTTACACAGTTATCACAAAGAGGAAAGCATGTGTTCCACTTATTAAAGACTTAAAAAAAGCAAACATTAAAGCCCAGATTACGTTTCCGACCAGAATTAAAATTACCCTTTTGGATGGTCAAAAATATTCAATACTCTTGAAGAAGCATCAGCCTTTGTGAGGAAAAGTAATCTGCTTGAGAATGTAGAAGAAATTGACCTCTCCTTGCCCAGTCTGAAAAGACAAGCTACCAATGGCAAAATAACTAAAGTTGACAAATCTAGTAAAAAGCTTAAGGGTAAATAGCCTAGAAAACCATCACTCTCAAAATTTACTAACAAACAATACTTCTGAAAACACAGGAAACAAATGAAACCTTAAGGTACAAACTTTCTTACGTATTTACTATATATACATATAGTGAAGTCTACTTTCTTCTATATTACTTTTTTCTATTTCTCACTTCTTCTCTACCCTTCTTTCTTCTTTTATCTTGCATTCTCTTCATTTTATTTAGCATAATAATATATACATTTTCTAATTATTTTAATATAAACAAACTTGTTTAAATATTTATTTAAATATAAGTTGCAGTATTATAAACACTTTACAACAAACATTTATTATGCAGGCTATGCATTATATCAACTGTAACATATTATTGCTAGCAGCGCTTATTGATACCTTTCTTTCCTATCCAGTTATACTTTTCTATTAATCTCACAGATGTAGTTAGCAACAGATAATAGCCCTCAAATAACAATTTCACATAGTATACAAATGATACACACTGTTGCTTCATACACTTATTACTATTAACACACCATACCCATTACATAAAGTTATAGTAAGATTTCTATGCAATGTATGCATCTGCTGCAGTCATATAGACATTCTACACAGACTTTAGGGTCTATTAATCAATATGAGATAGATGTCAGAAATGTCTTTATTTAATAAGCAAATAGTGTTAATGTTACACTAATAAAGTCTGTTAAAATTGAAGGGAGTGGAATGGGAAGGAGAGTTTTAAAATGTACATATTTACTTATTTAAATATAAGTATTTTGAATATTTTACTGTAATATTTAGTTAACTCTCTCTGCCTGTTTTTTTTTTGTTATGCACGAGAGCCATATAATGTTTTTAACATAATCTACTTGTTTAAAATACCTTCATGCTGCATTCTGCTGCTGAAATTTCAAAAAGCTTCAAAAGAACAGCTTCTCAAGCCTAGAACTCTTCCTCCTTGCTTGTATGTTGATTCCATCACTGTAATGGCATGAATAGACGTGCATAGTGACCTTTGACCTCATAGCACATCTAGATTATGTTATCTGATGAGAACAAGGAAGTTAATGCCATAGAATCATCGCAAACAAGAGGACTATTAAAAAATGAAAGGATTAACTCTATGACATATGAAAATGATGAATATCAAGTTATACATAAGTAAATAAACTAAACTTACTAATTAATTATTTCAAGAGGAGACTGGATCCATTTGTAAAGTATCAATCAATGTTAAAATCTTTTTCCAGGGATTGTTAGATAATGTCATAGAAAACATTCTTAGTGCTTTGGTTTTTACTTCCATTAAAGCCGTCTTCTTCAACAAACACAGAAATTCTTCACTGCTAGGTACAATAGTAGAGCACCATCTTTTAGTTATAGATTTCCTAGCCATAGCTAGTATTGTCCAGAGTACATAAAGATTATGTTTGCTTAAATAAAGACCTTCAGTTACATTCAATAATATTAAAGCTTTGGTCATCACAAATCTGTCTGTAAAATTCGCCTGCATAAAATTGTTAACATTTTCCCCAAAAAGGTCTGATTTTTTACACTCATAAAAATATGAGACCAATCAGCTTTATCAATCTGTTGACATCTCCAACAAACCCCATTATTAGAAGGATTGGCTTTTGAAATTTTGTCTGGAGTTAAGAAGGATCTATGTCGGAATTTCCAGGTAAATATTCTCCAATATTGAGAACAAGAGGTCAATTTTACTGAGAATAATAGTCTGATTTATTTTCTGGGGTTAATTGAATTAAACATCCTTTAGTAACACATTGCCAATATACAAGTTTGAGTAAATGTTTTGTAATTTTTTATTAGATTATATAAGTATGAGGTTCAATTTTCTAGTTTCTCATTATTATATAAGATTCCAAACAATTTGATTATGAATTTAGGTGGAGTTGGAAACAAAGAGTTGTTGATTATCCTACATAGATCCTTGGAATATGTCAACACATTCTAAAGTATCAACCATTCATGAGAGTTCAAATTATAAGATGACATCATATATCGTATATCTAATATTTGTTGACTGTTTATGCAATGCAACCAACAAATCAATTTTCTCTGTTCCCAAGAAATTAATATGTCTCTATGAATTCTATCTGGGAAGTTTTTAGTAATACTGAAGGGAATTAATGTTGTGAGCCAAAGTTTTAGATCCATGTTCATATTTATAAATTTTCTAAACCGGTTAAATAAATGATTTATTAGATTTGTTTTGGTTAGTATAGTATTATATTGCAAATTTAGAACCAATGAGTACCATATTATATTATCTTTACCTCCAGTAATAGTATTTTTAAGTAATTTGTTTTCATTTATTATTATAGCTGTATGCAAAATTTTCCAGTTGGATGAATAACTGGGATTAATCCATTCAATCACAGTTTTAAGTAGAGTGGCTCCAATGTAAGATTCAATATCCAGAAAAATTATTCCTCCCTGAACTTTTTAATATTTTATTATTCAAGTCAATAATATTTTTGAGGGGTAGCCCTTTATTTTTTCTTTTTTTCTCTTCTTAGTACATTCTATACAGTTATTGTAATGGCAGTAGCAGAGAACGGACGAAGATTACTGTTCTTAGGATGGATAAAGGTGGCTTAAATTAATCTCTCATCAAACCAGGAATGAAATATTCCACGTTTAGAGTTGTAAATAGTTTTAAATGTTTTACAGTTATGCCCAGTGTACATGTTATTTTCATAACAGAATCTTTAGTATTTAAGAAAATCTATAGGAATGTTTTTTTTATAAATGCATATCTTAAAATGTGAATGGACTCAACAACCCTATAAAGAGAGGAAGCTTAACCAAATATTTGAGAACTAAAAAATCAGATATTGCATTCTTGCAAGAAACCCATATAATAGAAGAAGATTTAGACAGGATGTCTTTTAATGGCTACTCTATACTTGCAGAATCCCACTTTCGGACCAAAAAAAGAGGCACCATGATGTTATGGAGGAAAGCATTACCAGTACCTAAAATATTGACACATATTCAGACAAAAATGGCATGTTTTGCTTATTCTAGAAATAAATAAAAAACTAATCACATTAGCCAACACTTATTAGATACCCGGTATCGGTGCTGAAACAGTGAATAACTATCTTGATTTACTTTCAATGAAATCTAAAGGAGATATAACATATGCAGAAGATTTCAACTGCATTCTTTCTAGAAGTGACATTACTAAATGTGATAATTTTAAGATATCTGCACCTGCTAAAAGTATGAATAATTTCATCAATAATTCAAATATAAGAGATATTTATGAAAAAATAGAACCTATATTCCTAAAATACACACATTACTCATACAGATTTGGTACACAAACTATTATTGATAAGGTATTGGTTACTGATAATTTATTCTCTAAAATTAAGGAAGTTTTCATTAGTTCCTGTCCAATGTCTGACCAGAATGCTATTTTCTTTAAAATCAACATGAAATCTCCTCATTTAGTATATTGGCAAAGAATACCAGCATACATTGTTAAACTAGCTGGGTTTAAGGAATGGCTACTGAAAGAAATAACATTTCTAGACATAAATGACAATGATAGTACTTTTAAAGTTATTGTCTGGGTTACCTTGAAATCTTAAATTTTTGAGAAAATCAAAACCTGGCACCTGAACAAAAGAAAGGAGTGGGATAGTGCACTATCGAAAATACAATCAAAATTGATGAACTAAAAAGAAACCTAAATAATAAGGACATAAACACAAATGCAGAACTGTAACAAACCTAGAATACATGGGAATTCTGAATCACAAAGTGGCAATAAATTCAGAAAGAATCAAAATACAGTCTTATTCTGTTAACCCCAAAAACATGCATAGATTAGCTGTGAAATCAAAAAACTTAACTAATGTTAAACATATAAGAGAAGTTGTTAATGAAACTAAAAATAAAACTAAAATTGTAACAGATTTAGAAGAAATTCTTGAGACTTTCAGAAAGCATCACGAAACAAAAAACAGCATAAATCCAAATATTAACAACGCCCTAAAAGATAATTTCTTAAAACAGAACATAGGCAATAAATTATTAATAGAACAAAACACCAAATTTCTCAAACCAATAACATTAAGAGAACTAAAAGAGACGATTCAAAGTCTCAAGAATAATAAAGCTCCAGGATTAGATGGATTAACAGGAGAAATTTATAAAGTACTCTCAGATGATATACTAAAGACACTTTTAGAAGCTTTTGAAGAATTTAGAAAAAAGACAAGTTCATTTCCTTCCTGGAAATATGCCATAATTGTCCCTATCCTAAAACATGACAAAAATCCCAAACTAGTAACTTCTTATCATCCCATTTCACTACTAAATGTGGACTATAAAATGTTTACATCAATATTTGCTAACAGATTAAATCAGTTGATGCCCACTCTAATAGTTGATGACCAAACAGGCTTCTTCCTACATAGAAGAGTACATGATAATGTTATCAGGCTCCTATCCTTGGTAGATCATGCTAACAAGAACAAGAAAGAACTGTCAATTATTTGCATAGATTTAAACAAGGCATTTGATTCCACAAATTGGTCCTATTAATTTAAAGTATTAGAAGTATATAACTTCTCCCCTGATTTTATTGATATAATTAACAGATTATATGCAAACTCAATATCATACATCAAAATTGGTGCTTTCTTATCAGGTCCACTTAACATCCTAAAAGGTACTAAGCAAGGCTGCCCACTCTCCCCCTTATTATTTGCCTTATCAGTAGAACCTCTAGCTAACTACATAAGAGCAAATTCTAATATAAGGAGATTTCCTGTTAGCCCAAATTACAATTCCAAAATACTTTTCACAGACAATATCATGCTAACAATTGGAAATCTAGATTCTTCTATAGATCATATAACAAAATCCCTGAAAGTTTTTGAAGAGGTTTCAGGCCTAAGTTTTAATCACACCAAAACAGAAACTTTATTAATAAATGAAAAGGTAGACACTTTATTAAGAAAGCATAGCAATTTTAACTGGGCAAATGACACCCTTAAATACTTAGGGATATGCATAAAATCAAGCTGGACTAATACTTTAAAAACAAACTACAAATATCTATTATCTACAGTTAAGGAATGTTAAATAGATGGAATAAAATGTATCTCATGATAGAAGAAAGACTGTCATTAATAAAAATGATTATATTACCCAACATTTTGTTCTATTTCCAAACATTAATTGCCTCTCATACCAAAAAAGTAATGAAGCAACTAAATTCTATATTAATAAATTTTCTTTGGTTTCCCCAAAAGCCAAGAATTAGTCATGCATGGCATTACAGAATCTGGAAAGATGGAGGAATCGCATTTCCAAATTTAGAACTTGATGTGGAATTGACCATACTTAATGTGATAACTCAATGGTTAAATTCCAAATATATTTCTAACTGGAAAAATCTTCATGTAAGTATTTTATTATTATTATTGATAATAATATGTTCTCAGAAAATAAAAAAATCTTCCTTGTGGTCAAAGATCATATCTATAATACCAATAAGAATAACAAACTCTCTTTTTGTCAACTATATATTAGATAATTTTAAAAAGATAATGAACAAAAATCACATGGTAAAGAACTTCATGTTTTTAGTGTTTCCCATGGCATACACAAAGACATGTCTTGACTCTTTCAATGTATTTAAAATAAAAAAAATGGAAGACAATGGGTTAGTTTTCTGGCACCAATTTCTATGTAATAATAATATACATGAACCATATTCCCTTATAGCCAGATATAACATAAAGCATAACAATTGGTTGAACACACAAATATTTAGAGAATACATAGTTAATGAATTTAAAATATATCATGTGACCAACACAACACAACACCTATACCTAAGATACTTTCCCTCTTTTGTGAAATAAATACCTTGCACATTAATAATAGTCTCTCATTGTCAAGAATATATAAATCTTTAAGAATTGATATGCAAATCACAGAGGACTCCTTATGGAATTTTGCAGAAAGAATAAACAAATCCATTTTTTCAGATAGTGAAAAAGAATTAGTACTTAAATCAATTAATAACACAACGACATCTCCTTTTTTGGAACATTTTTACTTGGAAATGCATCCATAGGAGCTTTATTACCCCATATAAGATGGATTTGATATCAAAAGATAATCTTAATACATGTTGGAGATGTGAGGAAACACTTTGCGCAGCTTGGGTACACATGTGTATTACATGTAACATAGTAAATCCATTTTGGATAGAGTTTAGAAATTTCATAAAAGCCTTGTGGTTGGATAAGTGCGAAGTGTCTGACTCATTATTGCTGTTCAATGCTCTGACACCAACACATATCCCCAAAATACAGGTGCACCTTCCTTGGTCCTTACTTGGAATGGCAAGAAAAATCATTACAACAAATTGGAAATGTAAAAAAATCCTATCATTTGCAGATATTTTTATTATTAGCAAAACTTGTATATAATAGGGAGTTACAAACTGTTTCAGAAAGAGCTACCAAGATGACACATAAGAAATTAACTTGGTTAAAGCTTAAAAAATTAATAGATAAAATGTAACCACAATAATGACATTATATCTGTTATGAACATTGTAAATAGTTCTTGTTTCATGTTATGATGTTCTTAAGACATATATTATGTATATTTATATATCCTATTTCTTGTATCATTTTATTTCATGAAAATCAATAAAAAATTGTTAACAAAAAAAAAAGAAAATGTACCAATGGAAGCAGTTACTAGAGTGGTTGAGAGACGGTCCTTGACAGTTTTTGATTTCATGTAATTCCTCAAACCATATACTTTTGAGATGGCTTTGGATGGCTTGAATATTTTAATAAGCTTGCAGTGTCGAGTAGGATTTTAATTCCTGTCATTTGATGTAGTATCAGTGAACTACTTAGAACCATATGGGTCATTAACTAATAAATCAAAATTCATTAACGTGTTTATGCATCATTATTGTACAGACATATCCAAGTACTTTATTCTGAAGTGTAAAAAATGTGCATAAAAGCCTGTGATTGCCATATAATATACAGTCTGATTACTAGTCCGGATATATGTAGTGGCCTGTACTTTTCCACAAATGTGTCTAATTACTTGTTAGTTGAAGTCCTGCAAAAACCTCTGTATAGATCTGAGATGACTACCAATGAGAAATAACTTCTGGGTACCACATATCTCACTTTTATTTCCATAAGGATTTTTTTTTTCAAATTCAGTAGAAAAGAAAATTAGAGTTTGCTGCCAACACAATCAATCTATACTTTTGATCCTTTTTTAGCTGTTGCTAAGCTTACTTTTTTAGACTTTCCTTGCATCTAAGAGCGATACCAAAAGAAAATAGCATTAATATTATCCTGCATGATGAGGAACTGAGCTTTCTTGATGTGCACTGAAGAGGCTGCATTATGGATGGCAGCAGAGGTTGGAAATCAATATATAATGCATGTTTACCTTAAGAAGAGAATACTATCTTAAAATTCATCAACAGCGATGGAACTATTCTTTATTTCCACAACGTTTCATTTACCACATGTACAGTTGCAAATCAACACTCCAAATAGGCAAACCTTGTTTCATATAATAACAGTAATACACTGAAGGAAAACTGGCTGATCTAGAGTCTAAGTTTAGACTCAACAGTAGGACAAATATGGCATTCAGTCACATACTTTGATGATATTCACAACCTGTTACCTTCTTCCCTTTATATAAGGTTTTATCAGCTTACACACAGCATGCGTGTCAGAGGGTTAAGCTGAAATATTCCTTACTATTGGTCCCAGACTTCCCTTTCTAGTATTCCTTTTTGGCAGGATAGTTTGTTGCACAGGATTCTTCCTGCGTTCACTTGACTATGACTATCATCAGAGGAAAGACTTACCCTATCATAATTCACATAGTGATTCTCCCCTTTGCCTCTCTTTCCCATTTCCTCTTATTGAGTTCTTAATTTATTTTGGCTAATGATTTGTTATAGTCTTTATTTATTACCCCAGGGGATCTTTAGGGTATAAACTTATCTTTGTTAATATATGGAAAGCAAATATAATATTGTCATGATTGTTTGATTGGTCTCTCTACAGGTGGTCTAGGTGAAATTCCTAGAATATCAGTTGCCCATTTCCCGACTGTAGAGTGATCTCAGAGTTGGTATATTTAGTTAGGGCAGTGTAAGGGCACATTTTGGTTTACATTTTTTTATTTATTTTTGCAGCCAAGGGAATTCATTCCCTACGTTAAATCAGCTGTTCGCTGTTTTAATTTTTCAATATTACCAGATCAACGTTTAGGTACTCGCTAACCTAAATGTTCAATCGGGTAATATAGACACTCTATAAATGCCTTTTGTCATAACTTTTGCAATGTGTAATACTTCTTTACATAAAGCTTTCAAACAAAACCCAAGATTCAAGCAACACAATGCAGGTAGCTATTTTCCGTAGGAATCTGTTGTGGTTTTAAGTGAGCACTGCAGTGATTTACTTCTTTTGAGATACTTCTTCCTTCTTCATGCTGATGCAACTGTGGACTTGGTATATCAATTCAAGGGTGTGGAGGGCTTCCCCCAACATGTGAGAGCTACAGGGAGGCCATTTTACTTTGTAATACTTTTGTGATTTGGGCAGGGCATTCATTTTCATTATTTCCAATGGTTGAGGGTTTGTCTCTTGATGTTTCATAATGGAATCTCATTTGATCACCTGACTCATATCTGGAACTTTCATTTTTTTGGGGGGTGAGGGTTACATTAGCACTGTGTGCATCTCATCTTCTTCATTTGACTTTTTTACTTTCTAATATCAATTTTCTAGGAAAAATCAGGATTTGTGCCACATGTGCCTTTAACCTTTTCTCTCCTATCTGTATGTCTTATCTGTCTTCTCACCAAGATGATTGTCCTTTGCATTCTTAACTGTCTGTCTCTCTACACTGGCTCTTTTGCTTATCCTAGGAACATGTGGCAAGTTATATCAGCAAACTTTTGAAATGTTTTTACTGTACATTGGTATGTTGGTTTCATTGTCATTAAATAGATTACTTCAATGATACATTCCTCAATGATAAACTGCACATTGTTCCTTCTTTTTATTCTAATGTTAAGTGAAGCCCTACAAATTTGGTAAAAATGACAAATTAGTGGAAATGTTTTCCTTTATTTGCTGCAATCACTAACCACTGCCCAGAAAAGATAGGTACACCATGTTAGTCCTACAGCTGGTTTAACAAATATAAGTAAAAACATTTGCATAAAATAAATAAACACGCCCATCCATTTTCTATGCCCACTTCAGCCATTTCAAGGTGACAGGAAGCCAGAATGTACACTGGTAGCAATGTGATTAAGGCATAAAATCCATCCTGGATAAGATGCCAATCTATCTCATGGCTCTTTTTTGCTTTCACACACACACACACACACACACACACACACACACACACACACACACACACACACACACACACACACACAAAACTCTAAGGACAATCTGGAGCATTGCCAGGTCACCTTCATACATGTTTTCTGGCTGTGGGAGAAAAACAGTTAAACCAAACAAAAACACAAGAAAATGCTTGAAGGACATAAAACATTATTGATAAATCATCTCAAATAACAGATGGTAATTACATCAGTGAGACAAGGAGTTGCAAACATTTTCATAGTTTGTAAGACTGGAGTAGTTCAGGAGGAGGAGACTGGGATGTTCAGGGGAATAGAAGAGATGGCTGATGTAGGGGATAGTGGAGAGGCATTAGGAGCAAATGAACTGATCATAACAGGTAAACTATTCATGGTCAGTTGCTTGTGTAAAAATGGGGAAATGAGGTCTGCTACAGGTACTTACATGCTAGCAGCCTACAGCACACTTGCTCCCTGCCAATTACTTGAAAAAGCAGATGTTCAAACTCTCACTTGCCATATCTCCCATTTCTACTTATTCCTCCCAGTGCCCTACTCTACAAAACTACATATTCATACCAGAACTCTTACGTCTAATCCACGTTCCCAAACCAAGTCCCTTGCCCTAAAACTCTCCTCCTTCCTAATGCTAAAGTCCTTTCTCACTTACTAAACTGAAAACTCCAACACCCTCCTTAAACCTAAATTTCCTGATTTCTGTTTAATACTAAAACTCCCCTCTTGCTGCAAACCATGAAATTCCCTTCATGCTCCATAACCCTCAAATGTCCCTCCTGCAAACTGAACCTAAAATCTACCTCCTCTTCCCTAAACCTAAAATCCTCATCTTGTTCTCTCCTCGCAGCTGCAATGTTTACCTTTGTTGAATTCCAATAATGTGTTTAGTTTAGGAGCAGCAGCTGCTTGGCCAAACTCATGTGCTAGTTTAAATGTGAACAGCAACCTGCACAAACTACAAGAAGCATGAGTCTCTTTGAGCACTTGGGACTTGAATGCTTGTAGCAGAAACATAAAATGGATATACTGTTTTAGGACTGCATATTTATTTACTTATTTATTCATGCATTTATTTATCCTTTGTTGACCAGGTTAGTCCTAGTAGGCTAGTAGCCTCTTTTATATGGAGAGAGCCAAGGTGGTATTTATACTAAATGGCGAAATTTGGTCTGGGCATCAGGGAACTTCCTTTACTCATCATTGTTGGGAGTGGCAACCATTTTTGAGTAGCACTTCCTGTTTCCTTTCCAGGTGCAGCAATAGCAGGAGAAATAGGGAGGCAGATGGAGAGAGAGAGGGAGACGATGGAGTATTGAAAAAAATGAAGGAGAAAGCAACTATTGAGATCAGAGAATGTATGCAGGATTCTAAGGAAATGTTTCAAAGAAACTGTTTGATGGAGATGTCAGCAAATGATGGATGTATAATCTCCACTCTCCAGCTGGGAGGGTTGTGGGATGATAGACTTAAAGAAATGGTGGTGCACAGTGAGGCAGAAAATGAAAGAGATTTTTCCTAGGGTGACATTATGGAGAAGATACAAACAGAGGCTGCAGAGACAATATTGAAAAATACTGGTGAGATAAAAAAGAAAACATATGGAGAGAAAGTAAAATGAGGCAAATGTTGGGCAGTGAAAAGAAGGCAGAAGAAAATTTAAAAAAGAAAGTATGTGGCAAGGATTCAAAGTAAAGAAGTAAAAAAAAATGGACAGGTATGAAGTGTAGGAGAATTTAACAGCTCTTTTGGGTGCAAAAGCATATAAGGCAAGAGCATTTATTCTTATTAACAGAGAGATATTTTGTGATGATATATATGAAGCCTTTTTTCAATGGAAAATTTTCTGTAGAATATAAAAAAAAGAAAGACTGTAACACATGAAATCTTTATGTGATAAAAGTATTTAATAGAGAAACAAAAAAGAAGATTCATATACAATTTTGAACAGAGGGAGAAAGAGAGACTTTGAAAGGACATTTGAAAGCTTTATGTAAAGAAGTGTTGCACATTGCAAAAGTTATGACAAAAGGCATTTATAGAGTGTCTATATTACCTGTTCAAACATTTAGGTTAGCGAATACCTAAATGTCGATCTGGTAATATTGAAAAATTAAAACAGCGAACAGCTGATTTAACGTAGGGAATGAATTCCCTTGGCTGCAAAAATAAATAAAAAAATGTAAACCAAAATGTGCCCTCACACTGCCCTAACTAAATATACCAACTCTGAGATCACTCTACAGTCAGGAAATGGGCAAAATATGCATAACGGTCAAGGGAATTCTTTCCCTGCGTTAAATCGGCCATTTGTGTTTTTTTGCTTTCGTTATTAACAGATCGATGTTTAGGTTTTCACTAACCTAAATGTTCAATCAGGTAATAGGAACCCATTATAGAAGTACTTGACATTGTAAAATTTATTACAATAGGGGTTTATAGATTAGTACCAGGCTAATTGCCTTTATGAGTCATTTTACACTTAGTCAGTTACTCCATGTGGGTCTCAAACCATGCACCTTCTATTTTTAAGCTAAACACCATAACCATTATACTGACCTCCCACATTGAACAAGTGGCTGGGATTGTAATATTGTGTTAAAAATAGAAAGAGAAAACAAATATACATATACCAACCATGATAAATGTGGGGGAAACAGGGGTGTTATAAAATAATGGAGACAACCCAAAACATGTTTTTTTTTTCTGGAAAAGGACATTTGATAAATAACTATGACAAAAGCAAATTTTATATTTGTGGGGAAATTGGACATGATGCAAAAAATGTGAACTGAAATGTTATAAATGTAACAAAATTGGATATTTATTGATGTATTGTAAAATGGAATAAGGAAAAAAAAAGAGCAGGAAATGAGTAAAGAGAAGACATTTTTGAAGTAGTACAACTAGAAGAAAAATTAGATGAGAAAAATAATAAAGAGGACATAGAAGAAGGTTATGAAATAAGTGATAAAGAAGACATAAACTGGGAGGTAGTAAAATGAAAAAAGAATTCTATTAGTAAAAGGGTAATAGACAGGAAAAGAAAATTTAAAGGGATAAGTACAAATGAAAAAGAAAGGAAATGTATGAAAAAAAAAACATGTACAACTAAAGATTGGGGCTTGGTGTAGTGGTTAAGGGGTTTGACTCACACAGACATGGTACAATGTTTGACTTAACTTTGAGAAGGAAAGATAGCATACTAATTAGGTATGAACTTATAAAACCATGAATAAAGGGAAATTAAACATTTTAGAGTGTTTTCTGTAAGTGTGAATAATATTAAGGATATAGTAAGAAGAATAGGAATTTTTGAGTGGTGTAATGTATGTGATGTAGATGTAATTATATTAGAAGACACAACATTTTTAACAAATGAAGAAAGATTACAAGCAGAGAAACTATGGGGAGGAAAGATAATCTGGAATTTGAGAAATGAGAGATGTTCTGGAATAGACATATTCTGTAGAAATGCAGTAAATATATGAGATGCAACTTTAGCAAAAATGGGAAGATTAACCACTGTAGATATAAAATGGAAAAAACAAGAATATAGAATTAACATTATATGCTTATACTAACTGTAAAAATGTAAAGCTTATGTCATCACATTTTAGACTATGTAGTGATAAATAAGAATATTATAATAACAGGAGACATTAATTGTGATTTAAGAGACAAGAGTAAAAAGAAAGGAAATTATATAAGAAAATGTTAGAAGCTATAAGATGTGGCAAGTTAAAACTTTGAGACAAAAAAATCATGGACTTACCAAAGGGGTATGCATAGAACTGAAATAGATTATTGTATAGCATTAGAAAGTTTAGTTATAGGAGAGGGGAGGTAGTTGAAACAGGATTTTATGATCATCTTGTAATATAGCTAGAGATAAAAGAAAACAAGCTATATATAAAATAGACAAAGGAATAAAAAGGATAAATGAGAAAGCATGAAATGAAGAAGAAAAGAGATTACTAATACCATTAAGGAAACATTATTGTGAGGATATTTTATAAAAATTGGTCTGACTGATGGATGATATTTAAAAAATATATAAAAATTATTTTTAAGTAGCAGAGAAAGAAAAATATTAAAAAAATATAACAATGCATTGGAAGATTTACAACATAATGATAGAAAGTACTTTCACAAAGAAAATGAATTATATGAAAGAAATCAAGAAAAAAATACAAGAAGTGTTACATAAGCAAACATATATTTACAAGGAAAAGGAGAACAAATATTGAGTTACTTAAGCAGATTATTAAAGGCAGACAGTAGTGTAATGAGAGAAATAAAAACATAAAAGGAGAAATTGAAAGAACTCAGAAAAAGATAATGAATATTGTAGTGCAATACGTACAATAAATGCTTAAAGAAAAAAGAAGATACTGAAAAAAAATGGAATATAAAAAAGTTAATAGCAAAAGTGAAAAAAAGAGTTGGAAAAGGAGATTTAATTAAATGAGTTAGATAAATTATTAGGACACGTTAATATAGAGTTAGCTGCAGGCCCAGATGGAATAGGGTATGAAATATATGCAGTTTAAGGGATTGGCAAAAGAAAATATTTTTTAAAGATTTTGAATAAATGTTAAATGAAGGTTTTCTGTATAAAGAATTATGTAGTAAAATATTTAACTTTGTATGGAAGAAGGAAGATAAAAGAATAAAACACATGGAGACCAATAGTATTGAATAATAATTATTATAAGATCTTTTTGAAAATAATACAAAAGAAACTTGAAACTAACATGGAAAATAGCATGTATAGTATAAAGTGGAAGGGTTGTCAAGAATTATTAATGACAGAGAAATTGTGGATGATATTTTGATCAAAAAAGACAAATTGAAAATCCTAAAGAAAAAGCCGAATAAAATCACACTGCTTACTTAAAAGCCTCAAGTAAGCCATTTTGTCTCTCCACAATTAATCAGAGACTTCTTCAGACTGAGGTTACAATTAAAAATGTACTGCTTTTAAACAAAATACAAATCACATGACTTCTAACATGACTAAAAATGCAATTAATGTCTTAGCCCTTTCCTTTTCAAATGCATAATAAGATCCTCATGGTTATTCAAGCCGGGTGGGAAACAGGCACTTAACTTAACCTGCCAACAATATTCGAGCCAACCAAGTTCATCCTCAAGGTTAAATACATTTTCCACATTTTGTAAAGGTTCCAGTACAACAAATTTTAATTCAACTTTACAAAGTGCATTTCTGTAAGGTTTGCTTAAAGCATTTTTTTCTTCTCCCATTTGTACTGGATACTTGTGTTGTACTGGCTCAAACATTGTTGATAGGTTAAGTTAAATGCCTGCTTCCCACCCGGCTTGAATAACCATGATGATTTTATTATGTATTTTAAAAGTAAAGGGTTAAGTCATTAATTGTATTTTTAGTCATGTGTTAGAAGTCATGTGATTTGTATTTTGTTTAAAGCAGTACATTTTTAATTGTAACCTCAGTCTGAAGAAGTCTCTGACTAATTGTGGAGAGACAAAAGCGCTTACTTGAGGATTTTAATAAAGCAGTGTGATTTTATTTGGCTTTTTCTTTATTATTTTCAGTGTTCAAGTCCATTTTACTGTTTTGCTATTTATTCAAATTGAAAATCATGATAGGAAACATTAATAAGGCATTTGATAAAATTGGACATGAAAACCTATGGGTAGTAATGAAAGAATATAAGCGAGAAAATTAGGAAATTGTGTATGACATTGTATAGTAACTATAAAGTAAAAATACTTGTAAATGGCTGGTCAAGCCAAGAGGTACATAAGAAGAGAGGTGTAAGAAAGGGATGGCCAATGAGTTGTATACACTTTGCATTAATTATAAATGTGATAATGTGAAATAAACTACAAAATGAAGGATGTGGGGTATATAACACCTGAAGTGTTAAGTATTCCAGTTCTGTTAACATATGCAGATGGCATTATAATAATTGCAAAAAACAACAGTTGGATAAAAGAAGTAATAATTTACAAATGAGTATCTAGAAAATATAGGGATGGCTTTAAATAAACTGAAAAGTAAAGGTTTAGGCAATGCAGTAAAGATCATGGGTATATATTTTACAATAAATGAAATTTCTGGTATTACATTTGGGAATAAAGATATAAGTCGAATTCAATGGAATAAAAAACAATAGAAGAAATAAAGCAAATGTCTTTTCTGGAGAACCTATAAATTATAATTGAGAAGAAACACTTATTTGATAAATTCAGTACTGATGGGAAAATAGCATTCTTAGCAAGTGTATTTGTATTGCTAACAGTACCTGAAAAGGAATTGTAGCAGACAATTATTTGATTTATATGGAGTTCTAAATTAAACCCAATAAAAAGAGGAGTATTGTTTGTAAATAAAGAAGGTGTTTAGGGATAATTAACCCAGTGGTGTATGGTGCTTCATTAAATTTGTACAAAATGTTAAAGTGGCTAAATGAAAAGATGAGACATTAGTAATAAAACTGTATAAATGTAAGTTTGGTAAGTTTTGCGGTATAATAAAAAATGGGGAAAGAAAAAACAGTGTATAAATGAAATAAAATGTTACCAATAAAAATATTTTTTGTGGAAAATAATAAGTGATATAGAAAAAGACTGAAAAGTAATAGTATAAGAATGTAATGATAAATCATTACTATGTAAAACCAAGTGGGGAAATCTAACAGCTGAAAAAAATAAAGTTATAAAAATATGAAGCAAGTAGTGTAATTAGAAAGTAGAATGTCAAGATTTTTTGTGGAGACTAGTAACAGATAAATTCCCAGTAAAAGAAAATATACACCATGCAAAAAGAAAAGTGATACAATATGTTTACATTGTCAAGAAGAAGATACTATGGAATGTGTATTTTTGAAATGTAAAAAAGTAAAAACGTTATGGGGAATACTATATAAAGAAGATTTTTTTGAAGATATAAAAGAAGTAGATAAAATAAGCATGGATATGATTAAATATAGATATAAGAACAGAAGTAAAGACTATGTTAATAAATATATACAAAGTTATTTAATGCTACATGGGTTATATGGAATGAAATAAAATAAATTATGTTTAGTGGTAAATGGATTTTAGCAACAATATTAAGTAAAATCAGATGTTAGTTATGGAAAAATGAGTGGGTGTCTAATAGGGATGCAAATTTAATACAATTGTAAAGAAAATTCTCAATATATGTAAACAGATTTGTATATTTATATATTTGTACACATATAAATATTTGTAAATATGTAAATATTTTGTAAATAAGAGTTGTCCTGGTCCCCTTTAATAAACACATCACACCAAATGACATTTGATGACCTTTATTAAATTTCATAACAGCTTTGTTCACCAAATTCATTAATTACAACTATTCATAATATAATTGATTCTAAACACAACATAACATCCTTGTAATGTTAATCAGGGCAGTGTACCTACTCACCTTGCCCCAGTAAGTAGCATCCCTACCTCTGATATTAAGTAAAATCAGATGTTAGTTATGGAAAAATGAGTGGGTGTCTAATAGGGATGCAAATTTAATACAATTGTAAAGAAAATTCTGAATATATGTAAACAGATTTGTATATTTATATATTTGTACACATGTAAATATTTGTAAATATGTAAATATTTTGTAAATACGAGTTGTCCTGGTCCCCTTTAATAAACACATCACACCAAATGACATTTGATGACCTTTATTAAATTTCATAACAGCTTTGTTCACCAAATTCATTAATTACAACTATTCATAATATTATTGAATCTAAACACAACATAACATCCTTGTAATGTTAATCAGGGCAGCATACCTACTCACCCTGCCCAACAAGTCCATACCTCTGCTCGCTTACTTTACTTATGAAGCAGCGTCCCATCTCACCTCATACACTATTCATTGAATTACCTTCCACCAAATAAGCAACATCCTTACCTCAGCTTGCTTATCTATTCAGCAAGCTTCCTCCAACTACTCATTTTCCTTTCCCCAGATCCTTGAAATGAACATCCAGACATCAGAGGGGGAACAGAAGAGGGCAAGCCTATCCCTCTTCTCCAACAACCAGCCTGATGGCTGTTTCCCCTCCCTTCTACCCAAAATTGTTCAACCCACTACTTCTCATAAACGGAAGGGTGAAGCCAAACATCATTCGGTGTACCTATCATCTGTAAAGCACCTTAGAATCTCGTCATAAACCCACGTTGCCATACCATCACTGAAACACACCCTAATGAAACTAAATAATATAGGATTACCATGACACCACTGTACCATCGGAACATCCACACCAAGAGAATACATACCCTTTTAGCCCACTTCCTTCAAAGCTGTAATCATGGTTCAACCTGAACGGATTGGCAACCTATAACCACAACAAAAACACAAACTATAACCTTTTGAACTCAAATCGACACCCAGTCAACAACTAGTATCAAATCTCACACCTAGGACCCTGTCAACTGTACCCTGTCACTTTAGCCCACCAACTACCTAGTTCAGGCTGTGCAATGACGCAATTACCATAGGGAATAGTCTAATTCCAAAATTTTAATGCCTAACCTTAGATGGCAGAAAACCAGCACCGCTTGACCTAACTACTGAAAACTCACCTATGCACAGCATTGAAATGCTGTACGTGCTCAGCCATAAAAAAAAAAACCTCACTCATTACCAAACCATTCTTCACACCTGTTTGTCCCTGGCCTTTCCCCTTGAAAGCTCTCTTTCCTTATGTTACCTATACCACTAGTAGGTAATTAAGACCTGTCCTACAGCTGCCTTGTCCTACAACCAAGCTGCTTTTAAACCTTCTAACTCCCATATAACAATACACCCAGTTTCTAAAACTATCCCAGCTATTCTATAAAACCTTAACCTGGTATGTAACATTAACACTACCTACTCAAGGGATAAATTTGTCACCCCAAAGAAACCACCCATTAGTAACGAACTCCAGCATTATGTCAAACACCTCATTGGCTCTTCCCCCACATACGGTTCAAACAACTGGATGAGTGAATACAACCACCCCAAGGTTCTAAGAAAGCAAGGATTGAACTTCACTAGCTTGCAAGAGCCCTAGGGCTGTAGCCTAATAAGTTCCTGTGTTCCTATGAATGTCGTGACTCTACTCATCCCGTGGGATCCCCACACCCCCCATAAACCATCCCCGACAGTTTTTCCCTTGGCCTCCCCCTACCTACCTCTTCCTTATTTGACCCCTATACCAATGCAATAATCAGCTCCCACTAATTAAACACAGAGCTCTAACATGCCTTACTAAGGTGATTACTCACACCCTCTTTGTGCCCCATTCCAGTGGCAAGAACATCCATCCAATCAAAACATCACTTTTCAAATCCCCTTTTAAAGCCATTGCATAATGCCTTCTGACTTCAGCAATCTGCAAAGAAAAGAAAAAACAATAAATTCTATGTGCACACATACCAATAATTACATAACATGGAGGCACTGACGAGGACCCCTGCCACCCCATCAAGTGTTTGCCAAACTCTGCACCAAAGTATGGCACCAGCCCCCCCCCCCCCTTTTTTTATTTTATTATACTATGACTCATATCCCCTTGGACAAGAGTGATATGTGCTACCCACAGAAAAAGAGCTGAACTTGTCTAGCTTGTAACCATCCCCGAAACAGTAGCCTAATAACTTCCTATGATACTAAGAGTGCTGTGACTCCACTCCACCTACTTGAACCCCATCAACATTGACATGCCTTAATGAGCACTAAATAAAATGCATTACCTGTAACCTCCTCAAGTCCCTGCAGGAACCCAAACTCTCACCTATGGTCAGTGATTTCTGTTCCCTTTTACTATTGAATGCAAATGCCCAAAAGCAGGAACAACTTTCAACGTCAATCTAACATACTGAACGGTTAATATAACAATTTGTACAATCAATTAACCCTGAGATCACAAACTCAAGTGCCTGTCCTTCTCTGACTAGCAGTGTAAATCCTCTACCAAATGTCAACAACTTTGAAATCCACTTACTTCCATCATTAACTGCCACCCACTTGTGTTCCCCATGTGTAACCTCCTCGCTTGCAACTGCTTACATCATCTGCAAATTCACTGTGTATTACCACAACTGGTACTCGGCACACCACCATCTACAAAGAAAAGGAAAAAGTAAACCCTCAACTATGTAAAGAGAAGGCACCACCTTATACCTACCTATTCTAAATTACAGCCACAACATTCCAAGACCCCATCTGCAAGAAAGAAAAGACATGTAAATCATCCAGAAAACATAACACACATCCCAAGACATCTTCAAGGACAACCTATCCCGCCAGCCCGGGAAGGAATGTACCACCACCACTCACATCTATGACAAAGCAGCCATTACTGAAGCTATACTTCCAATGACCCTATCAAATACCCTAGATAAGTTTAATTACCAGTCAAGTATGTTAAGACTAAACCCCACACGTGAAGGGACCTATCAATATCCACAAACCGGGTAACCTTGCAATTCCAGACTACATCAATTAGTGCCCTGTATAAGCCAAGCTAACTTATATTGTAAAACCATTTGCCTAGCTCTTAACCTTCCATCTCCAAATGAGGCACACTAACCAACATAATATGGAACAAAATGGACACAATGCAGCAAACCTAATAATGGCTGACTAGCAGCTTATAAAATACAGTCAGGTAGTATTTTAAATATTCATCTTACAGACTTAAAAGGTTGATTGAACAGGTTGCAGTAGCATGGATATTCAGAATGGAACTCAGTTTCTGTCTGCTATCTACATTTAACGTTTAACTAATTACATTTATTAACTGCCTACTCCTACTTAATCTATATTCCCACGTCATACCATTACTTACTAACTTCAGCCCTAGTGTCAGTCTTTATCCTCCCTTATGTCTGTATTTTCTAGCTTCAGCCTTTAATGATTTGCCACTAATTTGTCAGAAAGCCACAATTTTATGACAACAGATCAAATATATAAGGCAGAATTCTGTACAGATGAGAGGTATGATGCACCGCATGGCTGTATGGCCAACAGCCAATATCCGCAGCCCTCTAACCATTTGCAAACATGCAGCCAGCATCCATGAAACCCCCAGTCATCTGAAATACCTGCAAATGAAGAGTACCCTCTGAGCATCCACTCCATTTGTCAGCCGCCTACAAATTTTACAAGGAACAGCAACCCTCTGAGCAATGCGCGAACCCAGGATGACACTGATATTTAATAACATTACCTACAAAATAAACACAGAATCTGTGTTTGCTTTCTTTGAGTGCAATAATCAGTTTTTTTATTAAGAATTTCTTGCAAACAAAGTAAAATCTGTATTTTCGCTTTGACCCTGATATAACAGTAATGGACAAAAGGAAAAGAGAAAATCAGAACATTTTATTCTAGACTCCTAGTGCTAGGAAAAAGGGTCTTATTTTCAAAACACTGACTCATTAACTTAAAGTATACCAAAATAAATCTGTTCAGTACATGACAGTCATTAGCCAGGAAAGGTTTGAAGTTGGCACTGGTCTTGTGATTTGATGAGGTTTGGTGGCACTATTTTAATGAAAGGAATAAACAGACCCAAACCGTTCCAGTAACAAGTTTGAATGTTATATAACCTCTGATTGTATGATTGATCCTTCAGTTCTTTCATTTGTTTTCTTATTATTTTTAATGAAAAGGGGTGGGAAGGATAAGATCATTAATTTATGAATTTATTTATTGTTTAGGATATAAATGCCTTGTATGAAACAGAAGCTTAAAATGTAAATTATCAGTAGTCAGAGATTTATCAATAATACCTGTAGGATGGAGGTTGTTTATTTTAATAAGGGGCTCTTTTCTATCTTATTTACTAATTTCTTCTGTGTTATTCTTTTTAAACCAGTAGATTTTATGTAACAATATTATTTCATGTAAAATCATGTTTTTACCACAGCATAGAATTAGTGTTCTATAATATACTGTCCTTACTTTCTACCATACACTAACATTGAATCTTCTACACAACTCAGCATAAACAATAGCCGGCAGACAGGAACACTCTTTAATCTGTCACCTAACACCAGTACTTTAGATGTGCGGCACACTACTTATGCTGTACTGCTATGTCAATACTGGAAAATGTAACTAAAACACCTAGTGTATAGATAGCTCACAGAGTAACATGATACTGAAATTTAAGTTCATCTTTATGGCAGTTTGTACAGTAGACCTCATCCTTATCAGCGTAACTGACCGGAAGGAGCACCACGCATGCGTGGTGATGACTGGTGCTGTACCTTTTTGCTTAAAGACCCGGGAAAAGCCTCAAGTGGCCCCAGCTGTGAGAAACAAGAGAAAACAGCCACAGCCTCACAAGAAACAACAATACTTCCAAAGTATGGGAGATACAAAGGAGAGCATGCCCTGGCAACGAAACTGAATGGCATAAACCCAGTCGCATGATCCCCAGAGAGCAGAAAGTGACCAAACCTTTTTTTTTTTTTTTGCTAATCCCAAAACTTGTTGCACCACTGCAAGCACCACACAGCCCTGGGGACAAAAGAAAAGCCAATAACTGATCCACAAGCCCAACAGTATTTCCTATCCCCTCCCCCCATCCCAGTGGCAAGCACTCCACCTCACATGCAAAGCAATTAACTGAGCCTCACAACCAAAGAAACTTTCTAACTATGGGGAATATAAAACCCTTCTCTAAACAACATAGCAGCCTCCCAGCAACCCAGTCGTCTAGCCAACACACCAGCCATACACCTTCACATACCATAAACCCCTGCCTTGTATAAAATATAAAATCTATCCCGCCCAAAACTTAAAGCCTTGTTCCCTTTCTCTTACTGCATCAAATAGGATTCCATAGCACATACCTTACCCCTCTGTACATACTAGCATTACTCCAAGGCCTACCATCCAAACCATATCAAAGGTCGTCCTGGATGTAAACTTGCTCTGTAACAATTTCACACCAAACTGTGATTGCTTAACTCAGCTACACTAGACTAAACCTCTTAAGTCCCTCCCTATTCTTATCTCATTTCCTCCCAACTATCCCGGCCTCCACTTAACATTTTCACCTCCCCAGCCCACTTAACTCTCCCTAACATCAACCTAACCCCCCTCACCCACCATGAAGATGTCCCAGGACAACTTAGTTTGTTGCCAAACTTCATTTATTTTTATATATAAATAAAGGACCTCTACTTGTTGGAGCAGCTAGATGGCGCTAGAGGGATGCTACAGCAGCAAGGGAGAGGTCTGAGACAAGCAGAAGTATGGAACAGGAGAGAAAAGCTATAGATAGTTTGGATGTGGAAAGTGAGAAGTTGGAGATAAATTGCTCGATATGTATCTTCAGAATGCAAACAAACATTCCTGTGGGGTGGGTGTTACAAATGAGGCATCTTTAGCTGTCCCTTGGAGATAGAAGTAAATGAGTCTGAAAGATGTGCAGATAAGAAAACTGCAATCAGGAGTGCTTGCAGATGATGTTTTGTTAAAAATAATCAAACAAGATGATTCAGGCGACAGTTTTTCGGTTTCATGGGATAAAATGAGGGATAACTTTTAAGAAGAGCTGAGGATATGGAAAAGGACCCAGACAAAGTGGCAGCAGAGACTTTAACAGTAAAAACTTATGCACCAGTGAAAATAAAATTAAAAGAGAAAATCAGCAACAAAACTCAGAAGAGGTCTCGTTTTGTGGCAGCACATACTGGAATAACTAAAACATATGCAACAGTGATAACAGGCAAGACAGGAGAATGTCAATAGTCTGTAAGTAAAACTGTTTTTAAGAAGTAGAGGAGACCAACTGTGAGAACAAGAACAAAAAAAAAAGACACTGTAATAGACGGATATTATGTAAGGAAAATTTTGGTAATTTGTCTGGGTTTTAAAGATAGAAATTCTCCACAGAATTCAAAAAAATCCATGTAGGCTGCATGAAGAGCTTACACAGAATGTACCCATGTACATGGCCATGCTTCACCCTCAGCAGTGTGCCATGCATATTAATCATTGCACTCTGCCCAGGGAGATCATAGTAACATGAATAGTGAATCTGTGTAGGCAGTAGTGAAGAGGCTGTCCTATGGTTGTGGATTGTCCATGGAATTCCTGGACAGATGTTATGTACAGGAAAAGAATCCCTGTAATATACCCTGCTCATGTAGAAATATGTGTGGAATTTAATATTTTTTAAAACTTTTTTTATTTTAATGCCCGTTTGCGAGGTGTGGAGTGCAGCAGTCTGAGCTGCGCTTACACATACACAGCTGACACCTGACAGACATCTAAAAATAGAAACTAGGTGTAATTCTTTATTTTACTTTCTTTTAATGCTAATTTGTGTGGCACAGATTGCAGTAGTGCCAAGCTGCACACACATGCACAGTTGACATCTGCCAGAGATCAAAAAATAGAAACTGGATGTAATTAATTATATGTTTTTGTCTATGTGTTTTGATTGTATTTTTTGAATGGCCATTTGTGCAGTGCAATGAGGTGCTTAGCAATGCTAACAGATAGCTTAGTAGTACATGTGAAGGTATACTGGCATTCTCAGTATCACATTCTAAAGTGTAGTATGTCCTGGGTTTGAATCCTTAGCAGCCATGCCTTTTTACATTTATTGCTGTGGAAATATGTGAGGTGACCTAAAGGACAGTTTAATTCAAAAACAAAATTATTACATTTGGAAAAGCTGCAAAATGCTAAGCACTGCTTAAACATGATCAATGGCTATTCCTGTTTGTGCATTGCTAAGTTTCACCAAAACAGGGTTGTGCGAGGTTACGTGATGCTCAGCTTCACTAAGCTGGTCATCACGATGCTAAGCAATGCAGAGCTCTTTTGAATGTTACACTATGATGTGTAAGGGTGGGAAAGCAGCCTTTATTAAAGCCACTAGGTGGGAATTCACAGCATTCATTGGAGTCCAAAGTAAACTGTCGATATGCCAGGTGGTGTTGGTGAGGAAGCACACTTTTGGGTGCAGAGGTGGGGTGTGCAGGGGTCAATAATGTTTGGTGGACTCCTGATCCAGAACTACGAATCCTGGCTATTGAAGGGTGGTTACCAGGGTTCAAAATGTAAAGCTGAAGCCTGGGATTGGTTGTCCAGGGATATTGCCAGTGCTACTGGTATGCCCCACACGGTTGAGCAGTGTTGGCACCACTAAGATGACCTGAAGCAAAGGAAGAGGGGGAACCTTGGACACCTGGGTCCAAGAGGCTAGGGCTGGGCATGCCCCACAGATATGGAAGTATGTTTATTGCTACTTTACTAAAATACAAGCTGAATCCTTAGACAACTGATATGCATAATGGTTTTCTTCCATTCCAACAGGTGCAGCTGAAGGGGCTCGCAATGTCCAGTGTCATTCAGGGTGCCTGGCCAGGATGTGCTGTGAGTGTGGTAAGTATGGATATTTTCTGATAAATGTAACGCATTAAACAATAAACAATACCACTAGCAATAAGCAATAACGTTTAAAACAGGATTATGGTTTGATAAGTAATGTGTGTAAATAACTGCAGTAGGACTGCACTCACTGCATGTGTGCTCTAATGTGACTCCAGTCAACTGTAAAAATTAAATTGATATAGAATGCAAACGTATGCCTGATAAATGTATTGCACAACCCACAGTATTGCTCAGGACTGTCTCTGGGACACTTTCACTGAAATAATGCTCTCTTTTCCTCCCAATCCATGAACAACATATATGGGTAAGGTAACCTATGTTTTGTGCAGATATCATGTGTATAATTCATAAATTTCTAAGGAACAATAGCAATAAAGTGTAAATCAGTATTGTGATTTGCTAAGTTATGAGTGCAAATAACTGCAGCAGGGCTGTATTCACTGTATGTGTGTTCGAATGTGATTCTAGTCAACTGTAAAAGTGAAATTAATAAAGAATGCAAAAGTAATTGCCTGATAAATGTATTGCACAACGCACAGTATGGTTCAGGGCTGTCTTCAGGCGACTTTCACTCAAATAATGCTCTCTGTTACTCCCACTCCAGGAACAAAGTATATGGGTAAGGTAGCCCTTGTTATGGGCAGATATCATGTGTATATGACAGTCTTGAAGGAACAAAAACAATACATTTAAAGCAGGATTGTGCTTTAATAAGTAAATGTGTTCAAATAACTACACTAGGGCTGTATTCATTGCATGTGTGTTCTAATGTAATGACAACTCCCAATCTGTCTGGTCCTTGATTAGCAGGTAAATGATTACCTTGAATTCAATGTATTTTCAATTCCACTTACAGAACATCTTGGTAGTAATGTACGAACACAGTATGTGACACAGGTCTGTGTAGTTGTGTACCTGCATTTGTTAGTGCTTGGCCCATAATGTCCCATGCTAACAACTTGACAGGTATGTATGAACAACATAATTTATAGAAGAATTGGAGTCACTGTACTCACAACTGACTACACACCTGTAGAAGTATGTATTAGTAGTCTGTGTAGTAATATCATCTGCAAATTCACTAATGGCATGTTTTTCTCTCTCTCCCCACCTCTTATCTTCTTTAATTTATTAATGTTATGTATTATTATGATTTAATATTAATATATTCTGTCAAACTAACTGTTATGTTGGCCTTATGGGTTATTTCATACTTGTTTGCTGTTAACATACTTACTGATATTTTATTTAATTTTGTGTTCCACATAATATACTGTACATTAATATGTATTTGGATTAATCAATGTTATGTTCCATTATGTTAATACTAAGACTGGTTTGGTTATCACTAATCTTAACTTACCTTTATATACAATTTAGTTCAGCGTGACAAGGTAGGCCGGTTCCAGGTTATCCACCTACCTTGGCTCCTCCAGCCGTGGCACCAAGGCCAAGCAGATCTGGGCCGTAGCCTGCTGGTACTCCCTCTGATGCCCCTGAACTACCAGTGGTGTCAGGTAGTTCTGGCCCATGGGTCAGGGCTGGGCCTCCCCTCTGGGAGCAGTGGTGGAGGGAGAGATTTTGTCACCTGTGATGAAGTACCAGGATTGGTGTGCAGGATGTTCTTCTGAAATTTTGGATGTTGCCTGCACCGGATGAAGGGCATTCTTGCCACCCTGATAGGGAAGCCTCACCCTTGGGCTCAGCCTCCACTACTACCACCACAGGGGTAGTGAAGGATCAGTGTTGACAGTCCCATGGATGGGGACTTGAGTCACACTGCTACCTTGTGGAGGCACCTGAGACTGGGATTCCACAACACCCTCCCCATCCAAGGTGTTCACCCCCCCCCTCTTGTGTCTCACACCAACTCTGTCTGCCTTGTCTGTCTGCAAAAGCTTCCACCCCTTCCTAACTTACCTCCCCCACACATATCTATGTCCCTTCCCCAACATTCCACTCTCACCTTACAAAAAAAAAATGGGCACCTGAGCCCAAAAATAAAATAGTGTCCCATACATAGCTCTGCATTTTGCACGTGTGTCTACTCGACACACATAATTTGGTCCAACTGGCTTGGCAACAAAGTCATGTTGTTCTCACCCCTCTCTCTTGGGGTGACTATCCAAATTCATCTACAAATTTTGTCAAAGTGCACAGTTGTTGCTGTACAAGAAATGAATAGCTACGGTTCTTCCCCACACCCTTCCTGCACATACCTACCTGCCTTTCACTATGTTTTCCCCCTGCTTGCACCCCATTTCCCACTGTCCTATCTCCACATTTTTCTTTTCTTTAAAGATTTTATGCAAGACACTGCACAATGCAATACATCACACAACATCATTAAGCTCAGCTGAATGGAGCTATATTGATACATGTGTTTTAAATGATAATAAACACATACAAAATGTACACGTCCCCTATTTCAAACCCAAGACCATTGCACCTGCAGACTACTGCATTAACCTGCCATGCCTAACAGCTGTTAATTAAAACAGGTGTTGTAAGGAAAACATAGTAACTGCAACTTACCTTCACTAAGCATTTGTAGGCAGAGCTGCGCATCATGCCGTGTCGCAAAAAACATGCCGAAAGACTAATGGAAAAACTAGGAGTGTAACTTGGAGTCTGGTACAGGACTACACCACTAGAAAGCCAGACACAGAATAATGGATGTAAGTGAGGTCTCTAATAGCAGATAACTGTGCACATTTATCTGCAGCATGTAGAAATACACCTGCCAAAACATTAATGGCAAAATACATGTTCAGCTGGAACAATGGTGGAGAACTACATCCCTATAAAGCCAAGCACATAATAATGGATGCAATGGAGGTATGTCACAGCCTGTATGTGTGCACTTATATCTTTACAAATGCACATGTTATTGCCGTGACTCAGTAGATCAGTCTGTTAAATGCTTTGTAAACACTAATTTTTGCCACACGTGGTTCAGGGTTCAAATTCAGTGGTATGTAGCATTTAAATTACATTATTGTGAAACCATCAATGACTGACTTTTTATCCACACAATGAATTTCAAATGCAATATCAGCTTTTCAATGATGGAAGTCAAAGGCCTGCAGAGAAGAACACACTTGACATATCCCTATAGCAACACTATAAAGCACATAAAGTGTCAGGTCATGCATTAATATGAGTTTACAGAGTATTTTAGGTAATGCAAATGAGGCCTGCTAATATCAGAGTGCAGTATGCAATCATTTCATAATGATATTAAAGATTAACACAGCTGCACAACTGACATACATATATGGAGGTCCTGCTAGTAACAAGGACTGCCAGCAGACATGTTCCAAATGACTACCATAATGTAACACATGGCCTGGCAGTTGCCCAAATGTTTGACCTAATGGTATATTTACCCCTATGTTGCTCAAGGACACAACAAACATGTTGCCTAGTACTCTGTTAATGATTCCATTGGCTAACATACTTACCTTAAATACAAGTGTTAATTTGCACAGGAATGGGTGCCCTCAATCTGGCTCTGCCTCTACAACAAGGCTGCTACAGCTCCCACAGTTACTCTTACAGCTTATTGTCCTCCAAAGTGTTCACTCTCTCTGCCTATGCCTATTGCCTGTAGCATCAGCTGAAGCCTGTAGCACACACATCTGTATGTAAACGTAGCTACTACAGACGTACTCTCTGCGATTATATAGTATCTTGACCCCAGTAATGTCCAGCACAACATATCAGGAAAGGGCTTCTAATCTACATGAAGGCCTTATATATTGTTCAGTGGTTGCATGTCATTGGCTGATTATACTGCAACTTAGCTGTGTTGACTGCAATTAGCATTTCAGAACCACAGATTGGTTAAGAGCCAATCACCTTCATAGGTTCATAGGTTCATAGGTTCATACTAGGCTATCTGCCCGAGGGCATTTACAAGCCTAGCCCATCGTTTTGTGGCTTACGCCACCCCTTTAGTATGGGGAACTATACCCATTATTTTGCTGTGCCTCTGTCGAGCAGTGACACTGAGGTAATCCCTGGGGTATATCTGCGATCTCCCATCCATTGGTCAAGATTTCTCTTGAACAAGGCCAGCGAGGTGCTCTGCCTCACATATACCGGGATTTTGTTCCACAGCATAGGGAGTCTTTGGGTGATGAATCTATCCCTCCAGCACGTCCTATTAATAGCCGTGTTGAGGTTTAAGTCTCCGCCCTTGTGGCTCTGATGGATCTAGATTTTTGAGGTGAAGCATATTCATCAAATCTGGGTTTGACATGGCCTTGTATGTTAGGCAAAGGTCACCTCTGAGCAAGCGTGGCGACTGAATAGAGCTGGAGTTCTTTCAGTCGGGCAGCATAGGACAGATTCTTGAGACCCTTTATCCTTTTGGTGAGGAACTTTTGTGGCCTCTCCAGCTGCTGCAAGTGTCGGGTCAGATACATTCCGAATGGGGCATTGTACTCAATCATTGGTCTGATGAGTGATGAGTAAAGGGAGACTATGACCTCCCTTGATCTAGATGAGAATCCCTTCATGATAAGGTGGGCAATGTAGAAGGTCTTCCTAACTACTTTAGCTACATGGGTGTCGAATGACAGACTACTATCAACCTGGGTCCCCAGGTCCCTGATAACTTCTTCTGTGCTCAGTGGATTGCCACCTATTTGGTAGCTAGGGTAACCTTGTTTTTCCCGAAGGGTATGACTATGCATTTTTTGGCATTCAACTTTAGGCCGTGGCTCTGGCACCAGTTATCCGTTTCTGTGAGACCCTTCTGAAGGATATCTGTGTCAGATGTATTTTCTACTATGGCCCAGTTTGCAGTCATCTGCAAACTTTGTCAGCCATAACCCTCCTGTGTTTGCTTGTACTTCAGAAAAGTAGATGCCAAACAAGAGTGGGCCCAGGACTGAGCCCTGTGGGACACCACTTGTGACAGGCTTTGAGTCTGACATGGCGCCAGCAACTCTGACCCTGTGGGTTCTGTCACTCAGCCAGTTTGCAACCCATCTTGTAATGTATGGGTTAACATTTAAGCTGATGAGTTTTTCAATGATACCCGAGTGGGGTATTGTATCAAAGGCCTTAGCCAGATCGAGGTAGGCTGTATGGACTGTCTTTCCCTCATCAATGGCTTTGGTGACTGTTTCGAAAAAGTCAACCAAGTTTAAAAGGCATGATCTGCCTTTGACAAAGCCAAACTGGGTTGGATCCAAAGTCTGCAAATTCCCTATGTCTTTATTTATGAGGTCCATTATGATCCTCTCCATGGCTTTGCAGATAAGGCTTGTCAAGCTAATGGGCGGTAATTTCCAGGGTCGGTGGAGGCACCGCCTTTGTGAAGTGGGACCACAGTTGCAGTGCGCCACTCCTGGGTACGTATCCAGAGGTAAGACTTTGATTAAACAGCTGTCCTAGCTGTGGGTTTAATTCCTCATTGAGTTCGTGGAGCACACAGGCGGGGACACCATCAGGTCCCATGGATGCTGTGTTTTTTGCTTTGGAGAGAGCAGTTCTCACTTGCGCACTGGAGATGTTTCGGAGGCTGCAATCGGTTGGTATAGATATCTCTCCTTGTGGGGAGGGGAGAAGTTTGCACTGAACCTGTCAGCCAGTATGTTGGCAATGTCTGTAGGATCAGTAATCTTCACATCATTTTGAACTAGTTCTGAGCATATCTGGGAGTTTCCTCCCAGGTTTCTAACATAGCTAAAGAAGGCCTTATGATTGTCTTTTGAGTCTTTAGCTATTTTTCTCTCGAAATTTGCTTTGGATGATTTTATGAGAGCTCTTAGTTTTTACTTATAGTGATCAAGGGTGTCTTACCTTTTAAGGATTTTGCTCTATCTTGTAGTAGCTTCCTCCTTTTGTTGTAGAGTTTGTTTATGGCTGGGGTCCACCAGACTGGACGCTTACCTTTGGTACAAAGAGTCTTTGTTTTGCTTGGGATTGCCTTATCCATGCAGTCCTGCAGGTGCTGGTAGAAGGCATTTGTAAGTGATTCAGCAGCTTGAGTACTGTTTTCCGCCGGCTCGGGGGCCTTAAAGGAGACCACACTAGTCTTTAGAAGTGTGAAGTCTGCTTTCGAGAAGTTCTTTACTGTGGTCTTTTTTATTTCAGGTGGGGTGGAATGAGGACCTCCAGCGAGATTAGTTTGTGATCTGATCTCACCAGTGAGGGGTATACTTCCGGTGTTGAACATTGTGCTCCCATGTTCGTGATGATGAGATCCAAGTATGTTATCTCCTCTTGTGGGGATGGTGACTAGTTGTTCCATGGCATTTGAGTTTATGAATTCCAGGAACTTTTGGGCTAGGGTGTTTGGGCTTGAGTAGTGTTCCCAGTCTATATTAGGGTAATTGAAGTCACCTAGTATGATGGTGTTTGGTGATACATTTATCCCCTCTAGTGTTTTCAGGAAGGCCATGTGAGGTTCCTGAGTTTGTGAGGGTGGCCTGTAACATGCTACAATTTGCAGAGCAGTCTTGCCTATGGTTAATTGCACCTGGATGGTCTCCGATGCATCGTGCGTTGCCACCAGTCTTGAGGTGTGGGTGTCCTTGATGAATATGGATACCCCCCCTCCTTTCTTAGTATTGTCTGGATTTTGGGGCCGGAACGCATGATATGAGGTAAAACCTGATAGTGCTGGGGTGCTCTCAGGAGCCTTGAACCAGGTTTCTGTCACAGCACAGACATCGATGTTCTCCATATTGAGAAGGGCTTCGAGTGCGTGCATTTTGAGATTTAGACTTCTGGCATTGAGCAGCATTACCCTTAGTTTGTGTTCTAGGGTGGTAGGTTTAGAATTTGAGCCTTGCCTAAAAAAGGCACTATGGGGTGGCAAGAGCCTTTGCCAATATCCGGAATCCCAGGGGTGACAGGTGCAAGCCGTCCCTTGCGAAGCAGCGTGGCTTGTCCAGCATGTCATCCCAGGCAGACAGACAATGGATCCCCTTTGAATGACACCAGAGTTTAAGCCAATTGTTAAAGCTGATCATCTTATCTCTGTATTGTGGCATCATTCTTGGTGAAGGTAGGATACTGCTCAAGGTCAGGGTCATACCTGCCTGGGCTACATAATCAGAGAGCTCCTCAATGTCTCTTTTCATGTAGTCCAAGGAGGTACGTCTCAGGTCGTTTACACCAGCGTGGACAATGACTGAGTCGTATTTGTACCTGCTGTTGAGAGACCTGAGTGCTTGCGTTATGTGGCGGATTCTAGCACCCGACAGGCAGCTTACTGTGACCTTCTCCTTACTCAGTCTGGTGGCGGGACGTCAGTGTGTCTGACTATGGAGTCACCAATGACTAGTGTGTCTGGCATTGTGTTTGGCCTTAAGGGCTGTGACTGTTTGACACTCTGACTGTGAGGTCTATGTGTTGCAGGTGTTGTGTTCTGAGGTGGTGGTTGTTTGGGTGTCTGCTTTGGTGGCCTCTGCTGTTTTGGTAGATTTTTGATCAGAGCCTCGAGTATGTCTTTGTGTGTTTATGTGTATGATTTGAGGTTGTGGTGGTACTATGTGAGACTGGGTCTATAGTGTGTGTGGTAACCTTCTCCTCCTGACTGGTCTTGCCAGTCCTATGTTGAGAGAGCTCAGCCTCCAGTTTGGCCGTATAGTTGCATCTCTCGCATGTATTTGTGTTTTGTGGGAGGAGGAGAGGGTTGTCTGTGTACATGAGGCAATTGTAACATTGCCTCAATATTCCCAGGTTCACCAGCTGAGCAGGAGAGGACACTAGTAACTGATCCCTCGACATGCTAGAAGGAATAGACAAAAAACTTTAAAAAAGATTCCGGGGGACGTGGGTGACCGAGAAATGGGGGTTTGCCTTTTTGGGGTACTATCTATGACAAGAGTGCCATATCAAGGTAATAAGTACTGTAGGAGCAAGTGCTAGGTTTAACAGATAGAGAATAGTCTATGGTTCTCATTACCTGGTAATGAGAACCATGTTAAAAATACAAACATCTGGCTAGGGGAACCATTCTGTTTGATACTTTATTCACACAGTAAATGTGTTGGCAAAACATTATATATCTGCACATATCAAGAGAGGAGTATTGTATTCCATCAGGTATGTAACCTTTTTGTTCACAACATGATGCATATGTGTGAATATACTTAGAGGGAATGGGGATTTCAGCATTAAGCTTTTTCTAGAACTGCAAGGATGACATGGCATTGATCTCCAGATTTGTTACACCTATAGAGGATGTACAGTACATCAAGGGTGGAATGTGTTTTGTCAGTGTGGCACACTGGTCTCATGGGAATGTCCCTTTATAGTGGTTGTAATAGCATACTGCTATTTGTTTGGCACTGTTGTTTTGACATATTATCAGGAGGGTTACCCATAGGGGCCACACTACAATGGACTGCCGTGTTGAGTGTGTGATCATACAGCAGTATCTGTCATGGCACAAACAGGAATAGCTGACTATTGCTAGTATCTTAATTGCATCCACACCCTTAATATGTTTTCACACTGTAGAACATGACATGTGTGATCAAGCAGTGGATACTGCCAGCTGTTCTGTTCTTGCTGTATCCCTACATATTGTACTCCCATGTATGTGATCCTGACATGAGTTCCCATTTTGTTGTCTTTCATAAAACATGTATGCAAGATGCTGTGCCCCTTTTACGGATGCTGAGAATGATATAATCCTGGAAGCCCTCCATCAACACCATGAACTCCTACTGTCCAGTGACAGGCAAAACAGGGAATATCAGGCAGCATCGTGGGCTGACCTTGTCTCCATAGGTCTCCAGAGCAGGTCATATGAGTTGGTTCAACACTGTGTGACAGATATGATAAATGCTGCACACAGAAGAGCAGCAGATGAGGCCAGGGATTGTGGTGTGACTGGTGGAGGGCCTGCAGTGGAACAAACACTGTCAGCCACAGAGCAATTCCTGGGTAACCTAGGAATGCACAACAGCACCCAGACATCCATCACACCATATATTGTGGATGTGGGTGCCACAGTTTCCATGCCAGAGGAGCATCCAGGTAGACCTTGTTTGATCAAGCATTGGAATACTGTACCATTCAGTATGTCAGGGTGTACATACTTTTAAGTGGGTTTCAGGTGTTTGTTTTTTTGGGGGGTTAACTGCAGTTTGAATCTCAGGCTCAGATTTTGACCAACATAATTAACAAAGTAGCTACTGTAAATGTGAGAAATATGAACATACTACCCTGTTATAGTGCAACATGCAGTGCTGCCTGTTTGCATTACCTCTCCCTCAACTTTTCAAAGGTCCTTCAGGAATCAGATGAAGCTATGGTCCTGCCCCTGGTAAGCACAACACTGTTTTGTTACAGATGTAGATTTACTGCAATGTATTCCCCAAAGTGTCATCCAGGTCTGCTGGCTGGATTGCTGTATTGTCGGCATGATTGCCAATTGCACAGATATTTTCTGACTGTACACAATTTAGAGCCATACCTATGCCTTGTAGGTATAACCACACTGATAAGTGTGACAGTATTCTCTGGACATTACAGATTGCCATATGTGTCAACTGTGCAAAGTCTTCACAAATTTCAACAGTGTACCTCATTGTTGCTGATGAAATTGCTGCTTAAAGAGCTTTTATTTACATGTAACTACAGATGTTTGTCGTAAAAGTAATGTCCTCATGTCCTACTATATGAGGTTGAGGGTTAAACAGGCATGTCTATAATACTGACAACAGTGTATGCAGCTTTACATATATTGCAACATAGTACTGTAGAGAATAATAGTGCAGGTATTAATATACTGCTTTTCCCTTTTTTATCACAGGTGACCGATGGGGGGGGGGGTCTCTGTCCCTTGCACAACCTCATGTCAGTGTCTCTTCAGACCCCGATGATAAAAGTGGCCAAAGTGAGACACAGGGGCTGAATCTGTCACAGAAGTTTATATCCCTCTTCTGTCCTCATTATCATCACACACAATCAGTATGCCTACACAAACTCGGTCCCTGGAGGCCACAGATATTGGACAGTCAGAGGGTGAGGACATTGAACAGGAAAGTGTGGCAGCTGTGGCTGCAGTGAGTGTCAGGACTGGCCATAGCTAAACATCTGGTGAAGTTCCATACAGGTGGAGCAATAAGGGTGCTCATAGGAGGCCTGCTGTCCTTCCACCACTTGTTACAGGTGTGTCATCACAGGTCACTCAGTGTATGTTTCGGGCCATCATGGAGGCACAGGCATTTTCTGAAAGGAACTCCAGATTAATTCTTAATGTTATGGATGCAGCACAGTCTGACAACCATGACTGCCTCCACCACATTTTTGATACCCTGGATCGGTTCACTGATGCAGTGTAAAGATGCTGGTCTGAGACAGACAGCAGAATATCTGTCTTAGAATGCACATTGCTTGCGATGGAACATCTGGTTGGAGTTGATGGTTGAACTCATGGACATAGGTCAGCAACCATCTGCTAAGAGTCCACATGGCTGTGGACAATCATACTCCTGTAGTGGCAGTAAATCCAATGCTCCAGAGGGGAGTGTGCTGTCCACACCAAGACATGCCAGGCCATGGTCTCATGATCCTGTACATTCCCGTGGAGGACACAGTCTCAGCAGACAGCAGTCACCACCAGGTACTAGCACCATTTCTGACCTTGACCATGGAGGTACCAGTGCAAGTCCTGGCAGAGCCACTTCCCATGTTCGGGGGGGTGAACTCCCATCTCTATCATGCATGGTTCAAAGTTGTCCAACATGCATACAAGTAGGGCTAGCACAGAGCTTGACCATGTTCATGCACACACTTCCACATCACTGTCAAAATCAGGTCGCCTACAGACACACACGTCACATGGCCATGGTCCATCTGGCCTGCTTCCCTTCCTGACTCACACACATGCTTTCAACCTATTGGGTCAACCTAGGCCTCCTGCACCCCCACACATCACCATGTGCAAGTGATGATACCTGTGTCACATTCCTGTCATCCTCATCATTGATGCAGGGAGATGGAGCTATGTGCCTGTTGCACAAGGTGACTATATAAATTAATATTTACTTGTTTAATCCATTGTTGCTTTTGCCATGCCACTTGTACTGGTCACTGACATATACTGTATACTGACATATGTAATAAGTAAGACACATTATTTTGTGTACTATACATTGTATGATGTTGTAACAGCTCTATACTTACACAACAAAAGGTGTGCCATGGACCTGTTTATGTTTCAGTTTCAGGAATCTGTGGGGCACACCTGTGGATATGTGGTGAAAAAAAACCCCATAAATGTTACAGCACAATATGGAATGTCAGCACAGAAGAAATATGTCTTCAGAAATGTACAGTACTATAGGTGCATGGCTTCATAGGTCCATGTGTGTATAACAGGCTAACAAGGACAATGGCGTCATTCAGTCTACTCATGCATCCCTAATCTCTGAAAAGGTCTGATACCTTGGATAAGTGTCATCAGGGTTTCAGGAGCTAACACATCTACAAGCTGTGGTGATGGAGATGACCCATCTACAGATTTCCTGTGTCCATTACAGACATTTGTCCTACACCAGTTATGATTGTCTTGCTCTGCATCCCATTGTGTAATTTGGACATGATGTGCATTACAGCAGATGTGTGCTTCAAATGCATGGAAAGCCTGTTACATATATGGTGTAGTGTCTGGGTTACATACCTGGCTCTCCACCATGTACTATGTATACCAAAGTGAAGGTGTAGGTATGTAGAACAGGTAATACATGTGTTAGTCCTGTTTTGGATAAGTGGGAGGTACACAGTGAGATATGACATCTCCCTGTATGGCAGCCATACACATCCCCTCCAAAGCATGTAGGAAACACTCAACACATGTATGGCCTTGACATGGTCTGCATAGGACATGTTATCTACAAGATGTTTTGGTTTACCATGGAACCTGTTTGCCTGCTACAGTTGTAAGATATGCCTGTGTGGTGACATAGCAAAGGTGCCATTCCACTAATGATAGGTATGATGAGTGCCATATAGAGTATAACAATGACAGTCTGGGATTTGCATGCCTTACCTTTCTGTATAGGTTGTACAAAACTGATGGATCCCCATATCTTACCGACCAGTGAAAGTCAAAGGCTACATTACTCTCTGTGTCCATAAGTCCCTGAGTAATGGCTCAACTGTGTGCAGTCTGTGGACACTACTATATTTTCCAGGGGTGGATGACTTCCATAAGGATAGTATCATACAGTCCTTGGCATTTGCTATTTGTCAGTGTCTCTGAAAACAACTGAATGTGTGTCTCAGGCTATTCTGGATAACTGTTGGTTCTGTGTGTGTGTGAGTCAGTGACAGCTCCTAATTTGCAATCACCTGCAAATGCAGTCAGTCAGAGGTCACTGATGGTGGCCATGACTGCAGAGAAGGGAATGGCTAGAAGGGGGACTCCATTAATGATGTCTGAGGGAAGCCACTGTCAACTGGCATCATTTTAACATTGAACTACCCAATGCTGTCTTCTCAGATTATGACTATCAGACACTTGGCTGTCCTCCAGCTGACATATTACTTTGTAAATAACCGATACAGTTTTCAACTAGGCCTGATGGCCTAATATTGTTAAACACCTTGTCAGGGCATGGTAGGTGTAGTGAGTCATATTCCCCTCATTCATTGCATAGTTTAGCATGCAACAAGGTCCACCTGTTAGGGTAGGCATGATCTGCCCTTGAGCAAAACAAACTGTGTTTGGTAAAGTGTCAGTAGGTGTATGACATTGTTACTGATCATTAATATGCTAACTCCTTTCATGGCTTTACATATCAGATGACTGAGAGATCTGGGGATACTGCATGTCACTGCATGCTAGCTGTCTTCTGTGGAATTAAGTATTGCAGTTACTTCCATCATGATCCAAGAAAATAGTCATCCAAGGTGTCTGTACAAAGCACAAACAAACAATGGAGGGAAGAGTAATATGTATACCCTGTGAAGGTAAGGTGGGAGTTTTTACACAGGTGTTGTGCAGTTGGACACTACATAAATGGTGTGTACTGAAAGGACACAGTTATCTTGTGAAGAATCTGGAAAGCAGGGGAGTCCCCTGAATTGCTGGTCTCACCACAATCACTCTCTCCTGGGATACCATGCTCCAGTACTTTTTCTGTCATTGCATGCAAAACAGTACTATGAAGCTCATGATGAGAACCAGGACATAGATAGTTTATTCATCCACATCATTGCCCCGCATCATGAAAGTCTGTTTAGGCTTCACATACCCTTCTCCTGATAGAAGCCTTGATTAGCGACCTGAGCAATCAGTTGGTTTTTGAATGTATTATACCTTCTGTTCCAGGGTTGGTGATATGTCACTAGGGAACTGAGCAGATGGTAATTAGGAGCACAGCTGCAGAATCACAATATAATGTGCAATGTCTGGTTACATACATGTTCAAGTTTGTTGAAACGAGCAGTACAGCGATTGTGATACATGTTAGGTGACAATGTCACAGCAATTCATCCAGCCTGCACTTCAATAGTTTAATAATGGATATCTGCATGACATGGCACTGAGACATACTGCAGAGGTTTGGCCACCTTTGGCCAAAGTGAGTTCACCTGCCACATGTCCTAGGTATGTCATACTGTACAGTTATGTACCCAGAACATGTGTCTTTGCTCACACATCATGTCACACAACAACCAATTTGCTGTCTGGTTGCTTGACAGGCATTGTATGCTTGCAAGGCCAACATAATGTCAGCAAACTTGAACAAATCCTCTTTGCATGCACGGACATCCACATCGTCACTGCAAGGAGTGCCTACAAATATTGTGTTTCAGGCTGTGAATCCCAAGGGTATGGCAACATGACCCTACCTTTGCTGGACTTGCACAGTGTAACATTTGTAGGTATATTATTGCAACCAAGTGTAATAACAGGATTATGGTCAACCCAAGGGCCACATGGCTGGCAAAGCATTGTATGGCATACTGTGAGGTGCTGTGTTAAATTAGGGGGCCTACGTAAAGGTGACATGTTACATTTCACCATCTGTCATGACACTGCATAATGTTGGGGTGCTGTGACATACACACATGCATGACTGCATTGCTAATGGCACTATCAATCACTGCTGATAGATGTGGAAGGTGTCCCCACCCCACTACCACTATGCCACATAAAACAACGTGTGGCAGATGTGATTGTATTTCATACCTTGATTCCATAGTGTCTCAAACAACAGTCAGTACATATGGCAATGAGCATTTTGCCAACATGCACAGCTCACCTCCTGCTCCATCCACACCCACATCACACACATCTGCATGTGTGGAGCTCCTTACCAGACACATTCGCAAACAACAGACACCTCAGAAAACCATATGCAAGCTCAGTACAGATAATCATACCTCTGGAGAGCACAGTACACATAATATTTCATGCATCAGTGTCTCATTGTCCAAACACCTGAGGGAAACATAAAATCAAACCTATTACTCATAGATGATTATATCATGAGACACATTGATATCCATGTCACCAGGCTACATATGGGAAAGGTCACAGTTAGCTGTCTGTGGTTTGACACGATACACCATACAACACATTGCTACAATCAAGGAATATCAGGTAACAGAATGATGACATCATAGTTCCTGCAGGTGTGTTCAAGGGACATATGTCACCAGACTGTATGAAGACACATTACTGAGCTTAGACACTCTGTGTCTCTCGCAGATGTAGCTTTCTGCTACATTTGAACCTCACCTAGGATGATGGATCAATACACACAGAAACCGATGCACATCAGTAATTGCCTTAGCGTATGGTGTCATTGTAAGGGGTTCCACTACATGTCCACCTGGGATGACTTGCTCAACAGATGTCAATGCTTTTCTAGAAATGTTTTTCATGTCTCACCCCTGAGATGTTCATTAGTGGCCAAGGCTGCTGACACCCCCACAGTGCATCTTATAGGCACTGTCTGGAGGGAAAACTTTCCAATGAGAACGCCATCTTCATACAACATCACGGTTATGCTGCTACACGCTGGGAATGGCAACACTAAACTAGACTTTGTGGAAGGTATCCCCGCCTTGGAATATGCAGCTATTTGTGCAGTCAAAGACACCTGGTTGAAGGCTGTGGACAGCACCACAAACATACCAGACTACATGTCCTTCCACATGTACAGATTTCAAACTGACAGTCTGCAAGGTAATACAGGTGGTGTATAGATATTCATTAAGGATAGATACACATCCAGATTGGTGAAACAATGTGATTTCCTGGAGACACTGCAGGTGCTAATCACTGCTGGCAGGGCACATAATCAAGCCATTGCCAGCTACAGTAGCAGCTCAATGAATACAGACACCTGTTGTGCTTATCTGAATGTACTTCTGTTTATCAAGATATATCAGTACACCATGGCTTGGGGTGACATTAAGTAACCACCAACTGTTTTAGCTAGTCATGCTGAAGCTCACTTGTCCAAAGGTTAGTCCACATCCTTAACTACAATGCCCTGGACAAGTGGTGTGACATCCCCTAAAGGGACATCAACATAGTACATCATGTGTTTACCAATGTGGGTGACCACTACAGCCCCCCACTATGAGGTCATCCCTGGTGAGATCTCACCACAGATTATCATTAAAAGCAAGTATCAGACCTAACCCCCTTGCAGAACATACAGAAATATACTTCAACAAAGCAATTTATTACCTCCTATGGGATGTTTTACATAGCTTGACTGCACCTCCTCCCTCAGACGAGACAGGCAAGTATGCAGAGCTTTACACCCATTCCTTATGTAAGCAGCAGTACAACGAGCTCTTCATAACACAGCATACCTGCCTGGTGGACAATTGCCATTAGCAGGGTATACAAAAAGAGGTGGACATTGTCTTGTGAAAGTTGGGGTGGGGTGCCCCCAAAAATGAAGGGACACCCTCCACAGCTAAAACAAACATATAGTGTTATTGTGATGTCATGCAGAAAGAGTATGTGACAAAATTATCCTCTCCCACAAAGCAGAACCACAACACACAGTGTAGTTACATGTGTAACTTCAGAGGAAAGGCCCAGATTGTTGGCAAACTCATTCTTAATGATTTCAAAGGAATGATGCCCCAGACATCACTGGAAAATCCAACCAAGTTTAATATCCACAAACAGGAAGCACGAACACCAAGTTAAGTGCTTACATCCATCAATGTCAGGACTTCATCAGAACAATCCTTATTCAAAACTCCACCCTTTTATATAGCTGCATTTACATATTATCAACCAGTTATCATATTAATGCAATACTTATCTAAAACAGCTTATATCAATAAGCAACAACTTTATAAAATAATCGTTTTAAAAAGCATCTATCCTAGGATATGCCTCAACTTAAGTACACTAGAAATACTAACATTTTCATTTATGCCTGGATAGCTTGTTGCATCTAAATGCAACTGCCGCTTTAACTCACATATATCCAAGTAAACATCCAGAATTCTACCTTGCTGATCTTTGACTATCTGTTTTAACACTAAAAACGTAAAAACATGTCTTTCATACATTGAAATATGTCTACTTAAGGCATTAGTACATTTTTTATTTCTAATATCAGACAAATGTTCCCTTATTCTTTTTTTAAAATGTCTACATGTTTTTCCAATGTAATACACCGGACAGTGTAAACACTTCGCCATGTAGACCACATTTTTACTCAAACAGTTAAAATGGCCTTTTAGATATATATTTCTCCCATTCAAATAAAATGTGTCATTGGTTTCCAAAATATATGTACAATAAGTACACATACCACACTTGAAGTTACCCAACAGTCTATTAGTATTATTTGCACCTCTCTCATTGCACATCTCCAAAATGTCTTTGAAGATCTATCATTTCTAAAAACAAACTTTGGGACTAATTCCACCTTATCAGTCACATACTAGTTAAGTTGTAATAACCCCAATTTTTTTTAATCACTTGGGTTACTATGCCAGCGTCTTTGTTATAGGTGATAATAAAACTCAGCCCCATCTCTTGGTTGGCTTTTACCATATCCACCCTATTATTTTGGGGTATTTGGGTCATATATCTACTAGCTTTCAAAATGGGCTTATAAATCCCATCAATATGTTTTTTTAACTACTGCCTCTTTTATTTCTAAACATAAGGCTTCAGGATACCCTCTTTTTACAAACAGCCCTATAATAAACTACAACTCCTGCATAAATTCATTATCACAACTAACCATTTTGGGAGCCCTTACCAACTGACATTTCACAATAGACTTTTTTTGATGGTATGGATGCATAATTTCAAAGTCCATATAGGAATTTGAAAAAGTGGATTTTGTAAAAATCCCAGATGACAAACTATAGCTCCCCATGTCATTTCTTAAATTAACATCCAAGTAAGATATACTATTCTTACTAATTTCATGTGTGAATTAAAAAAATTCCACAATTTGATTAATATATCCCAATAATTGATTCAAAATATCTTCTGGGCCTTCCCAAATTAAAAATATGTCATACAGGAACCTTGTATAATGTTTAATATGAACTTAAAATTCCCTTGGAAATATGCATTGTTGTTCCCAATATAACATGACATAGTTAGCGTCTATGGGGGCACATGCTGCTCCCATAGATACCCCAGTTAACTGTTTATAATACTATCCTTCAAAATGCAGGAAGTTATTTTTTAACATCGCTTCCATCAATGCAATATACACATTTATTTGATCTTGATCATATAAATTGGTTTTCATTAATTGTACTTCCAACCGTGATAACCCCAACTAGCTATTCTGGCATAAATTAAAATGCTAGTATTTCTAGTATACTTAAGTTGAGGCACATCCTAGGACAGATGTTTTTTAAAACAATTGTTTTATAAAGTTTTTGTTTATTGATATAAGCTTTTAGATGTGTTGCATTAGTAGGATAATTGATTGGTAATATGTAAATGCAGCTATATAAAAGGGTTAGGTTTTGAATAAGGATTGTTCTGACGAAGTCTTGACATTGATGGATGAAAGTGCTTAACCTGGTGTTCATGCTTGCTGTTTGTAGATATTAAACTTGTTTGGATTTTCCAGTGACATCTGGGGTTTTGTTCATTTAGAATTTGTGGTCTTTTCATTTGGTTACACAGTTTGGTCATGGCAGTAGTGATACCTACAGCATACATGGAAAGTCTGAGTTCCAGCAGTGAAATTATTGAATTATTGCAGAAAATTAACCAGCAATTGGCAGTGCACACTTCTCAGATAAAGTCTTTAATGGACAACCAAAATGGTTCAGGAAATCCTTTTAGTAGCTTGGACTACACATTGACTCAACCCATCACTTCTACATATTATACACAGTCTGTACAATCTAACATAAATGGAATAAATAATGAGGCTGTGAATAATGGAAATTCCATGCATATGGAGGATAATGGAACCAGTGTATGTAAAAATAACACATTTAATTTCCATATGGACATGGCCCATGATAGTGATGTACAGGTTACACAGAAGCAGCCTGTTTTTATTTTGGAGAGACTGAAGCTGTTCAAGAAAAAAACTGTTTGATTTTAAAATATTGCAAATAGAAAATGGTTATTTAGAAAGAAATATTGAATTGACTCGAGTACCTCAAGGTCTCCACTGTTGGAAGTATCCCAATGGTGCATAGAGTAACCCAGAATTACTAAAATAATTACATACAATATTTGACAACACGAGGATAGAATTAATGAAAATCATGATAAATTATAATAACCAGGAATTGGACTGGTTGATTAAGGAACTGGATGAAGAAAATGTATTTATTAAGAATGATTTGTTTTTTGAACATTACCAAGCAGTAGCATTGTTGCCTCACAGCAAGAGGTTCTCCCGTTCGATTCTCGGCTTGGGTTGGGAGTGTCTTCTGTGTGGAGTCTGCATGTCCTCCCTGTGGTCGATCGGGCATTCGAATGACATGCGTTGAATGGGCGGGCCTTCGTTAAAGGTTGGGTGTCGGGCTGGCAACTCAACAACATAAAAAACAAACAACTGCCAATCATTAGCAGACAGGAGTTCCACTGTGACGACAAACAACAACAACAACCAAACTAATTACAAAAATGTATTTTCTATTGTGGAACATAGTTATAAAACTATATTTCTTCAGTAAACCAACAAAATCCTATGCAATATTGATGAGTATACAAAAGCTAAGGTATGTCCTTTTTACCGGGTTGCCGTGGTAACATCAAGGAAAGAGCCAATCAGGGCTCTGGTCGTAATAAGGAAGTGATGTCAGCACCGAGGGATTATCAACAGCAACAGGCGGCAGTCCCTTTATAAAAGGGTGTACAGCATTCAGAGAGGCTGAAGAGCAAGGGACAGCAGATGTATCAGTCGGAGAATGACTACATGGATTATACTCCACAGGGGTCAAGACCCAAGTATTGGAACTATCAGCAGAGACATTAATGGACTTGGCACTGGCTATAAATGATGCAGTAAGTGATGACAGTGGCTGTAATTTGTTTGAAATTACACCAGGTGTGAGCAATGAACAAACAGCTATGCAAAATAGGGCAGATTATGGTGATATTGTGCATAATATTCATGAGCATACTGATTTTTTGATTCATCACATAGGCAATTTTGCCAAAAATGTTAACGGCAATGTTAACCCAAAATTGTTTATAATACTACTGGTGATTACAAGGTGTATAATTACTCAGGGAAGGCAATTGATACGCATGCAGATCTTTTGGCAAAAACATTCACTTTTGTTCCCTGTAGACGAGGAAAACTAGCTGAAACATTAATAGGTTTAAAGCTATTTACCCAGAGAATTAACTTAAAAGTATGGGTTAAACCTGATAGTAATGTAGTACAGAAAGTGGAGCTTACATTAAAAAGGCCTAGTACCTTTAATCCTCCTGTAAATAATTTGATATACATATTTGAAAAAGCCTGTGAGATTGACATTGGGGAAGGCCTTAAAGTAAAATGTCAGATGCTGGTAACAATTTAAGTCAGGAAGAATAAAAGTTGTTACCAGATATAGCCAATGACAAAAATATACATATCATGAAGGCTGATAAAGGTAATGGGGTAATCATAATAAAGAAGGGAGACTACTCAAATAGTATGACTATAGTGTTATTGGATGATATGTATTCTGAAGTTACACTAAATGAAATTAACATAGTGTATAAAAACTGGATTTAATGTTAGAATACATGCTATTCCAGGGACAAATTGATGAAAATGAATACAGCTACCTAAAAATGAATATCTTATGATATCCAATATTTCTGGGATACCAAAAATCCACAAAGGCCTGGAAATTTAAAATTTAGGCCTATAGTGGATGGAAAGCAAGCAAAAACCTGTTTTATCAGTAAGTGTTTGGATTTTCATTTACAAAAGGGTTTGGTTGTTTTCTCTTATATATGTAGAGATGCATGACAATTTTTGGAAAAACTAAGTAATATTAACATCAATAATGACATAAAGTTGGTCACTATGGATGTTTGTAATATGTTCTCAGTGATACCTCATGATGTGGGGTTATCATGGTTGGAAGTACAATTAATGAAAACAAATTTATATGAACAAGATCAAATAAATGTATATATTGTGTTGATGGAAGCAGTGTTAAAAAATGCCTTCCTGCATTTTGAAGGGCAGTATTATAAATAGTCAACTGGGGTAGCTATGGGAGCAGCATGTGCACCCAACCCATATACTCTATTTCATATCATATTAGGAACAACAATACATATTTCCAAGTGAATTTCAAGTTCATATTAAACATTATACGAGGTTCCTGGATGACATATTTTTTAATTTGGGAAGGTCCAGCAGATATTTTGAATCAATTCTTGGTTTATATTAATCAAACCATGGAATTGTTTAAATTCACACATGAAATTAGTAAGGATAGTATATCTTACTTGGATGTGGATTTAAGAATTGACATGGGGAGCTATAGTTTGTCATCTGGGATTTTTAGAAAATCTACTTTTTCAAATTCATATTTGGACTTTGAATGTATGCATCCATACCATCAAAAAAGTCTATTGTGAAAGGGCAATTGGTAAGGGCTGTCAAAATGATTAGTTTTGATAAATAATGTATGCAGGAGGTGGAGTTTATTACATGGTTGTTTGTAAAAAGTGGGTATCCTGAAGCATTATGTTTAAAAATAAAAGAGGAAGTAGTTAAAAAATGTATAGATGGGATTCATAAGCCTGTTTTGAAAGCTAGTAGATATATAACCTAAATACCTCAAAATGATAGGATGGATATGGTAAAAGACAACCAAGAAATGGGGACGAGTTTTATTACCACCTATAACAAAGACACTAGCATGGTAACCCACGTTCCAAACAAAAATTGGGGGTTATTGTAACTTGGCCAGTATTGATAAGGTGGGATTAGTCTCCAAGTTTGTTTTTTAGAAAGGATAGATACTTCAAACATTTTGGAGATGTGACATGACAAAGGTGCAAATAGTACTAATAGACTAATGGGTAACTTTAAGTGTGGTATGTGTACTTATTGTACACATATTTTGGAAACCAATGACACATTTTGTTTAAATGGGAAACACATATATATACAGGGCCATTTTAATTGTTTGAATAAAAATGTGGTCTACATGGCAAAGTGTAAACACTGTTTGGTGTATTACACTGAAAAACATGTAGACATTTTAAATAACGAATAAGGGAACATTTGTCAGAAATTAGAAAAAAATGTACTAACACCTTAAGTAAACATATTTTAATGTATGAAGGACATGTTTTTAAGTTTTTTGTGTTACAACAGATAGTTAAAGATCAGCAAGGTAGAATCCTGTATGTACACTGGATATATGTGAGGTAAAGTGGCAATTGCATTTAGATACAACTATCTATCCAGGCATAAATGAAAATGTTAGTATTTCCCGTATACTTAAGTTGAGGCACATCCTAGGGTAGATGTTTTTTGAAATGATTGTTTTTTTAAAATGATTGTTTTATAAAGTTTTTGCTTATAGATATAAGCTGTTTTGAATAAGTATTGCATTAATAAGATAATTGGTTGATAATATGTGGTATGTAAATGCAGCTATATAAAAGGGTTGGGTTTTGAATAAGGATTGTTCTGATGAAGTCCTGACATTGATGGATGAAAGTGCTTAACCTGGTATTCATGCTTACTGTTCATGGATATTAAACTTGTTTGGATTTTCTAGTGACATCTGGAGTTTCATTCCTTTGGAATTTGTGGCCTTTTCATTTGGTTACAAACTCGTACTTAATGATACCACATATAATGGGTCTGTGCTCATAGCTAACCTGTTGTGCCAAAGGTTCTGCATCACCTTCACTCCCCTGTTCCTATCACATGTGCCACATGACATTCCTACAACCTGTCCAATACCTTCTATATTTACAGAGCAGGTCATAAATGGCCTCTCTATGGAGGATACACAGCATCTATTGGAGATACTAAATTCCTAGGCTGCATCCTACTTGGGATCCAATAAGGATTACTAACACCATTGAGAACTCTTTGTAATCATACTGTAACCACTGGCTGCCTCCCAGCTGAATGGACAAATGCTACTGTTATCCCCTTGCATAGAGGTGGTGCATCCACCAATCACTGGAACTATAGACCTATTTGCCTGAATAGCCATATCTGTAAGCCCATGAGGCAAATCATCATGGAGATGATCAGTAAACACACATGTAATCTATAAACAATTGACTGTACACAGTTTGGATTTCTGACTGGAAGATCATCGATGTTAATCCTGGTAGATATGTCTGAGGTAGTCACTAAGGACCTGGGTGAGGGGACATCAGGACATACAACCCCTTGGACTCAGCCAAGCCATGTGACTCTATCCCCCATTCAGGCATCATTGACAAAACCACCAACTTAGGCATCAATGGTAATATCATTGTATGGGTCACTAAGTGGCTCACTGATGGAACTCATACTCAAAATAAGGGAATCCAACACCAATAGCTGATCTGTAAGCAGCAGTCTTCAACAGGGCTAAGTCCTGGGTCCTGTACTGCTTGCAATCCATTTAACCATGGTACAAGCAATACCTGAATGTTTGTGGCTGACAATATTGGCTGATACTTGCAAACTGTGAGTGGTTATAGAAACTGTGAGTTATGTCAATATTCTGAGAGAGTATTGCTGAACAAATGCCTATTGACATACTGATATCCATAAAGTCCATGCAAATATCTATGCAGTATCATTTACTTTAGTAACACCAATGTTCCTGGTAAGTAACATATCAGTAGTAACACCTGATGTACATAATAAGGGGTGATAGAACTGGGGACACAGGCCTGGCCACACAGGTTTACACCTAATGTACCTTAGATCACCATGTCTCTGCAGTGGTAAGAAATTAATCATATGGCATACCTGAGGGCACTGTCAACTGACATTAACATAGTCATAACCTCCATGTACTCTTCCCTCAGCATGCCAATATTTGAGTCCAATGGCCATTTTGTAATGTACCTTTCCAAGCACTAATGGCAGTTGAACACAACACAATGTTCTCTCACAAGGGAACTTCATGTCTTCAGTATATGTCCAATGGAGTTCATCATTAATCACTGTCATTGTAGCCTGTGACATACAGAATACTCAGAGGTGATCTCTGCCTTGCATATGGGGTGATGTGTTGCCCTTCTTGACTGGAAATGCTGCATATCTGTAGGTGGCATGGTACACAGATTACTCACTGTCAGGACATTAACTTGGTATGTCACATTACTAACACATGCTGGTGAGAGCGATCTGTCTAGTAGACATTCAGAAACCTTTAAAACGGACTCCTTCCTAATGGCAAACATAGCACCTCATTGAGCCTCGTCAGATGCCATCTGTATGATTGGCTGTGTGACTGCCATTTCTCCATAGAGATTCTGCCTGTGTCCCTCATGGACATGGGCAATATTTGCTGACAGTGTCAATAAGGGTAAAAGCTTGACTGGGATTGTAAGGGCTCTAGGGCCATTAGGCCACTAAAGTTTAAAGATCCTATGATTCCATAAGCTGACGTAAAATGCTCTAACAGCCACACACACAAACCTGGCTTCATTGAGGATAGCAACAGTTCCAATTAATGTTTGCAGGACACTGCATGGCACACACACACACACACACACACACACACACACACACACACACACACACACACACACACACACACACACACAAAGTCCAAGTTGGGTGCAAGTAGATTAGTACACCTACCTATCTAATGGTAGACACTACATAACACACATGCCATGCCTCAAGTCTATTATTACTATCTCTTTAGGACAGCTTATGCTTGATGACATCAGCAGGCCTTGTTCTGGTCTGGAATTTGCAGGCCCCAATCACCTGCTACAACCAAAATAATGCAAAACCCTATCTCTTTCTAAGGCACTGAGGTGATCAGATTGATGTCATGTGGAGATATGCACACACACTGAGGGGCCTGAAGTGAGATTTGAACCCCTAATGATTTAGTGTTACACACTATAAATCACAGCACTTATCACATGCACCACAGCTTAAGTCTGATATTAAAATGGCAGTTGAGAGTCTTAAGTATATACATCAACAGATGTTGTAGAAAGGGGCAGTTTGGAGGGCAGGACCAACATACAGGACCAGAAAGAGTGACACCATTGCAGTTTGGTACTCAATGAAGGATTATTAGCTGTTTTGCAGGGAGATGCATATATGCAAACCAACACACATGGATTAACCTGGTGTGAGATTAGAAACCCTATCTATCTAGTCTAACACACTATAGATTGCAGTGCTTATCACATGCATCACAGCTTAAGTCTGCTTTATACATGACTGCAGGCAAACTATGTGTGGATTATATAAACTATGCTTGTGTTCAACAGTGTCGGTGGCCTGAAAAGTGATACTGCTTCTTTCTGCTATCTACATCTAGAAGCCTAGCAGTCAGATAACTATTTGTCCTAGCTATGTGGCCACAGTTGCCATTTTGGCCATATGTGTCTGTTTGCATTTGGATTGGCAAGCCTGTGGTCAGGAGCAATGTGCCCTGTCACTACATGCATAGACAAAATTATACATTGCACCATCTGTTCACCTGTTGGTGTATGTGTGGTGATAACCAGCAAGCACAGGGGTCAGTAAGCAAAAACATTATGTATTGTTGAGCCCTTACTTTGGATCCTTTAACCAACATTATAGATGTAGGATAATACAGCTTTACCTATCATTATCAGGGTATGTAGGACAATGCAAATATTCACGCACATATTTATGTATATAACAAGGATGTATATATAAATGTAGCTGTGTGTCTATGGTATATATTTATATACATATATATATATATGTGTGTGTGTGTGTGTGTGTGTGTGTGTGTGTGTGTGTGTGTGTGTGTGTGTGTGTGTGTGTGTCTGTGTTATGTTTTTTGGGGAGAGACAGTGATGCACATTTTTGTATATATATTTATATATATATATATATATATATATATATATATATATATATATATATATATATATATATATATATATATATATAGATATATTAGATATAGATATTTGTATATACATTGACATAGATATACTATGTATGGGAGAGAGAGATAGTGATAGACAGACATGTGTACATGTATGTATGTATCTACTGGCATATCTATATATAACAGGTCATTTTGAACAAGGCGCAACAGGATTGCACTCTGTTTAATTAAGTGTAGGTTCATAGGCTCAGAGACAGGTTCATAGATTTGTACTAGACTAACTGTCCTTGTGGGCCACTTTAACCCCTGCCAGTTACTCCATGTGAGAATCAAACCCTGCACCTTCTGTATGGAAGGTGAACACCTTAACCATTAAAAGCATGCCCAGTGGGATTCTCACTATATATAAACTGATTCCAGCCCATACCTATGTGTACTGCAGTCTGTGATTTTGTGTGTTACAGACAATGACATCTGTCCCTGTTCCTGCAGTGCAGCACATCACTCACATTGTCTATGACATTCTACAACTGTCTGATGTAATTATTATGTGACAGAGGTTAATAAAATTATACCACACACTGACAGTCTGTAAAACACAGCAAAGTAATACATCACATCCAAAAGAAGCGACTACTTCTAGAATAGAACCATCAATGTCATCACACATGGTAACTTCGCTTGTCCACTGAGCCACACAAGATGTCTGACAGAGAGGGGTCATTTATCACACAATCAACAGTATAAATATGTAAGTTGCTATTCCTGCATTAAGTAAGACATAGAATGTATGAGGAATTTTTATGTGACTGCCCTGAGCCTGCCAGGACTGCTGATATATACTTTTAAAGCAGTTATAAGGGAACACTGTTGTGTTGGGGGTGGAGGAACAACACTGCATGTTCTGCTTGGATACACAGTATTCCAAATATCATGCAACCCCACTGTGTAACATTTCACTTGACTTGATGTACTGAATAATGCATGCATGAGGCCTAGTGAATATAAAAGGATGCATGTAAGTGGAATGGGTATCTGTAGCCCCATGTGAATTTTACTTTTGTCCAAATAGCCCACTATATTTATTTGCATAAATGTAGTAGATCCATACATACAATGCCATATCATATTGATCCTTACAAGTATTGTGTAGGTTAGAGGCTTGCTTTGCGAATGTAGCAGTTGAAAGAACTGTAGTTCTGGGCTGAATTTGTCTCATGCAAGCAGTACACAACCAATACTTGTTGTGGGTTGCCCGGCATCAATTTTAATATATCTATGTGAGTAGGAGTAAGGTGCCATTCCCTAGGTCCCTAGGTTGTCAGTTCATGTGCTATGCATTGTCTCTTAGCCAAAGCCAGGGCATACTGACCACATATACATCTGCCTACAGGGAAATCAGCAGGGGGTCATACTCCAAGTCCTCCTGTGACTGTGGCTGTGGTGACCTAGACAATGGTGGGGGTCTGTGTATCCATTCCCTTGGCTAATTCTGATGCATTCTGCATGATCAGATTGTGTAGCATTGCACATGCTGTGAACATATGTGCACAAATGGCTGAAGAGTACTGCAGGTCTCCACCAGATATATCTAGGCACCGGAACCGTGACTTCTGAACCCCAAGCACATGCTCTATGATGTTTTAGTTTGTGTGTATGCCTCATTATGGCATTCTTTCATAGGTGTGTCTACATTTCTGATGGTTGTCATCATCCATGGTTCCAGGGTGTAGCCAGCAACCCCAGTAAATGGCCGTGTGAAATGTCCCCCCTAGCAAACATTTGGTACAGCTGTGATGTATGCTAGATATGGGAGTCATGATAATTGCCAGGGCTGCCAGTACACACATTCAGGATAATCCACTGGGCATTGTACATGACCTGGTAGTTGATAGAGTGGTACACCTTGTGGTTAACTTAGATTCTACCCTCCTCACCAGGTGGTGCCTTGAAGTGTACATGAGTGCAGTCTATGGCATCCTGTATTTCAGGGTAGTGTGCTACATGGTTGAAGTGTTGCATATTTGGCCCTCACCTCAGGGATGAGGGAAAAAGATATGTGCTCACTGGCATATGGTAGCAAGGCATCCAGGAACTGGTGGAGTATCCTAGAAGCAGGTGCCTGTGAGACCCCCATCATGTCTCCAGTTGACCTTTGAAAAGTACCTGTAGCTAGTATCTTAAAGGCTACACATACTTTTGTTTCCACTACGAAGGGTTCCCCACTGTTGGCTGTGGGTCTGAGTTGAGGGCAGCAGAGCTCAGTGAGTTCTTGTAGTATGTCTCTATCCACCATGTAGTGCTCTTCAATCTCCAGCTCATGTAGCTCCTGGAAGGTTACTCTGGGCCTGAACACTCTTCTCCTTCTTTGCCTAAGCCTATTGTCAGCAGCACCAGCAACACTGACTTCAGCATCTAGCACATACAAATGTAGCAGACCTACAGCAGCCCCTAGCATTATCTCAGTTAAAATTCCCAGGTCTGTACTCCAATGGTCCAGAGTACTCGGGGAAAATCAGAATGTTGGGTGTATGCATACTTTATATAGATCTGCTGTTTGTCCAGAATGTGTGATTAGCTAACTATGATGGATTCCACCTGTTTACAATATAATTAACATAATTTAATGGCCCTATGTCAGTGCGCAACACCATTCACTGCACCGTGTTGCATAGTATAGCTTATACAAAGGTCAAAATTAATAATTGAATATGTCTGGTTTTAAGGACTTGCTGCCTACATAATCACTGTCCGCTGGGTGGTATTTTTACATGAACACTCTCAGCCAGGTGGCATGTCATGCAAGCACATGCCCCTAAGCTTAAAAGAGCCTAGAGTCAAAGGACACACACCCTGATGCCAGACACATCCTATGTAAACATCAACATGGTCTAAGAGCCTTCACGAAGCGGATATGCAGACATGATTACTCCTTTCTGCTATTCAGTAAATCCACCTCATTTGCATACATATCCATCCTAACAGCCCGGAAACTACATGCTTCATAGCCCTATTGCCTTAGCAACAGCAGCAATGCACCATTGTAGGGACCCTACGCAAGGTCCTATAATACATTTCTATCACATATTGTAAAATTATTTTTTCCCTATTTGTTTTTATCTTTCTATTAAGCATGTTTGCAGACTGGAGCACGTAGCTCAAACATGCTGAGATTATTAAAAAAATATATATTAATTTAACTTATTCCCTTAAACTTTCTGACATCCTGAATAATAGTTTTGCGCATGTGTTTATTTGTTTATTTAGTATAACATTTCAGGGGATTTTGTCTACATTTCTACAGATTTACACCCCCTTTTGTCTGTTTAGACTTCTGTATGTGGAATTTTTCCACATACACTAAGGACACTGACACAGGGACTGAACAGATGCCTCTCTGCTTGTTGGATCACTCTACCTGCCTCATTTGCATGAAATTCACCTGTTTATGAGGTGATTTGCATACCACGGAATTTTCCCTGTTTGCATGTGAGTGCACGCTATTCAGCAGCACTTACTGAATCTCAATATGTTCATGCCTGTGTAAGCATCACGGCAGGATGCCTACACAAAACAAAAAATCATGTAGGCTTTATTGAATTCCCCCTTCTGTCTTTTATACATACTGTGACAAAGACTTTTTGTGACTTAATATTCCAAACTGAAGGACTAATGATATACTTTCAGGAACTATGTAACGAAAAGAAGGACCTTTATCACAGAACAATTGTTTGTTTTCAGGTTGTAAATTGAATGTTAAAAAAAAAATTACTTTGCAGTTTAAAAGTGATGAACCGGAAGAAGCTAATGTTAAAAATGCATGCAGTATCTGTATGAAACTGTTGATAATACTGTAAAAATGAGAGATGAGAGAAACTTATGGGATGGAGGGTGGTGATAAGGAACTGGATGGCACAATGGTGCAACGGTAGCATTGTTGTCTCACAGCAAAAGGTTCTCCAGTTCGATTCTTGGCTGGAGTGCCTTCTGTGTGGAGTCTGCATGTTCTCCCTGCATTGGTGTGGGTTTTTTCTGGGTACTCCAGTTTCCTCCCATGTTACAAAGACATGCGTCTGTAGCATTTCTCCGCAGGCCTCCACCAAAAATTGGCTTTGTTCCAAGTCGGAATTTCCCAGTAAATTAAATAAATAAATATTAAATTGTTTTGAAATGTGAAAACTGCATGGAGAAACTCTTACCAAGAGTTATTTTTGTGAGTGGTCATAGAGGGCCATTAAGATATGCCATTCAGCGTAAATCATGTTTCTTTTTTGGGGACCTTTCTCATTTAATTAATGATTGTGATAAGGTATATGTAATCTTTGTGAGGAGAAATGACATATTGCAAGGAGGTTTGTGCCTAATGCAGGTTGTGTAAAGAAAGGGACACTTTTGGCTGGATTGTCAAGAGAAAATGTAAATAATAAAAAAGATGGGGGAAGAGAAGAAAATATACATGAGGAAGGACAACAAGAGGCTAAGGGAGAGAGGGACAACATGCATGAAGGACAACAAGATGCTGGGGTAGAAGGTGAACTAGGCGTGGAAGAAGCTGAAGAAGAAGAAAAATATGGAGGGGGAAAATGAGGAGATAGTGCATGCAGGAAGAAAGGTCAGGAGAAGGGATTGATAGTAACATTTTTCTGAAGTTCTAGCCAGTGAAAACTCTGGTTGTAAGGATCAAGGATTATTTCTATATAAACAGGAAAAATATTCACTAGGGAAAAGAGTAAAAATTAAAAAATGAAAATTTAAAAACATTTCCCCTAAAGTGAAAAAGAAGGAAAAGCAATACTTTCACTAAACAAGAACAGTATTATTTATGCATTAAGAAGGATATATATACTAGAATAGTGTGATACATGTGACATGGATGTTATTCTGTTAGAAGACGTAAGAGTTCTGGCGAGTGAAGAAAGACTACAAACAGAAAAAGTGTGTGTGGAAATATGTAGAAACTGAATATTGCTCTACAAAGGCAATAGCAGTAAATTATGTACCCACACATGAATTGGTTCGACATTATCTTTATGTATGGGGACATGATAAAATGAAATATTTAGGAGTATGGATTAAAAATCATTCTGCTGTGGAGACTAAGGATATGTGGGAAGAGACTAAACAAAAGATAATGCAAAAACTGAGGAAATGGAAGTTTTGCTTTATGGATATGGATAGTAAGATGCAAGCAGTCAAAATGTTTTAGTACCTTTAGTCTCATACACAGGTCAGGTATATTTTTATCAACCATAGAAGATGTTGTGGATAGCAATTAATAAAGATCTTAAGGACTTTATCTGTGAGGGGAAGACGGCAAGAGCCATGTGGGATAAGATGATTCTTCCAGTAGAACAGGGTGGATTGGGATTACCCAATTTGAAGGGATATTTCAGAGCTACACAGTTAAGGCTCCTATACATAACACAAGCAGAAAACTATAATTCAAAGTAGAAAGGGATGATATTGAAACATGAGAAAGCTCAAGAAACAAGGAGAAACTGTGATTTTGGATGCTGGCCTTTAACTCATTCACTCCAATGGAGCTCAGGAAGTTGGTACTGTAACTTTCAATGGGCGGAGTCTAATCCTTTTGATAGAATCAAATTATATCCTTACATTTCCAGCATCCAAAATCACAGTTTCTCCTTGTTTCTTGAGCTTCCTCATGTTTCAATATCATCCCTTTCTACTTTGAATTACAGTTTTCTGCTTGTGTTATGTATAGGAGCCTTAACTGTGTAGCTCTGAAATACCCCTTCAAATTGGATAATCCCAATCCACCCTGTTCTACTGGATGAATCATCTTATCCCACATGGCTCTTGCCATCTTCCCCTCCCAGATAAAGTCCTTGAGATTTTTATTTCTAAATAAAATCCACTAATGGCACCCTTATATCCCCAGACTCCTCCACCAAACTGCTAGGCATCACAATTGATAACAATCTCACCTTTGATAACCATATTAACAATACCATTAAAACAGTAAACAGAAAAATAGGCTCATTATATAGAATAAAACCTTTCTTAACCCCAACATCCAGAGTTAACATTGCTCACTCCCATTTAATCTTATCTCTTCTGTATGCTTCACCCATATACACTAACCTAAAAATACTAATCTTGTCAAACTAGCCAACTCCTATGACAATATAGCCAGATTTGCCACTGGGAGCCATTATAGAACTCACCATTGTCTGAACCTACAGCAACTTGAATGGTTAGAACTAAAAAACATTTTGATACTTTCACAACTTACCATAGTTCATAAAATATTTTACCAACCAAATAACACCCCTATACTTTCCAACCTTATTACCCCTTACAAAAATCTCATCCCGTTACGATCTTCCAGGAAACTTCTGGCTAACACAAGCAAGTCTAATAACCTGGCAGGTGAGACTCCTTATTCAACAATACCGCTGGAAAAAACTGGAATATGCTGCCAAAAGAGCTAACTATACTTCCCTCGCTGCCACTTTTTAAACAAAGACTCAAGAAACACCTTAGAACACACTGGTTATGCTCCTGTTCCAACCCTGACTAATCCTCTGATTTCCTCTACTCTACCACTATACTGCATCCTCTGCTATAGCCCTTTTAAGTAGTGAATATCTCAAGTAATTTTCATAAGTCTTGTCATGAATGTTCTGTCTCAATCCTTCTGTATATTTTTTTTCTCAAATAACATTCTGTAAATTGACCTTTCCTATTTCTGTATAATCATTGGAAAGAAATATTTTCTTTCCTCAAGAATTAGCTGATACTTAGCATTATAACATAATTTCCTTGTATTATTGTTGCAGGATATATATGTGTGATATAATCTTGAAAAAAAAATGTTTTGTATGATATTGTGATGTCTTTACTGTATCTCTGTGTTCACAAATGGAGCTTATCTCCTCGGGCCTCCACTGAAAATGGACATACAATCCAGCTGGACTAGCCCGGTTAACAAATGTAAAATAAATGTAAAATAAAAATTTACTGTTATCTCT
>NC_056730.1:765251967-765254467 GCF_019279795.1 Protopterus annectens
AATAATGCCCACCGTGTGACCTGACAAAATCAACCACTTTGCAGTTGCTGGAGGCTGTAAAGAAGGCACTGCAAATATTTATTTCTAAAATGCAACATGGTTAGACCATATTACACAATTCAGGCCTATTAATGAATTAATTCATTCTTTAGTGCAAATAATAAAACAAAACAATTGCAGCAATATAAATGATGATGCAGCTTTTAACAACCCACAGATTATATAAAAATCAGATATATTACTGCATATAGCATACAGGTTTTTTGCAGGGAGTCTGGGCTTACATGCTTGTGTGACATCTACATCTCAATTTTGACCTCCCTGTATATTCTATCTCATCAAAAATAGCTATCCTTTTAATATTACTCAGTAGCATTCTGACCTACTTGAATGGTTAATAATTCTGTATTATTGTAACATACACCTCCAGAATCAAAGCCAGATCATGGACAAATGGGGAGTTATGCAGGGTAATGAATCAGGCCACCACTAACCATACCAGTTTCTCATTACTTGGCTGTCTTTACTCATTTCCCATAAATATTGTTCAAACTCTCAGTGTACCTTCTATTTTCTTCTTTACTTTTGCAATTATTACAGATATTTGCATTTCATATAAAACTTTTATTTCAAATTAAAAAAAAACTAGCAGCCACTTTCTAAACAAAACAAAACAGTTTCACATTGAAAACAGACAGCATAACAAGCTATACAGTTTTCTTCCCTTGAAAGTCACATTTAGTGAAAATGTATCCAGCAGCCCATTAAACTACAACAGATGTGCTATTCATATTCAAACACATATAGTGAAGTACTAATTAGTGGCTATGTGAAGAGGGCGCAGCAACTCAAATGACAAATGTATAAACCAACCTCTCAAACACTTTAAGATACCTGAGACAGACCACTTGGCACAAGTGTCCCTTTTCAGGAGCCAACCAAGAGAACTGTCTGGTGAAGTATCTTGGCAGAGCCATGCAGAAGACAAAAGCTAAGGAAATCAAACTATGTATTACAGGAAACAGCTCATAGCTTTATTCTTCTACACAAAGTATTAGACAAATTGTTGTAGCCCCAATGCGGTACATTTTGCACTTGCATTTCTGCAAAAAACAAAAAGAAAACAAGCTAAATTAAAAATGTATTCATGGTTAAAATATAAACTACAGTGGCAGGGCTAGCTTCTGACGGTGTAAACCAAAGGGTGTGAAGACGGATGGATGGATGGATGAATGGATGGATGGATGGATGGATAGATAGTTAAAATATGAACCTTAAACTCATAGACATCAAGTTTTCAGTTTGCTCACAAGTAATAATAAATACTCTGTAAACACTAAGGAAATAAAGAATCACATCCAAAGAAAACATCTCATGTGATGATGCTCCTGTTTATTACAATCAGTTTCCTTCCTTAACACCATAACTACTCTGCTTCACAGGCACTAATTACTAGGTTTAAAGTCCAGGATACCAATGAGGATCCTAGCCCACATTTTAGACACCCCAAAGCACAGTCTGATTAATTGCCATGCTGAAGGCAGGGCATAAATATTAGGAAATTTCTGAGATGTTCTGCAAAACTAGAGATAAAACCACAAACTGCAGCTACAATGACTGACATTGACTGCTGTAATGCTCAGTAATACAGAAGGGAAAAACACCACTAATGGATAGGTGGCAGTGGGTGTAGAGGAGTAAGGCTCTTGCCTTCTGTAGCCAAAGTATAGGGTTTTAACTAAACAGCCCTCTCTAAATATGGCATTACACACCTTAGAAATTCCTTTGCAGCTGTTTGTCTTTTTAAAATGACAACAACAAAAAAACATTCCATTCACTTTTCTCACTTGTACTGCCATGCATTCCTTCAATGCTCAGTGGCAGTTTCATTCCAATGTACAAAACATCTATCCTGCAGGATGTACAAAAAAAAGTTTATGTTGCTGCACAATTATCTTAATAAGAGTACTGTTGTAAGATTAAATCTTGCACCAGTTTCTCCTGCAAAGTCATTTACTGTGCATATGTCTGCTCATTGCCTTAATAGCTGAAACTTACAGTCAAAGAGGCAGGAGGTATTGAATGCAAGTAGAAAGCAAGAAATCCTAAAGGACCAGTTGACTGTTTGGGCCACTGAGCAAGGGGAAAGTAGTTTTTTTTTTAATATTTTAAGACTTTTTTTAATTAATTTTGTAATACTGGGCCCTCCAGCCAGCATGGGATCTTGGGCAGCTGTCTAGGTCACCTAGTTCTGGATACTGTCCTGGCCCTAATACGGTGAAATAGAGGTTTAACTGCAAATAGAAACAGGATAAGGGCAAAGGAACCTCCTGCCTGGTGCTGCTGACTATAAGTAAAAAGGGTGAAGTTTCATCTAGACAGTTCCAAAAGTAATAGAAGTAAAGCAATTTTGGGCACATCAAGGGTCAAAGACTAAAACAATACCAGTCGCATGAATTTTACTCATACCCTGATTTAGGAACGGGGTCCATTCCTGTAA
>NC_056730.1:765259467-765416967 GCF_019279795.1 Protopterus annectens
TTCTTGTCACTGAATAGTTCCGTGAGAACTTGTTCTTTGAAGCTTTGGGGAGAAGGTGGCATAGATGTGAGTATAGGATCTGGGAATGTTTGGGGATGGGGCATAGTTAAATCTATCTGCTAGTAGGCTGGCTATGTCATCTGGGTCTGAATAGATGGTATCATATACTATTAGCACTGTGCAGGGCTGGGCATTGTTTTGTAGGACTCATATGATAGTTGAAGAAGGCATTGTGCGTGTCTTTAGCCTGAGTGGCTGTGTTTACCTCTTATCTAACTTTGGTTGATTTGAACAGGGGCTGGAGTTACCTGCTAAGTTTAGCAAGAGCATGTTTGCCATGCTGGAAGTTACATTTATTTTTAGACATAATGTTTTTCTCCTGCTGTAGGGTCTGTTTATATCTGGATTCCACCACAGTGGTTTACATTTTGGAACTATTTACATGAGCATGGAATTTGACAGTAAAGGATTTAGCATGCACAATGTTGTCATCCGAATTGGATGGATATTGAATTCAATCAAGTTATCACTCGATTTAAGTCGATTAGCGTCAGCATAATTTCTGAACACTGAATTAATGGAAGGTGCTTCTGGTTTCATTTGATGTAACAGAGCTTTCACACATTGGTAAGGACTAGTTCCAGGATTTTGTTTTTTGCATCTAGTTGGGGTGTGGACTAATTAATCCATAAAGTTTGTACTAATAGAGTCTGGAAATCTCTGAGAGTGCATAATAGAGGATATAAGAATTTCCCAATTTATAGAGGGGCAGTTGAAGACCCTAGGAGAATGGCATTTGGCTTGTTGCATAGGGACTCCATACTCATCAGGCAGGAAGTATGGACCAGAGGAGATGTACAGGGACTCCTATAGTTAGCTATAGAGTGATATGGATTTTATTAATGGTAAGCTGGATGTGGAGGAGACTCTAGTCACTATCCTGTCTAACAAGTCTAGAGGTGGCACTTTGTTAAACAAATATAGACTCCACAACCTTTATTGCCCTTTTTTATTGTAATGGACCTGAAAATATGGCAAGCATTGAAGCCTTGCTCCAAAATGGTGTTGTCCATGGATTTGAACTAGGTCTTTGTGACAGTGCATATACTGATGCTTTCCAGGGTAGGGAATGCCTGTAGGGAATGGAGTGTTTGGTTAAGGCTTCTGACATTGAATGGCAAATCCTTTATTTTAGCCAGATTCTGCTTTGTTATTTTGGATGTTATTTAGACTGACATTGCCTAAAAAAGGCATTATGGTGATGGCCAAGATTTGGCCAATATAACAAAAGGTGGGGAGAGAGGTGTTGGCCATCTTTAGCAAAAGCAATTTGGACTGTCAACCATTTCATCCTAGGCTGATACTTATTAAATGTTTGAATGACATTAGAAGTTAAGCCACTTGTTTAAATTAATGATCTTTTGTTGGTATTGTGGCACCATTATCAGTGATGGTAAAATACTGCTCAAGACTAGGTTCATTCTGGCCTCTGGTACATATTCTGAAATCTCTATTAGGTCTCAATTCATATAATCCAGGGACGTATGTCTCATATTATTTATTCCCACATGGCATCATATATATACTTGTGGTGCAAGGACTTGAGTGAATGTTGGTTATGGTGAACCTGGCTTCTGAAAGGCAGCTGACAATGACACTCGCTTTGTCCAGCAGGGTGAGTGGTGCACAAGTGTATCTCACTATGAAGTCACTTTTGACTAGCATGTTGAATGGTGTTGTGGTTTGCATTATAAATGCATTATTTCATGATAGGTGCTGCTTGAGTTGAGTATTTGCAAGGTTTCTGAAGGCATTTGTTTCACTGGCTACATTTTGGAGACCTTTGTGGTTTAAGTAGAGTACTTTTAAGGATCTCAGAATAAGTAGGTCTATGTGTTTGGTCTGCACTGAATGAGGTAGGTAAAGTGTGGTATTTGTGTTACTGATGACATTTTTGTAAAATTAGATGATCTTGCTTGATAGTTTTGTCTCCAGAGTCACTATATAACTACATCTCTCACACAGTGTGTCTGTACCTTTAAGTAGTAAATGATTGTTAGTAAACATGAGACAGTTACTGCATTGCCTCAGAATGCCCATTTCAACCAAACTAACTACAGATGCAGTTGGAAAGTGCATGTCCATGGTTCAGATGCTGGCATGGGCTGCACCAGGAATGGTCTCACTGGAGTTTAGAGCAGGTTTACTAACAACCCTAGTCTGCCAAATGGACAATAATGAATATCACAGTTCAAAGGTCTGTAAAGAATCAGTTGCCTAGAAAAATATTATTTTTCCTCTACTCTCACTAGAGTATAAAACAAATCAGTTCTGACAGAGATCCCAGTAAATGCATAAATACTTGAAGAAGGGTACTAAATATGTGCTAATGAAATGAATGTTTTGGGTCTAGATACTAGACCATATGGATGAGCAGATTTTAAAAGAAATATGTAAAAAGAATAAACCTTCTAGATAGTGCACTGTGTACTAAGCAAGCAGGAAGATAAGAATAGTGTCTTGATCTTTAGCAGTATAAGCAGATGAGATGGGTAGGAGTTTCCAGAGACAATTTATAGTAAGGGAAGTTAACTTAAGAGCAGTACTGGTTGACTGAGTTGACATTCTGTATTACAGATCTATGGAATACAAAGAGAAGGTAACAGTACTTAACCAGCTTGCATAACTGACACTTAAATGCTTACTGACAATAGCAAAGAAGGGGTGTGGGAATGGTAGTTAAATTACCTTAAGGGGCAAAAAACAGATATACTTGGTTTTAAAACCACATCAGTGTCAGGGTGGGAAGGATGTGGAAAACTCCAACAGAACTGTAACTGTCCAGAGATTAATTCAGACACTAAGTTTTGTAGCCCACAGAACTACAGGCATACAGCAAGCTGTTTAGTTAAATAACAATATAAATGCACTTACAATAAATTGGCTTAAAATTATTCTATCAAATTATTAAAATAAAACAGGTCCTTGACGTCTTTGTAAGCCACAGGAAATGGTTTCCAGCAGTGACTAAACATAGTGATAAAACTGAGAGAGCCGAAAACAATGTCAGTGGTATTAATTGATAATGTCTACCCCTCAATGCAGCAACAGCAGCTAACTCTGCCACCAAATAACCACTAACACCCACAGCAAATTTACACTTAGACAAGAAAACGAAATGAAAAATGTACTTTATTGCAAATAAACTGTCTGTCGTGAGGTAAATATTATGTGTCCATATATCCAATGTCAATATGGGGTAAAGGTAGGGGAAACACTGGACAGTCACTGGAAAACACTTTAATTAGGTAGATGGACCTGTTATCAAATGAGTTTTTAAACGAGGCATATAACAAATCATAGGGTCTATTAACTACACAAACAACCAGGAAATAAAGCCAGGCACAATATAGACTATTTTAAATAAGCTGCAGTTTAATGCAAAAAAAAACTTGGAAAAGTTCAAAAACAAAGAGAAAAAAAAAACAGAATGGGGGTGCAAACGGATACTACTTAAACAGACTACTGTTCAGACAGAAAGTTAACAAGTTTAGCTGAATGAATTGTAAAAATAATGTTTGAAATGTTTTGATTAAATAAAATGGAGATATATGTGAGGTATGAGATCCAACAGTTTAATGAAATATACCATGTGCATAGGTGTTAATCTTTTAATAATGTCAGAAAGTAAATATCTGAAGTCAATGTAATGATTTAATTTGGTGGTTATTAGGAGTCCATGTTGCAATGTCATAAGATGGAGATCAAGAGTGCAGAGAACAAGGCACAGGTAGTAGATTAATCAAGGCAGTATCAACAGTAAATGTAGCAATGAGATAAGGTGACTATTAGGAGCAATGTCATAGAGTAGATATCAGGAGTCCATATAGTGATGTCATCAGGTGGATATCAGAAGTCCATGTAGAGATGTCCTACAGTGGATTTCAGGAGTTCATATAGCGATACCATCAGGTGGATATCAGGAGTTCATATAGTGATGCGATCAGGTGGATTTCAGGAATCCATGTAGAGATGTCATTAAGTGGATATTAGGCGTCCATGAGGCAATGCCATCAGGTGGATATCAGGAGTTCATGTAGCAGTGCTATAATGTGGATATGAAGATTCCATATAGTCATGTCATCAGGAGGATATCAGGAGTATATGTTGAGACATCATAAAATAGATATCAAGAGTGCATATAGCAATGTCATCAGGTGAATATCAGGAGTGCATATAGTGATGTCATCAGGTGATGACCAGGAGTTCGTACAGTGATGCCATCAAGTGGATAGCAGGAGTCCATGTTGCAATGTTATCAGGTGGTTATCAGGAGTTCATGTAGTGATGTCATCAGGTGCATATCAGGAGTCTATGTAGAGATGTTATCAAGTGCATATCAGGAGCATACCTCTCAACCTCTTAGCACAACAAATCTGGACAAAGCCAAAAATAATGGGGGCACAAAGGCCTAAAAATAGGGACAAATTTTAAATATTGGTCTTATAAACTTAAAAAGCTGTTAAAATAAAAGTGTTTGTGTAATCATGCATTTTCTAAAGTATATAAAGTCTGAAACTTAAATGTGTGTCATTTTGCAGTGAATTCAGTCCTCACAGATTTGCCATAAAACCACTATTTTTTATAAGAAATAGACCAAAAATATGAGGCAAAAATCTGAACATACTGTGAAAATCTGGACAGTTGAGAGGTATGATCAGGACTCCATGAACCAATGCCATCAAGTGGATATCAGAAGTTCATGTAGAAGTACCATAATGTGGATATGAAGATTCCATATATCCATGTCATCAGGTGGATATCAAGTGTCCAAGGAGAAATGTACAGGTAGCAGAGTAATAAAGGAGGTATCAATAGCAAATGTAGCAATGTCATCAGATGAGCCCACATACCAAAGTCATGAAGTTGATATCAGGAGTCCATATAGCAATGCCATCAGGTATTTATCATGAGTCCATGAAGCAATGCCATCAAATGGATATCAGGAGTCCATGTAGCAATGCCATGATGTGGCTATCATGTCTTCATGTAGTAATTTTCTCAGGTGGATATCAGGAGTCCATACAGCAATACAATCATGAGAATATCAGGAGTCCTTGTGCCAATGTCATAAGGTGGATATCAGAAGATGATGCTCTAATGTCATCGGGTAGATATCAAGAGTTCACGGAATTAAGAACCTGACGTAATGAAATTATTGAGATATCATTAGTTTATGTAACAGTGACATCATGGTAATATCAGTAGTAAAAGTAGCAATGCCACCAGATGGATATCAGGAGACCATATATTAATGTCATAAGGAGGATATCAAGGGTACATGTAGAAATGTCATCAGTTGAATATTATATATCCATGTATCCAATGTCAACATGGAGATATCTTGAGTCCATTTAGCAGAGTCATAGGGTGGATATCAGGAGTCTATGCAAAAAGATCATCATGTAGATATCAGGAGTCCAGGTAGCAATATCATCTGGATATCAGGAGCCCATGCATCAATTCCAGTAGTAGATATTAGAGGACTTTAATTACTTGGGGCAGCATGACAATTCTGCATTTCACTGGGTTTGGTAATATATTGATCTGGGACAGTTTGATAAAAAGCTAGGAATGTGATAAAGATGGGAGACACAAGGGAATCAATTAACCAGAGGTGATGAAAAAAGTTTGAGGATATCTCACATAAGGGTTTCCACTACCATGTGAAGTTCACTTCAGTGACATTAGCAGAAACAGTTTTAAATTGGGTAAATTGATGGGATTCGTGAAGTATCTGAGACAATATGACAATGAAGAAATGCAAAGTCTAAGAACATATATAATGTGGAGAGTATAGAAATGGAGTAATAAACTAAAAATACTGGAGAAGTGAGAAATGATAGGCTGGTATCTGACAGTAAGCAAAGTTGGTTGATCTATGCTGCAGAAGTGAGACAGTCTGGAAGTGTTCAGCTGCACTGGAAGAGCATTAACAGTGGATGCAGAAGACGGCCATGTGATACCTGGAGAAAGGAAGGAAGAACTACAGGAAGAAAAAGAGGAATAGACTGGAAGATTGAATGTGCCAAGTGTGATAGAATGCATTAGTGCAATAGGCAAGGTGGCAGTCTGTTAGACACAGCAGCCAAAGAGGGATAAAAATGGAGGCTGGACACGGGACTTCCATTGTCTGGTGAGCCAATGACTTTGCCTAGATATGGACCCAATACAACACAATAATATGACATTGGTTAAAAACTTTTTGTCACAATGGTGCCAGAATGAGAGAATAGTATAAAATATATTGATGATGGTTATCAAAAGTGGAATAATAGAATTCTTAAAACTAGTTTGAGAGATATGTAATACAGACTGGACATTTGCTGATATAATCTGCCAGTAAAACCTTGTAAATGAGAGATAGCATATATTGTGGCTTTGGATGACCAGTGGACAGCAGAACTCATTAGATGATCCCACCCATAACAGCAAAATTGGGAAGAATACTGTTAGAAAATAATGTGTAGATGTTATGGTGGACTGTTATTTTAAATTGATAATTATTATATTACACTGTCAAAAAACCTTCGCATCGAACACCACATCAACATATATTCAGCAAAATTCACTAATGCGATTCATTGAATACTTAAAGGGGAAAGACATAGTTGGCCACCTACATGATTTTGCCCTTTTCTCCACTGTAGTGCAATCTTGGAGTTGGTATATTTAGTAGGGGGTATGAGGGGGTTGTTTTAGGTAGATTTAGTTCCGTTGCATTCTAGGGCAAGTATTTGTTTGCCCTTTAAGTATTCAGTGAATCACAGAAGTGAATTTTACTGAAAATGTGTCAACAAAGTGGTGTTCAATGCAAGGGTATTTCAATGGCGTAATATACACCCTACAAATCCTTGGAGAATGCCAACCTGAAATGTTTAGGACTGGCAAAGGATATTGATTTATTAGATTGGCAACTTTTGATCAGATAGAAAACTAGAAAAATATTTTAAAGCACTGGAGCAGATGCCAGAGTGAAGAAAATATTCATTTAGACCCAGCTGACAGGCTGTGTCAAACACTTTAGAAAGGTCTAGGAAGAAAGAACCTACTATTTTACCATCTTTAAGCCTTGGACGTAGATCCTCATTAACGGCTGTCAGCGATATGTCTGTGTTGTGGCCAGAGTGGAAGTGCATCATTGTATTGCAGACAGGACATAGTGGATGTGTAAGAAATGTTTAAGTTATGAACAAAGTGAGTATTTTAAATAGAGAAGAGATTAAAGTTATCAGATAAGAATTAGTAAAGTCCGTAGAAGCTATTCGTAAGCAAAAGAAAAATAAGTGCATACAAATAAAATAATGGAAGATTTCCAACTTACATGAATATTTTCTTAACCCAATCAATTAATAAGCAGAGAGACGGGAATGCCAATGCCTCTGCAGTAAAACTCAAGTATGCAGCATGATATCATTTATTGTTTAACAGGGAGATTTTTTATTGGAAAGTAGTTTTTGTACGAAAGTGTTAGGGGATAAATGTAGTTGAAAAACAGGAAATGCATTAACAATTGCTATGTTTATTGTTAAATAATGTGCATGAGCAAGAAAGGAAAGTCCAGCTTTTATACAGTGCTTACTGAATTTATTTTCCAAAGTGAAAACTGGATAGCTTAGGTAGAAAACTAGATTAAATGTTTTACCCAACCTACTAACTGTGAAATATTGCTTCAGAACAATAATGAGGTTTATTTTACTTTCATTTTGTTAGCTAGGAAGAAGTTCCTCTTATTTGAAGTTGTAGCTGCTTTATACTGTTCATTACCTTGCAATACATTAGTATAAACTGAGAGGTTTTGGACTGATAGTACATTTCTCAAGCTAGATTAGAAAGAGTCAAGACCGACTCGATCAGTATTGTACAGCAGGGAGCACTTTTGATCTTAGCTTTTTTCCTGACTCTAGGTAGCACGATTGTTGAAAATACCTAGAAAGGACTTGCAAAGTAATCACTAACCTCAACCCTAGAGAAAGGAAAAAGTTAAGCTGAAGTACATAATATCTGAGCCTCAACTTAAACTGTTCAACCTCAGCCTAGCCTCAGGGTTTGTTCCTGATGCTGAAAGAACAGCCAGTGTGACTCCTGTACACAAGGGTGGCCCCTTCTACAGATACATACAGTTATAGACAAACATCCTCACTAGCCTCATAAGCAAAGGCATGGAGTGTATCACAGCATTCTTTTATGAAGACATGGAAAGTTTAATGGATCTGGATCCCAATCAATTTGTTTTGTGAAGGACAGGTTCTGTCTCTTGAACCTGGTAAGCTTCTATGCAAAGGTTAATGAGCCTGTAAACAGCAGTTGGTCTACACTACTTATCTCAATCTGGTTAAGACATGTGATACTAATCTTATGCTGTTATTGTTAATAAATTAGATAACCATAATGTATACCCTTATCCAATGGATTGCAAACTGGCTATCTGACAAATCTCAGGTTGTGAATGCTGCTGGTACCCTTTCTGAGCATAGAATTGTAGCTAGTAATATACCATGGGGATTAGTACCAGGATCTCTTCTGTTTGTCATTTATTTTACAGCTATCTATTCCATTATCCCAGAAGTAAAGTTGCTGAAGACTACAAACTGAGTAGTGCTATATGCTCATCCAATGATACAGGACTGGAATAAGTCATTGCATGAAAGTGCAGTGAAGTAGCATCCAGCAAAAAAAAAAAAAAAAGAAGAAGAAGAAGCTGCTCCCACCTCATACATTATACATAATACTCCTTTTCAAACTGACACAGATAAGTGACCTGGATACGTATGTGGACAATTAATTCCCATTCAATAATCATCGTCCATCATAGTCTGGAAATCCTTCAACGTGGCTCATTTAATGTCCAGTGAAGTCATCCTGACACTGTGCTCTTCCATTATTAGACCTGTCAATGAATACAACTAATGTTTTGGTATGTAGAAATTAAGGAATATTGTACAACCAGATAGGCCCCAAAGATACTTACCCAAGAAAACCAAAGACCTTAAATCTTTCAGCTATCCTGACAGATTAGCATAATTATCATTATGTTCAATAGCCTGCAGGCTGCTCTGAGGTGACCTTGTCTTGCTTTATAAGACATGGAAGGCCCAATCCTGTTTGGCCTTCTCTTTTTTTTGGAAAACCAGTGTCTCTACAGACTTTCACATTAGGGACCTAAATTTATACCAACATAACATGGAGAGATAGTTTCTTATCTGAATATATTCCCAGCCTAAGGAATAGGCTCCTACTACATGTCAAGAAAGCACTACTTTGACAATATTTAAGGCTAGTGAGGAAAACACTATTAAGTGTTTGAAAAGGGGAGGTATGACATTTTAAGTGCATCGGCTAAAAGGTGTATATGGCTGGGCATCTTACGATCCTAGTGATCAGTTATGTGCTGTTGTTTGTATGTTCCTACTATGACTGCAGAGTTTAAGAGACAGCCAATGAAACCATTTTAGCAGCAAAAGTGAACAGCTGAAAGTTTTTGATATTTTTGCACAAGCGGAGAGATGAGTGCTTTTCACATTAATGAGGTATGAATGGTCTGAGTGATAACCACTAAAACTGGACATAACTGCTTTAACCATGATGCACAGCCTAGATGGTATTTTTCTTTCACTGTGATTTATTGACTTAAGTACAAATCTGAAAAGATTTAAACATGGATGCTAGGGTGTGATTGGAAGTTATTTCAGACATGGTAGAGAATCTAGATAATTCTTTCCTAATCAATCATTATTTTCCAACATAGTCAGGTAATGACATGATGCTTGCAGTTGATTTACCAGTCCTAAGCCTCAGCACATACAAAGTATATGAACACAATGCAGCTGCAGTACTGGATTACTGAAGACTTATTATTCAGTGAAACATATGTCATAAAATGTATATTGTCTACTTTCGTACTGCCATTGTGATGGTATAGGGAACAGAGGAAGAACAGGTTTAAATGGAATAAGCAAATGAGGCTAGTAGCAGGTAATTAGGGACAATTATATATTTACTAAGAGAACATTTTGGGATACTCTGATTAGACATGGAAAAATGGACAAAGGTCTAGAGTTATTTTACTAGACTAGGGATATTAGAATCAAACATGCAGGAATATATTCAACGTGAATACAGCTGCAGCTCTAACAAAGGGCCATATTTGTGATTAGAACAGAGAAAGAAATGGGACAATGCTCAGTTGTGCATGACAAGCAACCCCCTCTGTGGTGTAGATGAAGCAAAGAAAAATCATCAATGTTGGACTAAAGGAAAGGTATGATGATGGACTTGGAGTAAGAAAACAGGCAGGGCATGCGTCCTGCCAGAATGGTCCTTGGACATGGGTGACAGCTAGAGATGGACCTCCAAGAACGTTAAAAAAGGAATGCTATGATGAGAAGTGAAACAGGTCTGTAAAGGTCAAGGACAGAAGAGAAGGGAAACATGACCCACAGGAGGATATTTCATGGAATAATGGCAGGAAAACTAATGGAAAATGTACGGCAGAGACGGAAGTCATAAATCAGGATACTGAATGTAAAAAATGCAAGACAGTAACAAAACGTTGTGGGTATTCAAAAGTGAATTAAGCAATATGGTTGTGTACTTCAGTACCTCTTCATGAGAATAGAAATATATTCAGTAAATCAGCGACATACCCATATTAAAAAGTGAAGGGGTTGTCAACAATGTACCCTGTTACTGAGATCATATATATTAATGTTACTGTGGTGACTGCTGTGGTTATGGCTAATTAGCATTTGTTGTATACCAGCCATATTTTAAAATGCATTATTATAATACTACCTACAATTTACATTGGCTAATGTTTACCAAACTAATATACTTTGTTTATATTAACTTGCTTTGCACTGTGCATTCATCTGAATTGTAATATTGTGCTTCATTGATACAGGTTATATGGTAAGAAAACTTTATTGTTTTCTGGCTGATTCTTTTTGCTGAAATGGATGACGTTTCAAGGTTAATAAATGTGCATGTATACCAATTTTTTAGTTCTTTCTAAGGCTTTCTGTATTCCTAAGTCGAAACCCAAAGTCCTCCATCTGTTTTCCTCCTGATAATGTTTTCATTCCCTGTCTCTGCTTTGCTACAGATACCTTATTTATGTTAACTTTCCTACTGTGAGTGAACATGTGCATTAAAGCTATTCAATAAAAGAAACACCATTTCCTTATGCTTCTTTTTTCAGAAGAACAATTTAGTGTTTTAAAAATTATTGGTATGGGCCCTACCCAGATGAATTAGAGGAGAAACTAATACATTTATAGAAATTTTGAGACTCTCAGGTCATTAACTTGTCTAATAAAAAAATTATATAAAGAAGTTGCAGTTGTCATTTTGTTCTCTTTACTTTCTATACATTGCCCACAGTGGTATAGTGGGTTTACTATCGAAATTGCAATCGCCCATCGTCCAGACCACTAACGCGAACTCCGAACAGCGACTGTTGGGATGTCGAACACCGATATTCCGAAATGCAAAATCTTGCCCCGTTGGACCCATGGTAGCACTTGTTTTGTGGTGTAGCGGTCGGAAATGTCGACGTTTGGTGTTTTAGTTCGATATCTTGCGGACTCAGCATTACAGCTTTCACATAAAGGAGTCGACAGTGTGTACATTCGATGATGGGCGATCGCAATTTTGATAGTAAACTGGTATAGTGCACTTGGCATAACTGTATGGGCATGAATTGTTGTCAGACAAACAAAAGTACAATAACTTTGTATTTAAATGTACATTAAATATGTGAGCAATAGACTTTTTAAGATATTCTTGTAACTAGATTGATAACATTTAAACCATTATTAAACATGTTTCATATTCGTGTACATTCAGATTAGGCACCAAAGTAACTAATGCCTTTGGGGCACCTACTTTTTATTGTATAAAAGGAGATGGTCATGAAGAATGTCAGATCCTGTCAAGGCAGCTGGGCTCAGACAAGAGTTAGAAAGTGAGTATTACACTTTCATCATACTCTCCCTTTTTCCAAGTTTAGCCAGTCCTTAAGTTGGCACAAAATATGGGGGTGTTGAGGCTTACACTCATGTCAGTGAGTACAGGGAGTCTGACCCCCTCCTTTGCAAAAAAAGTTTTTATGTTTTATTTTTTTTTTTTTTGAACAAGGAAGTTTCACTTTTTTGAATAATGCTCCCCATGATTTTAGATGTTTTGGGGTTGAATAGCTAAATGCCTATGAAACAAAACATGATTATTCATAGTAGACCAAATGCCTTTATTTTAATACTACCGAATCTGAAAAAAAAAATGCAATAAATTGCTGCTGTATGATGACGTTTCTGTAACTATTTATCCCCAGATTTCTGTCAAAGCTGACTTCATTTTGTGGTTTTATGAGTTCTGAAGAAAACAGAACAGTAGATTAGTTCAAGGGTGTTAGCAGAAAAGTTAGAAATCATATTTATGAAGAGATAACACTGAGAATATTTCTAAGGAACATATAAACAATGCCTTGACATCATATCCATAAATGGATTAGAAACTGTCCTTGTCGTGGAATGTCTAGATGATAATTTAATTACCATATTGTTCATAAATGCTTTGTAATTATAATTTGAATTTTTTTTAGAGAACATGCAAATGCTAAAATTTTAGAAATGGTTGATACAATCTTTTTTTTTTTTTTTTGATTTGATTCCCTTGAACATGTGTTCATGTTTCCTACAGACTTACTTTGTTAAGTGGTACCAAAAATATGTCATACAACTTAGTGACAATATCTAACTCTATAAACTCTACAATGCAAGGTAAAAAATGCATTTCCTGCATATAAATGCAAATTAAACCAGCATTTTGAAAATGTTCTACTATGAAAAATGACTTACATTTCTCCATTAAGATGCCCTTGCTGATGCAGCTTGTAAGCCTTGTACAAAAACTACATTTGCCATATTTAATATTCACATTCATTTTCAAGTAATTTTCCATTAATATAATTTATGCCAACCTGCATGTCCAGACAGAGTAATCTGCAGCAAAATCATTTCCAGGATCTCTTTGCCTACTACCTGGTGAATGGTTGTCATGTGAGATTGTTAATTTCCTTGTTCTTTTGCACAGTACTGAAGCGCATCAGACACTGCATAACTGCTTAAGTAATATTATGTGTTAACACTTAGCTCAGAATACTAATGAATCAGTGTATGTATTAAAAACGAGACCAGGGAAATAAAGCCGGCAGCTTTAGCATTTTTAATTGCATGCATATTCATTGTTTGAGCCAGTTTAATTCAGCTATAACCATAACCCTTAATTGATTTTAATTAATTCTTTATTAAATGTATATTCAGATTTTCACTGTTGTTTCATTTACAAATTAACTGCACAAATCTAAAAAGACTGAAGTGCATACAAATAGCCCAGTAACTTTCAAAGCACTCATGTATTCTTTTGTTTGTGTCAATACAAAATAATCTCAATGAAACACAGTAAATTTCCCTCTGCATGATAGAATTCCATAATCCAGTTACAGTTTCAGTATATGTATGAGTCATAATAATCTATTAAAAGGATAAATACAGCAGAGCTATATTTCCATTAACTAGCACATGCTCCTGCTGTTGTTACAGATGCATTAAGAATACTTCATAAGACTGAAAACATTTATTAATAAAGCTGTTGCACTGTTTTGTTTTGGAGAATGAGCTAGTAAGAATATGTGTTGGATATACAAACATCTCTCTCTCTCTCTCTCTCTGCCTATATATATATATATATATATATATATATATATATATATGTGTGTGTGTGTGTGTGTGTGTGTGTGTGTGTGTGTTTGTGTGTGTGTGTGTATAGATATATACAGTAGATAGATAGATGTAGATATATTCAAGATTATACTTAAAAATTAAACTTGCATGGCTATGCTTTGTAAAAAATGACTCTTGAAAATGAGGTTGTTGCATTTTTCGGCTTATCCAGGTTAGGGGACACCACAGCGGAACTCCAGTCCACTAAGGTTTGGTAGTGGATTTTTACGTGCTGAGTTACCAGCCCTGATGCACAACCTTCAACGAAGGCATGCCCATTCATGCATGTCTCCACACAGAAGATGCTCTAGCTGAGAATCGAACGGGACAACATCTTGCTGTGATGCGACAACGCTACTGCAGCACCACTACCGCGGGGGCTCTAGAAAATTAGGTGTTTATCAAAATCAAGCTTAATGGAAACCTGTAAAAATTAGCTCATAGTAGCCAAAGAATCCCTGCTAGGGATGAAGCAGAGAAAACAGTTCTAATAACTCTGAGGCATCTAGAAATTATAGAGTAAACATCCAATATGCAGTGGCATTGCAACTTTTAAACCCACATTTGTAGAAGGCATAGTTCCTAATTTACATGTGTGTATCAGATATAAAAAATATAATTGCAGACAAAATATGATGACTTAGTTCCCCTTCAGCAAAAAACACTTTTGTGTCATCAGGTGTGTGCTATATTAGGTCATTGTGCAGAGGCATGAATGTGGTCTTTATACTCTCTTTATTATTGAGATGGCATGCCTGTTATTCTTTATACTTTCTCTGGTATAAATAGAGACTATGTGAGATTCATTCTGTATAAATAAGCTTGAGGAGTACCAACAGTCATCAATTGTTGAGCCTACAATTTTATAGTACTTTCCATAGTATTTTCAAACAATGAAAACAATGTGTAATGGTGAGTCAGTCTGCCCAGACACTGAAAAACAGAAAAAATCACTTGCACCATGAGTATATGCAGCCTACATTTACTGAATGCTTTACTTGTCTGATAGTCATTTCATTTCTCTGCTTCCCTCTATGCCTATGTTTTTCTTTTTCTTTCTGTCTCTGCAAAAGTGACTAGCTGACAATTGGTATTTCTTTATATACCTAGTAGTGTCATTAATAATTTTGTTGACCTGTCAATTTTTAATGAGTTACCCCAGAGTCATCACGTTCCCACTTTTGCCATTTGTTTACTAGTAAAATACATGGACTGCAAAAGGATCATTTGTCATATAGCATTCACAAATGTAGTTTGGGACAAACTAAGATGCCCCGGTCCAATGAATAAGGGTAAAGGGGTGTGGGGAGGGCATAGAGGTAGGAATTAAGGTGAGGAGTTGTAGTTGGATAGGAGAGTGGGATTGTGGTGGTGAAAGGGTTAAAGAGAGAGGGAGATGTGAAAGGAAGTGAGGTAGGGGAAGGAGGGACTTCTGACAGGATTAAGTGTTAGGGATTAAAGAAAGTAGGCACATTTGGCATGAGTTGTTTGTGCAGTAACAACTAGCTTACGTCCAGACGACCTGTTGTTATTGTGGATGCAGATAGGCCTTGGATGGTGGGGAGAGAATGGGTTAAGTTAACTGGGTCAGTTCCCTCCTCTCCCTCTTGGTGTTTTTCTATAGTGTTTAATTTAATGTGGGGATGGAGTCTGGGAATATAGGTTGAGGAACAGGGCTTATTGGTAGGGAGGGGTGAAAGAATACTGAGAGCAGAGTGTGTGTGTGGGTGAATGGTTGGGGGGGGGGTTGTCAAAAAAAAAAAAAAAAAAGATAAAAGTGTCGGTGTGAGTGGTGCTCGGCTTACCTGGGTCCTGATATGATTCTCCAGTGGTCCGGTAGGCCTGGGGTTGTGGTGTTTTTTTCTCGGTGTCCTGGAGTGTTTGTTCATGGTTGAGGTCCTCCTGGTGGTCCGGTGGTGGCTCTGGTTGGGTGTTAGGGCCGGTCGCAGTGGTTGGGGTCTTTGTGGTCATCTGGTGCTGCTGAGGTTGCTCCCTGTCATCTGTGTGTCTCCAGGGGATCCGTCGGGCCTGTCATGCCTTTTCCCGGTTGGGCCATGCAGTTGAGTAACATCCATGGGGGTAGACCGGGTTTGTCATTACCTTCTTCTCATTTGGTGCCATGCAGTCAGTTAGGATCCATGTGGGTGGGCCGGGTAATCCAAAAAAAAAAAGGAAAAGTGTTCTCCCAGTGGTCGTGGTAGGCTGTGGGGGGTCCATCATTGTAGTCTGGTCCTATTAGCGTTAGGGGGTAGTGGTGGATCATCTCATCCTGCTCCCTGGTGGGTTCATAGGTTGTGGTGTCCTTTTTGTTAAGAAATGGTTCTCCTGGTGGTCGTGGTAGGCTGTGGGGGGTCCATCGCTGCAATCCAGTCTCATCTGCATTGGGGGTAGTGGCAGATCATCTTTTCTTGCTCCCTGGTGGGTCCATGGGTTTTTTGTGTGCCTTCTCCGGTCCCTGGTTCTGTCCGTGCTTTGGGATGATCATCGCAGCTGTGTGGGTGTCTCTGCATCCTTGTTTCAGTGGTGGTAGTGGTGGTAATTACTTTCCATCCTCCCTGGTGTTTTGGTGGGTAGCTTCTGCCATTCTTTCAGCCGTTAGGTCTGGGCGTCGGTTTGCTCATGCACACTGCTGTCCTTGGCCGTTACCTCTCTGGATTGTCATTCTGGGAGGAAAGGTAAGTGTTTTCAGGCTCAATTGTGGTTGAATGGTAATAGAATTGGGTGGCTGGTATGTAGGTATACAGTTAGAAGTGCAGGATTACTTATTTATTTAATATTTAATAATATATTTATTTTTATATAGATGGCTATATATATGGGGAGTGATATTGATAGGTGATATTCTAGGGTTAGGAAGGGGTTGAAAACTGTAGGAGGTGTGGCTGATTGGGTGTGCAGCTGAAAGGTGAAGTGTGTGCCAGGCAGGGACATATTTTAAGGTACGGGGAAGATAGGAGTGCATTAGTTAAGTGATTACACTGTATGATTGGTAGGTAAGCTATGCAAGGGGTGGTTTTTGGCTGCAGAGTATAGGTTAGTAAGGGAGTTGGCAGAGTGTGGTAGGGCAAGGCAACACTAGGGGTTGGAGGGGAGTAGAGCAGTCAGGTTTGTGGAACAGTTTTAATATTGTGTTTCTCTTTTACAGATGGCTAAATTACCAGAACTAAGGCAGAGATGGCAAGTTATTGTGGCCCAAGTGAAGGAGCTGTTCCAGGAGACGGCAACATCTGAAGTGGTACAGGAACCTGAACAGACCCTAGGTTGGAAGAGGTGGCACACAGCAGTAGGAACCCCAGCTCGAGGGAAAAAGCAACACGCATTGCAGCAGGCAGTAGCAGTGGATACACCGGTTCCCAGTACGTCTCAAGACAAAGGTGCAGGTAATGGTTTTACTATGGCAGTATTGTCTGGGGAGCTAGGGGTTGAGGATTGTGGTGGGGGAGGGATGATGAAGACTTGTTTGTTGGGGACCTCGGGTGTGGTTTGCAAGGGATAGAGGAGGCTCAGAGGCAACTAGCACAGGGTGCCAGGTAGCCAGTTAAAGATGCGACGGGGGTGGCTGTTGGTTCCGAGGACAGTTCGGTCTTAGGCTCGGAGGTAGGCTCTGACTTTGGGCTGTGGCCGGGGAACTGGTTGGCTACCCAATCTATGGGACAGGGGACAGGAGCAGTTTTCCTGACTCCACACATTCCGAGCTCAGTTAAGGAAAAAATTTGGAAAGGAGAGTATGTGGATTTGTTTGAGCTGATCGATGAGGCAGGGGTTCAATGGCTAGTGGAAGCAGAGTCCTCTAATAGCAAGGACTTGTTGGCAGCTTTAGCGGCATTGGGAAGGCAGAGGGTAGGTAAGCTTCACCCTAGAACATGGGATAATTGGGTGGTTGGCATTATTTATTTTATGGCAGTGCAGCTGGAGAAGGATGGGTCTTTGGGCCTGCCACTTCTAGGCTATTTCCTTACCATTTGTGAGGCTCAACGGTTAAGGGAGGTAATGCGTGGCTTTGGTACAGTCAGTGTTTCCGCAAACAGAAGGCTGCAGACCAGTCACTCCATTGGGAGGTGCATCTTCCAGAAGTATGGTTGGCTACAATGATGGATAGTTACGGTGGCTTTAACAGAAGGGTAAGTGAGGCAGAAGCAGTGGGTGTGTGTTGATAATTTAATAGTGGTTCCTGTTTATGGGTGGGGTGCAAAATTGCACACATTTGTTCAAGATGTGGAGGGAGTCATTCAGCCATTGGCTGTAGTCGGCAAGATCTGTCCAGCTGGAACTCTAATGTTATGGGTATTGAGGATGGATTTGGTGGGCAAGGCTTCTCGCAAGACTTTCAACTGGTCTGGGGGAGGGGTTATTTTCATGGGTCCCGGGGATTTGGACTCGGGTTCTTTAGAGGCAGTAGAGGAAGGAGCACCATTCCCTATTAAGGTGGACGTTCTCTGGGGTATGCTTTGTCAGTTTCCGGGTCTGGCCATCAAAGATGAGTTAATACAAGGATTTCAAGGGGGGTTTCATATAAAGTCCACTGTGGGAGGGGGTAGGGGGGTTGCAAGAATCTGCGATCTGTTCAACGTAAAGAGGATATCTTGGAGGTTTTAGGGGAGAAAGAGTGTTGGGCAGGGTGGTTATTGGGTCCTTTTGACAGTCCACCTTTCAGTACTTACAGGTTGTCACCTTTGGGATTGGTGCCGAAGATGCAGGCGGGGGAATTCAGAATGATACATCACTTGTCGTATCCGGAAGGGAATTCAGTAATTAATTTTATTGCAGAAAGGGAGGTTAGGGTGCATTACGCTTCCTTAGATGATGCAGTGAAAGTCATTAGGGAATTTAGGGAGCCATGGTTGGTTAAGGTTGACATTGAGTCGGCTTTTCGATTGTTGCCTATTAGGAGTGAGGACTGGCTATTACTGGGGATGCGGGTAGGTGATAAGTACTACTTCAATAAAGCTGTGCCTATGGGTTGTTCAATGGCATGTGTGACTTTTGAGAAGTTCAGTACAGTATTGCATTGGATTTGACAGCAGAGAGTGGAAACTCAAAAGGCAGAGCATTATTTAGATGATTTCTTGTTGGTGGGCGAAGGAAGGGTAGGAGCACAGCAGGGGCTGCGGGAGTTTACGATTATGTGGAGGAGTTAGGGGTGCCATTGGGTCAGCATAAGATGGAGGGTCTGGCAAGACCATTAGAATTTCTGGGATTAACAGTTGATGCGGTGCGGGGACTGCTTTGCTTACCCAAGAATAAAATAGAGAGGCTTAGGTCAGCTATATGTTTGGTGATGGGTAAGGATACAATTCGGATTCATTCAGTTATGGAGTTGCTTGGGCTTTTAAATTTTGCCTGTCGAGCGGTGCACCCAGGGTGAGCTTTTTGCAGGTCAGTGGCGTATTTGTTGAAAGGGGGTCAGAGCAAATACCATTGGGTTAGGGTGACCCAACTGGTGTGGGAGGACTTGGTGTTGTGTAATGGGTTTTTGCAACAATTTAATGGGATATCTTTTTGGCAGTCAGACTGGGTGGGGCAGGAGGAACTTCAGTTGTTTAGAGACACAGCTGGGGGTGCTGGCATGGGGGCCTATTTCGGGGGTTGGTGGTTTGCGGCTGAATGGCTGCAGGAATGGAAGGAGGTATGGAAGCGGGATATGGTCTTTCTAGATTTGATGCCTATATGGGCAGCTTCTGTGGTGTGGAAGGAGCATTTGAGGGGCAAACGTGTAGTTTTTCACTCTGACAATATGGCTGTAGTGAGGGTATTGCAAAAGAAGATGGCTAAGTCGGGTTTGTTATTGCTGGTATTACTTAAATTGGTTTTGCAGAGCTTCTTAATAAATTTTTCTTTTACAGGAGTGCATGTGCCTTGCATAAGAAATGAGATTGCTGAAAGCTTGTCCCAATTTCAGTTTTGCAGGTTTCGAAGGTTGGTTCCATGTGCGGAGGAGGTACCAGAAACCCTGACAGAGTAGGTGTGGAATCTTGGGTCGATGTAGCCAGGCAGTTGGTACAGCATTCCTCGTCCCCTTCTATGAGGAAAACATATGGAAGGGCTCTTTCTGATTTTAATCAGGTTATTTTGCAGCTGCCAGAAGAGGAAGGGGTATGGTCAGAGGAATTACTATTGCAATATGTAGCTCATGCTTGGGGGATAGGCAAGGCTTTGCAGACAGTTAAGGTGGATTTGGCTGCAATTAGCATTTTTGCTAAGGTAGCGGGGTTGCAGGATTTCACTAAGTCTTGGACATTAGGGAGTATGTTGAGGGGTTGGGGGAGAGTGGTGGTGGAACATAGGGATATTCGATGGCCACTTATGAGGGTTATATTGAAATTTTTGTTGAAACGGTTAGGTTTGTTACAAGGGGGGTCTTTGGATTGCATTATGTGGGATGCGTTAAGTACATGGTTATATTTTGGCACTTTCCGTATTTCGGAGTTGTTAGGCTCGTTATGTTGGAAGGATGTTATCATAGGGGAGGGTGAGGTTACTATTGCATTAAGGAGGAGTAAGACAGATCAGTTGGGTAGGGGATGTGTGGCGCTGCTTAAAACAGACAAGAATCCTTGCATTTGTCCAGTAATGTGGGCTAAATAATTTATGAAGAGGCAGAAGGGGAGTGTGGATCAGTTCATTTTTTGTTCAATAGATGGGAAAGTGTTGTCAAGTAGTAGATTCATAACTTTGGGGAGGAGGGTTTTATGTTGCTTGGGATTTCCAGTGGAGAGGTTTGCAGCTCACTCGTTCAGGATAGGTAGGGCCTCAGATTTAGCTAGAGAGGGTAGTTCCATTGATTTGATTAAAAGAGTGGGTAGGTGGTCTTCAAATGCATTTTTGTCTTATATTAGATATGTTGTGGTCTGATTATTAATTTTCTCTTCTTTTTTTTTTTTTAGGAAAGCATATTATCATCTTGGGGAATTTGTATATCCACTGGGCAGAGAAGCGTGCTTTAGTTAGGGATGATGGGGAAAATTTGAGTTTATCACATTTAGGGTGGTCAGTGACTTGGCATGGTGTTAGGGGTCTTAGGTGGGATGTTGCATGAATTTGAGAGGGCTAAACTGAAGGTGGGTTGTCCTTGTATACTAGTCATTCATTTGGGGGGCAATGATTTAGGCATTGTTTCCAAAAAACAATTAGTGGACATTATTCTGCAGGATTTGATGAGATTACAGACGTTGTACCTGGGTATGGAAATTGTGTGGTCAGAGTTCCTCATTTGTGTTGGATGGCTGAGTATAGTTATAGGGCAATTGAAAGGGTCAGAAAGTGTGTCAATCAAAGGCTGGCTAGGCAGTTAAGAATTTTGGGGATGCATACCATTGACCGTAGAGATTTTGGGGATGGGGAAGAGTCTTGGTACTGAACTGATGTGGTAGGATATGATTGCAGCTAGGGTTTAGGAGCAGGAACATCCTGGGTCCGGGCTGGTGGTGGAGAAGAGGGACAGGGTTTTCCTCTTCTGTTCCCCCTCTAAAGAAGGTGGTTATTGGTTAATGGTTTGGCGGAGAAGAGGGACAGGATTGTCCTCTTCTGTTCCCCCCTCTAAAGAAGGTGGTTATTGGTTAATGGTTTGGTATGGAGGTAAGGTGAGTAGGTACGCTGCCTCTTTATGTGGGTGAGTAGGTATGCTACCCCGGTGGAGGAGGTATCAGGGTGAGTAGGTACGCTACCCTGAGGTATATTCGTCCAGGGTGAGTGGTTACGCTGCCCTGAGATCATCATTGCTGAAGAAGATAACTAATGTTGTTTTTGTGTGTATAAGTTCATTGTATAATAGAGTTTAATAAAGGTCATCAAAAGAATGTCTTTATGTGTTTGGTGTGGTTATTTAAAGGGGGGATGGGACAAACATATTTCTTCTTTGAACATTGCCCTATCCAAAACAGACCTGTGTCTCACACAGTTAGTTCCTTTTATGATGCTATTTACTAGTTCAACCATTCTACCAAACTACAACAAGGACCACTTTTCAGATCATGTACCATAAGTCTTATTAGCATGATGACTTCAAGACTTATCCAGCTTGGTCATTTTTATACCCCCCCCCCCCAATTCCAACAGTTAAAAGAGCCTTCATTTTCATTTTTTTACTCATTTAATTCAGTCCATTCAAAATCTGTTCTTCTCATTAACTTCACCTTACAATATCTCTATCCTCATTTCATTATTCTAATTCTTAAGACCTCCACAGTTTAGCACCTATTAAAGAAAGTAAGAACTGTCTCCCTTACAACTGACCAACTTTAATTTTAATTTCTGAGTATCACTTCTCCTTCTGTCATTTACCTTGTTACAATTCTAGTAAACAGATGCATCTTAGGAAGCAAATGTCCTTACTGATGATAAAAACAACCATTAACAGCACCTCTCCATAAAAGTGATCTGTCTTTAATTTAAAATAATTATTGTCCTAGTTAATACTTTCCCACTTCAAATATCTTAGAAAAATGTATCCACCAGCAGTTACTGAACTATCTTTTCAAATACAGTCAGATAGTTCCTACTTATCATGGTTCAGGTATTAGCAAGATGCTAAGAATGCTCTTGTTGATGTCACTGACTACATCCACTCAACTTATCTTGTGCTGGATAAGTTTTTCTGAACCTATCAAAAGCTTTCGATGAATTTTCTGAACCTATCAAAAGCTTTTGATGAAGTGCCTCATGATAATCTTATTTTATGTCATGAATGCATGGGTCTCTGTGAAAGCTCTATAACATGGTTTTCTAGTTATCTGAAATGCAGAACACAGACGATAAAATTACACAGTATACAGATAGTAACAAACACTGAAAATTTGAAGGTGCTGAGGGTAAATAATTTAATAAGCTCTTGCTATCATATTTATTATGCATAACTGTGACATTGTTATGTTTTTTAAGATAACTTATTCTGGGTGTTTCTTTTGGTGCAGTGTCTGTGCTTTTAATCATTACATCAGCAGCAGGAGGATAAGGAAATGACTGGGGTGTCAGATGGACATTGAAGTAAGTTAGGCATGAAATCTAAGTAGAAACTTCTATCTTGTGGTTAGGGTTGCACCAAGATAATCAGGGTTGTGGTTATAAAGATGCAACAGATATTGATGCTGTGCATACTGAAACACGTGCTATTTGTTGATTCTGATGCTCACCCACTACTAGAAAATCCTGTTATAGTCAAACCTCTGATACAAATATTCATCCTCATTCCTATGACTGTGATCTTGGTGTCTACATCTACCCATTGCTCAGGGGCTCAGAGTCCCTTCCTAGTGCAAAGCAAGACGATTGGCTGTATTGCTAACATATGGCCTATCAATAAAGCACTGGACATGTAATATACAGTGAGAATGAATCAGTTCTCAGTGATATGGAGAAAGACGTACAAGATTAATTATTATCTGACTGCGTGTGAAGCAGGATTTAACAGCATTAAGTACAGCTTACATATTATAGTAAAACCAAAATGGAAACATTTTGTCCAGTGTGAGTAAATCCTGACTCACTCATGAGCTGGCATTGATTATTGATATTAGAGCCTGGAGTCAGTTAAAAAGATATGTCTTACCTTTATTGAATAACACAGTTGTAAAATAAATATATTATGACATGGTGGCTGTCTACACCAAACAAAGTACAATGGCCTCTGTACCTTTTGAACCTATGCACATTTCTATAACTGATCATTTATAGTGAAGGGAAGTATTTGCTTTGTAGCATTTGCCTCTCATGTTATAATATTAAGGGGATGTAGCTAAATTTTTTCATGTAGAGTGTTCAGTGCAGAACTGGGTATATTTTTATTTGGTATAATTTCTTGAACTTGCCGCTGGTCTAATAGCAGCTAGTTAATTATATGTTTGCAGAATTTACCATTTTTTGCTAATAATTGTATGCTGCCATCACCTAGAAGATTCCATTTAGGTGATCAAACTGCTCTGTTTGAATGTCATTTTTAGAACTGGTGCATTATTGCAAGCATTATCTTTGGCAATATCTAAAAAGCTTTAAAGTCAGTTGATTATTGTCTTCTAAATAATAAACTTAAAATATGTGAATTTAGTTATGAAACTGTCAAATAAATTTAAATACCTCACAGGGTGAACCAGGGTGAACATTTCAAGTAAAATTTAGCCTTGTCAGATGTGCAGTTTTAGGATGGGAATGATTTGAGGCTTTGCATGTTGGCATTATGTTTTTTTTTGTTTGTTTGTTCGTTTACTGTTTACCAGTGATCTGATGTTGGAGAACATATGACATCTTGTTTTTCAAACTAGGCATATCTAAAATAGGTAAATAGTTATCTAAAAAGAAATACAGAATCATTTCCATAGTTTTTGGCATGGGATACACTGAAAGAATCTTAAAGTTAACAATAAGAAAAGATATTTATATGACATTTGGTTTCCCTAAAAAAAAAAAAAAAAAAAAAAAAAAAAAAAATCACATCCAATTTTTCAAGCTTTTCAAAATTTACATATCTTAAATTCAAAGCCATAAATATCTATGAATCTGGTTTGAATTCACTCTTTCTCAGATGGAAATGGATGTTGACAAGTACTTTGGATGCTGTAAGCCATGTCAACTCTTAACTTTGAAAGCCAGACAAAATGTTGGTAAATACAGACCGTTACTGCGCAGGCCTACATAAAGCATGTTAGTTGTCAGCCTGTGCACGGACAGTCTTGCTATTACTTTCTTTGACTTAACAGGCTCATACGTCTCAGGTGCTATGCTTTTTTCCAGAAAATTACATATATTATCAAAACAGTGAGTGATAACCTTCAAAACGTGCTTAGTTCAGAATCTGATGAAAGGCCTTCCAAAAATATGACCCACTACCTAAAATCATCACCCAGTGTAAGCAAAAAATAAGCAGAATTATGTAACTTCTCAATCTAGGCTTGCCAGATACCTGGCAACATCCTACAAATGCAAATATTGCAAAGAAGACGATGGACAAAGGCAATTTTCTACCACGTAGTAACGATTTTTATTAGAGCTAAACTGTTCTCTTTCAAAAATATTTGTAACATTATTATGTGCTAATTTTCTCTTTTTGACCATTAACTTCATGCCCTAAATGTTCTATATGCAATGATATATTTTCAATATTTACAATATTTATTAACTCTTCCTTTTTGCTTACAATATAGCAAACTGCATGGGATTGTATATGTGAATGCAACTTATGACATCACTGCTACAAAAGATAAAAACTACTCGAAAATGTTTGAAACATTCATTATAAAATAACACTGACAAATTATATTATAGTTTAAACATACACACACACACACACACACACACACACACACACACACACACACACACACACACACACACACACACACACACACACACACACACACACACACACACACACACACACACACACACACGTATATACTGTCCAAAGGCTTATACTGAATAATATCATAGTGATATAGATTTCTAAGAATCTCTGGGAAAGGAGTATAGTAAGTTTACAAGAGCATACTTTATACACTGTACAGTTACAAAAACAGAATAGGAAATGGTATCAAAGACAGAGAAGCACATATGCACTGACACTCTCTTGCTCTTTTGGCTTTGCTGGGCTTAACTGTACTGCAAGTACTTCCATCGAAGTGAATGGTTAACTTTCTTCCTCCTGAAGTGAAATTTGACTTGCTTGAGTAATTCACTGTATTGTTTGCTCTTGTAAAGTGGGCTCCTCAAACTTTTCATATGGCTTATTAGCTTTACTTACTTTCCCTGGACTGCTGCATTAGCATCTGGCTTTGCCTGTGAGGCAAGTCTCTATATTAACAGCCCCAAAGTGAAAAACTTATTGGGAAAATGAGTCTATGAATCAGAAGGATTTAGAAAGAATTAACCAAAATGATCATGTAAAAAAAAAAAAAGAAACTCCTCATGGGTTGAATAAAATTGCACAGAAGTTATATAGTAGACTAGTAATACAGTTTTTGGTTTGCCATTAGTATTAAGGTGTTTATCTCACAGACGTAAGTTGCAGGGTTTGATTCTCACCTTTGTTGAAATAGGCTTGGCTTAAAATGGCCCTTCAGGGCAGCTAGTCTAGTTCTTCCATACGAACACAACAATGTGATGAAGATAATCTTAATAGTGTATTGTTAAGTTTTTCTTTCCAGTTTTGGCAAGGTGTAAAAGTTCTTCATGACAGTTTAGCATTGTTCTTTGTTTAAATGTCCTTTTTGCCATTACTAATTTACTGTAGTCCGATTTATACCCTTCGCATCATGCTTTAACTTCTGCTGTACCTTTTTTCTCAAAAATTGTTATTGATTTTAACACGTACAATATCTAAAAATAAAAGGAGGGCACTCAATTAAATTTGTCAGACTGCAACAGAAACATTATTATAATTATGCTCTGAGCATACCTTCAATATTGATTTCAGTTATATTTTGATATTGACATCGCTAACTTATAGTTACTGCACTTTTAAAGTAATTTACAACATTTTGAAATATTTGTACCTTATGAATTGTGGCATGACTGGAAAGGGTCTATGGACCACTCCATGAAGCTGGTTATAAAAATAAATGAATACAAACAGATAAACAAAAAGTACCATATGCATGTCAGTAAGGATAGCTATCCATAAATGCTAGGTTTGAAAACAACTTGAACCTAAGAATGCAGAAGCATACTATAGTTTTATCAGTTGATTCAGGAAAAAAAAATTCCTGTATCATTGACACATATGATGTGCTAGAAGCTGATATGTCAAAGACAGTGGAGATTTTTAATACTCAGCTGAACAATGATGCTTTACATTCTAATGGAACAAATTGGAGTGTTAATTTACAGGATTCTTGTGATACTTGTCCTTTAATTACTAGAAATATTAATCATAAATCTCTGAAAAAAGTTAAAAACAATATATCCATGGGTCTTGATGACATCCTCTTATTATTAATAAGCTTGTACCAATACTATCACCAAACTTAGTTATTATTTTCAGTAAATTATTATCAACTGGTACAGTGCCAAAAATGTGAAAATTATCTAGTATTACTCCTATATTAGAAAAAGTAAATCCACTTCAATTTCGAGTAAATATTTTGAGAAGTGTCTGCTAGAACTAATACCAAATGAAACATATCACCTTGATATAATAGATTTACATCAGTATGGTTTCATTAAGGGTAGACTGGTATTTACTAATTTGACTAATTTTTTTGATCAGGATACTATGCTATGGATATGGGGTTCTCTTATGGTACTATTTTTGGACCTGGCTACTGTCTTTTATTTTATTTCTCATCTTTCTATTGGTATGACAGTTGGGGCTCTACATTACAATTTTTATATATTTAATTGTATAATAAATCGGTTTGAATGGAAGATATGTCGTAATCATAGGCCATGCCTCTAAACTTATCAAGGTCGTAATAGGTGTACCCCAGAGCTCTGTGTTGGGATGAATGTTATTTAACATAGTATTTTCATCTATTCCATCATCAGTTTCCTTTGGATGAATAAATGCTCAGACAATTGTAAACCAGGTTTTGCTCTGACCATTATAAAGGACTTTATGGAGATTAATGGATTTTTTTAAATTGTTTCTTCTTGGGCATCTCAAGTAGGTATTGGTTTTAGCATTGTCAAATGTAAAAAAATGTATTTTGGAAATCCTACCATAAAAATTAATGTCTGTCTGTAGGAACTAGTTTTGGAAGAGTTAAACTGTTATAAAGACATGGATATATATATATATATATATATATATATATATATATATATATATATATAGATTAGATATAGATACAATAGATATATATATATATATATATATATATATATATATATATATATATATATATATATATATATATATATATATATATATATATATATATATATATATAGTTCTTTCGGCTTTTCCCAGTTAGGGGTCACCACAACAGAACTCTGGTCCGCTAATGATCAGCGGTAGATTTTTACAGTGTCGAGGTGCCAGCTCGATGCCCAGCCTTCAACAAAGGCACACCAATTTCATGCATGTCTTTCGAACGCCACTCGACCGTGGGAAGGACATGCAGACTCCACAAAGAAGGTGCTCCAGCCGAGAATCGATTGGGAGAACCTCTTGCTTTGAGGCGACAATGCTACCACTGCACCACCGTGGCTTCTACACACATGCGCGCACAGACACACACACACACACATATATATATATATATATATATAGATAGATACATATGCTATACAGATATAGATATATAGATAAATATATTCTTTTATATATAATCTTTTTCCACTCATTTAGATCACATTATTAAAAAAGTTCTTATAAAAGTCAAGTTGCTTCTTAAAATAGTTTGAATAATAATATTGACAATCTGATTTATCTTGATAGTACTTGTATTAGACCTTTATTGGAGTGCAACAATTCATTCTGTATGCGTAGAGTTAAAATTTGAAATAAATTAGAATTCGTTTATAGAAGGTTTCTAAGAGAATATTAAGACTTTCTAATCTGCATTATCAAGAGAAATATAAAGCAACTAGATTATATTCATTGCATTACAGATGTTACAGAGGTAGAATGATTCTAGTTTTTTTAAAGCCTTAAGAAATAAGGAATTAACATTATTATTATTAAACCTTGAAATTAATAGTCACAACATTAGTCTGAAGCATAAGATGTTCAAATTTTCTATAAGTTTTAGTAGAACAAGAAGGCAATCTTACATTATACAAATGTTGATTTTATGGAATTATTTTCCAATTATGGGTCACAGCTCATCTAATTTAGATCCATTTAAAAGAAACATTGATAACTGGATTGGTTCTGATGAATATAATCCTATTTATTTGGAGTCTGTGTTACTAGAAGGCCTTATGATCAGAACATAGTATAATATCTTGGGAACAATGAACTTATAATGTAAATGTTTTAGTTCTATCAGTGGCTTGCAAGCAGCCAGCAAACTAAGAGTTTTTATTTATGTGTATTCAGGGACTAGAGTTCTATATAAAAGCTGTCATAACATCCTTGTTTATTAATTATCTAATCTGGTTGCTTATTTATTGATTGATGTATTTATTAATTTTGGGGCAATTGTGTTTCCAGATAAAATTTAATTTCTAGTAGATATCTGGGGATAAAAGATCTAGCATGCAACTAATTCATTGATTCTTTCACTATGAGTAGACCAAGTTCATCCTACCAAGGATTGGTATCTCCAGACTCCATTCTCCCCAAAACAGCCAAAAAACAGATTTTTAAGTGCTCCCCGTGTGGAGGACAAGCCTCATATCCCCCCCCCCCCCAACTTATGCAGCACTATGGTTACAGCAACTCGAAAAAGTGGGAAATTACTCCTAAAAATGGCTTCACTGTTGGCACAACTTACTGGCAGTGATTTCCTGCGGAGGAGTTCTGACCCACAGTGTGTTGATTCTCAGGCAAATGAAGCGCATGAACTCAAGTCTGCATCCAACAGGAGGATAAAATTCACCAACCTAAAATTACATTGTCATTTCAAACTTACAGAGAGTGAAGGCAACAATGTGTAGACTTAAACATAGAGTATGCTATTCCTGGACTACAAATTATGTAGGGTATCCAAAACTCCCATACCACAGAAGCACAAATAGAGCTGCTTAAAAAGCAGGCTGAAGAAAGAATGGAAGATCTCAGCTAACACTGCAACTATATGCAAAACTGTTGTGGATATCAAGTACAGATCATAAATGGCATGAAAGAGTGACTAATATGGCTGCAAAATGGACAAAAATCATATACCGTGGAAAGCAATTCAGAATATACACTGCATAGTCAAACATAAAAATAGCCTTAGCAATGAACTCTCTTGTAAATGCATTCATAGCTGTGGCATTATCTAACATGTGCATCATAAACCCAAAGCAATTTTACAACTGCTTCTTCTAAATCAAACAGATCCATATGTCATGTTTTATGCCAGTGTTAGATATGACACTTATTTATATCCTAGGTCTGTTTAGCTACCTGTATTCTGTCTTTATAGGTGCATAGTTTTGTAGGCAAGCACTTAGTTAGCTGCAATTAGGTGCTTGAATTAATATATCCCATTACGTGTTAGACTGGTCTTACCTATCACATGGTTGATAATTATTTAGTACCCTTAGTGAGTCTAACTGAAATCATACCACGGATAATTTTAGGAGATCCATGTGTGGGATAAAGCATTTAAGAGATAACACTGTCCATTAGTAGTACAGGCAGCAGTCCTGGGGAAAATCTTTGGTTACCCAGCCATAGATCCAAGCTATGCTTGAATATTTATAGGGATGAAATTTGTTTTATGTAGATGGAAACTCTGCTCTAGAGCAGTGTTATTCCCTGTGATATATACCTACAGCTCCAGTCCCATTCTATTGATGTTGCAGAAGAGGTTTAAATCCCTAGACTGAGTATTTCTGATGATATTTGACTTGCTGATGTATACAAAATCCATCAGTACGGGCTTGGCAGATACCTTGCATGCCAAATACAGATCACCCCTTAACAGTCTGTAGGATACAAATATACTGGCAATGCACTGAGTCAGTCCATGTAGGACATATTGTTTAGACTTGTATCCTTTTAGTAAGGTAGTTTTGTGGACTTTCCAGATACATGCCAAAGTGAGCATTATACTCAATGACTGGTCTAATGAAGACTGTATAAAAGGGGACAATGACATCCCTAGATCTAGACACAATCCCTTTGTTTATAAACTATATATATAGCTGTATATAGTTTGTACAACTTATTACTTAATCTGTAATATATTTTTCATGCATTATTATGTAACATACATATTAGGAGCTCTCTTCTATCTTCTGTATAATGTATGTTCAACTTTATTGCTTGTTTTATATTTGCTTATTTTCTTCTTTTATTGTATCCACAAATTGTACTCCTGTGTGATTGTCTTAGTTTTTGTAATGAATGTTGATTTGTAATTCTGTTTAAATTGTACTATGGAGCTTTTCTCACTGGGCCTCCACTGAAAATGGGGTCATAGCTAGTTGGACTTTACTGGTAAACAAATGTCAAATAAATAAATAAATAAACAAAAAGCTGTGCAATATAGAAGGGTCTTCTTATGACAATGAACAGATGTTTTTAGAATGTTAGACCACTCTCTACACAAATTTCCAAATTGCAAACGAGTGGGTCAACAAGAATTGTCAATGTGGTAGTTTCCCATGGTAGATAAATTCCCAGGATACAGCAATGCATTTTTTGGTATTTATTGCAGAGAAAGAATGCTGGTTGATTGGAGCCACCTTTTATCAAGATGTGAGAATAATCATAAATGGTAATATAATTCAAAACTGAAAGGCCCAGACATTGAAATATTATCAAGATTATGAAAATGTATGATATGCAACCCCTTTCTGCATGCAGGTTTTCTGTATTCTGTCACAGAATATCAGTCATCAGATGGTGCCCTTAATGGTTACCATAAACATTACTAGACCCACCACCTAACATCAAAAATGTTAAGAACTTCTCTTGGGTAAATTGCCCCATTAATGAACATCATAGCTAGATTCTAAGCTCCCCCAAATCCAGAAAACACAGAAACCTATGCAGGGCATACACAAAAGCCCTGTACAACCATATACACAGCTGCATATGAAAGGCATTACCAGACCCAAATAAACCCAGGTCAAACTGCAAAAGCAAGTCACCCTATTATATCCCTGATATTAATAGGTTATACAACAAAAGAAAGAAAATCCTGTCAAGAAGTAAGAAATAGTATGTACAAGAAAGCAAAAAAATCCCTCACTAGTCTAAACTAGTGAATCATGGAACTAATCGAGTCTTTAAAAGCAGACTTTGAGGTAAAAATAGCCTCTGAAGCTAAGGGGAACCATAAGTATTTTTCATTCATGTCTGCAATCTTAAGTGCAACACCCAGCAATGTGCAGAATTACATAGCATCACCTATACTCAGCCAGAAGATATAGCAAATCTGCTGACTGACACATTCAACTCAACTTTCACCTTACCGTCACCCCCATTTCTCCCCCAAGAAATACCTTCCATCTCTCCAATGCCAATTATCATGAAAGCACTCGAGCAATGGGATTGGAACCAGAACCAAAACTCAAAAAACCAACCAATCCTAGGTATAAGACTGACCGCTCCACAACTAGTAGTCCAAAGAAGAATGAAATTTATTCCAAGATACACAAAAGTTCTGCTCAACCACAATGGTATAGAATACAACGATAATCCCAGCAGTAGTAGCGCTTTCATCTGTAATCTTAACAGACTTTATCAAACTGTTGAATTTCCTTCAGCATTGCTCTTTTATACAATTGTATTCTAATTAATATCCAATTAACATTTAAAAACACAGTCCTTTAAAAAAAATGTTTAACTTCTCTCCAAATAAAATGCATATGTAAGGAAACGGAAAACACAATGTCCATTAAATATAAACCTAAAAACACAATTATAAATATGAATAGGGCCTAAACAAAAAACAACTCCTTTGGGTACTCTATTATAGAATATTATTAACTTTTTTATAATTTTCTAGCTCTCTGTCTTAAAACTGGTTGAAGGGATAAATACTCATTAATAACTGGGGCTTCTGTTGCATTTAAGGTTAACTGCCAATGCAGTTCCCTAATATCTATCTCGTTCCCCCAGTCACCACCTCTTATGTTCCTTTTGACTATCTCTAAAATACCAAACTTAAAACAAGTAAAATTGGGGCATAATTGTGAACGTTTAAAAAGGGCATTATTTTTATTCTGCATTTCCATAGCATATGTATGTTCGTATATTCTTTTTCTAAGGGATCTTTCTGTTTTTCCCACATAGAAATTCAGGCAACTTTGACATAAGCCTATATACACCACCCTTCTTATTTGACAATTGCCACCAGCCAGTTTGATTGTAGGTATCCGTTCTCCTAATTTATATTCACTACTATCCAAAATTAGTGAACACTGGTTACACCTACCACATTTATTGGTGGATCTAGCTGTGTTCAACTGTGTAGTGTGTTCTAATAAGTATTTCATATTTTTACCCACCTTATTTGTAAAAAGTGGGCTTTTCCTAACAAGTGGGAAAAATTTTCATTGCCTTCCAATATCACCCAATTTTTAGTAAGAATTTTCTGTACTTGCCGACCAAACGAACTAAATTCTATCACAATAGAATGGGTGAATCTGTCTGTCTGGTTAACACCATGGACTTTTATACCTTGTTCTTGTCCTAATAGGGGAATAAATCTAATTCCGCACCCGGTTAAAACCTCTTCTTTAAATTTTACCATCCATTCCATGGGGTATCCCCTATTTTCAAACATTTGAATCAACAGTGTCAACTTATTTATTAACTCTTCCAAAGTTGAACACATTCTAGCCCCTCTGATCATCTGGCCTCGTACCAGATTTCTTTTAATGTATAATGGATGTTGACTTTCGAACCTCAAAAAACTGTTAGAGTACGTGGGTTTCCTGTAAACCATAGATTCAGAACAGTTATGTTTTGTGTTTCTAGTCAACCTTACATCTAAATAATCTATAACAAAAGAATTATAAGTATGTGTGAATTGGAAGTAATCACAAATATTATTAATAAATATCTCAAATGTCAATGCTTTGTCCACATCATCTCTCCAAAGAATAAACACATTGTCCAAATAACGGACCTATAATATCCAATCTTTTGGGAAATCTGTGGCGAAAATATATTTCTTTTCCCACATACACATAACTAAGTTAACAAAAAGGAAGGCACAGCTAGACCCCATTGCTACCCCTTTTAGTTGTTTATAGTATTCTTCTTCAAATACAAAAACATTATTTTTCAATACCTATTCCATCATTTGTACTACAAAATTGATCATGGTAGCACTCAAATTGATATATTCAAGTAACGCTTCTTGGAATAATTCCAGCCCCAGTTCATGGGGAATGGATCCAAAAAGGTCAACCACATCTATAGTGGAAAAACCTGTACAATGTGTGTAAAACTCCTGTTTTATACGGGTTAAAAAATCCCACGAATCTTTTGCCACATAATCAATCTTTTGTAAGCTGTCTTTTAGTAATTGATCTATAAACACACCCAATGGATTGGTAGAACTCCCTTGAGCTGCTAGGATCAATCTGTATGGAGGGTGTAAAATATCTTTATGTACCTTAGGTGTACCAAAGACTGTCGGAATAAATGGATATTGACTCTGCAGGAAGTTGAATACCTCTTCATTAATAACTTCCTGCATCAAACTATCTTCTAGATGTATCTGTAATCTCCTGTTTACCACATTAACTTCATTCCTAGAAGCTACTGAGTATTTCTCTGTGTCTTGTAAAATATTTGTGATCTCATTTATGTAGTCAGTTGTATCTACCAATACTATTCCCCCTCCCTTATCTGGCTTCATCACTCGCACTGCATTAGACTCCCTCAGTGTATTTAATTGGGTTTTGTTCTTATCATGTCAGATTATAAAAATCCTCTTTATAACCCTGATATTCTTTACAAATTTCCCTTATACATATATTTTCATAATGAGCCACCACTGGATTTAAAGGGGGATTAAACAAACTTTTTTTCCTCAAAGTTCCATTTTTACTGTTGTATTCGTTCCTTGTCTGCTTAAAATATAATTGTAAGTTTAATTTCCTTGTATATAATTTCAACTCTGTTAGTACTTGTGCTAAACCAGGTTTCCAGCTGGAACAAATTTAAATCCTTTCTCAAAAAGAATAAAGTGTGTTTCTGTCACTGGATAGCCTGTGTAATTGAAAATCTTAAAACCATTCCTAGTATTGATAATACCAAACTGGTCCTCTGTAATTAGATTACTATCAGAATTTTCATCTAAAATCTGGTATTCCTGTTGTTGTTCCAGTATGTTCACTGACCCCTCGGTAGCCTGCCCCTGGGTGTCTGCTGCCCTCCTAAAAAATTGTTATTATTATTTTGATGCTTACGGTCCCTATTCTGTATCCTTTCGGATCTCCTCAACTGGGGAAATTCTTGATCGAACACTTCGTCTGAATCGTCATGATTGTAGTTATTATTTTGCCCCCCTCCATTCAAATTTCCCATCTCTTGACTAACTGAATTTACATTGTAAATATAATCAGGGTTATTACCCATTCTATCCATTTCAGAACCCTCGCATTAGTAGCTTCTTGGAAGTAAATAAGCTTCTTTTTGCTTATATTCTAATTTGCCCCTTTTCAATTTTCGTTGTTTCCTTAATATATTCTCTTTAACCTGCTGTTCAATTTTCTTAAAAATACTATCATACTTAGTTTGAAAATTTGAAAAACTTTCATCATTTAAAATATCATCATTTAATTTATTAACTTCTCCTAACAGAGAGTTAATTTTACAATTATTATCTTTAATTATAAAATGCAACAATTCAATGCCATGTCTATCAAACATAGTTAACCGTTCATCAAGTTCTGTTTGTCCGACTAACAATCCATTGGGAAATTTGGTCATTCTTAGGCCTTTAGGTATTCTTTGGACTTTTATACACTCGGCAAAGTATACATTGTCCATTTGGAAATTACGTACCTTGCTCATCTTTTGTTCAAACTCCTTGAAACGTTGATGTATATCCACTGTTTTTACCTGTCGCCCCTGATTAGATAATAACAGTTCCTTGTGTAGCCACCATTTGAATCTCTTTTTCCTATTATCCTCCTGTTGTTTAACATTGCTAGAAACTGTCTGTCCACAAGGAATACTGTTTGTTGGTGAACCTTCACCATTTATTTCACGTACTTCTCCATTCGGATCTAAAGAACGTGCATTCGTCATATGCATTGTTGCCTGGGTCTTCGCTAAGGCTGATGGAATCAGTAGTTTGTCCAAAGTGCTCTGCAATTGCTGGTATTGCAAAGTCATTAATTTCACCAGTTGCCCTATATTATCATCATTGTTCGAGTCCCTGGCTATTACTGGAGGAACCTGGTGATTACCTGTGGTACTTAATTAATTCAGGTTTTCCATAGTAGAAAAAAAACGTGTGGAGTATAATGTATGAATGTAAGTCCAAAATGAACCAGAGAGCAGACTGCCGGTAACCTTGCCTAAAACAAAGACCAACTAAAAAACACTCGAGAAATGGGATTGGAACAAGAACCAAAACTCAAAAAAACAACCAATCCTAGGTATAAGACTGACTGCTCCACAACTAGTAGTCCAAAGAAGAATTAAATTTATTCCAAGATACACAAAAGTTCTGCTCAACCACAATGGTGTAGAATACAATGATAATCCCAACAGTAGTAAAGTAAGCACTTACTTCTGTAATCTTAACAGACTTTATCAAACTGTTGAATTTCCTTCAGAATTGCTCTTTTATACAATAGTATTCTAATTAACATCCAATGACTGGGGGAACAAGATAGATATTAGGGAACTGCATTGGCAGTTAACCTTAAATGCAACAGAAGCCCCAGGTATTAATGTGTATTTATCCCTTCGACCAGTTTTAAAACAGAGAGCTAGAAAATTATAAAAAAGTTAATGATATTCTATAACAGAGTACCCAAAGGAGTTGTTTTTTGTTTAGTCCCTATTCATATTCATAATAGTGTTTTTAGGTTTATATTTAATGGACATTGTGTTTTCCGTTTCCTTACATATACATTTTATTTGGAGAGAAGTTACGCATTTTTTTAAAGGACTGTGTTTTTAAATGTTAATTGGATATTAGTTAGAATACTATTGTATAAAAGAGCAATGCTGAAGGAAATTCAACAGTTTGATAAAGTCTGTTAAGATTACAGAAGAAAGTGCTTACTTTACTACTGTTGGGATTATCATTGTATTCTATACCATTGTGGTTGAGCAGAACTTTTGTGTATCTTGGAATAAATTTCATTCTTCTTCGGACTACTAGTTGTGGAGTGGTTAGTCTTATACCTAGGATTGGTTGTTTTTTTGAATTATCATGAAAGAACAGGTTGTCACTGTGCTCTCTAAAGCTAAAAACTCAGCTTCAGTGGGGCCTGACGATATACTATGTTGCCTCAAACAGTATAAATCAAGACTTATTAAGCCCATTAGAATCTCTATTTAACCACAGCCTCTGGACTGGCTTTGTCCTGAGAGAGTGGAGGACAGCAATAGTCATCCCTCTGCATAAAAGACGACCATCTACTGATCCAGGAAATTGCAGACCCATAAGTTTGACTAGTCTTATATGTAAGGCCATGGAAAGAATAATTATGGACATGATAAATAATGATATAGGAAAGCTCCAAACACTGGACTCAACCCAATTCAGCTTTGTCAAGGGTAGGTCATGCCTACTGAGTCTGGTGAATTTATTTGGGAAAGTCACTAAGGCCATTGATGAGGGTAAAACCATATATACCACCTACCTTGACCTGGCTAAGGCATTTGACACAATTCCTCACTCAGTTATTATAAATAAACTTACAAAACTGGGCATATATCCCTATCTTATCAAATGGATTGCCAATTGGCTCATGGACAAGACACGTGGTTAAGCTGGGTGAATCCAGCTCCAGCGAGAGGCCAATTACTAGTTATGTGCCACAGGACTCAGTGCTGAGAACACTCCTGTTCAGAATATACTTTTCTGAAGTCAAGGCTAATGTGGAAGGCCTTTGGATGATAATGTTTGCCAATGACTGCAGGCTGAAGGCAGTCAATGAATCCCCCATTGATGCAGATATCCTTCAGGAGGGTCTAGATCAGACAAATGATTGGTGCCAGAACCATGGCCTAAAAAATTAATTATCATACCTTTTCTAGAGTCAAATACACCTGCAAATTACAACATCAAGGGCATAGGTTCATAGGTTCATAGATTAGTACTAAGCTAACTTCCCTTGTGAGCTATTTTAAGCTTAGCCAATTATCCTTTTTGAGACTCAAACCCTGCACCTTGTGTTTGTAAGGCAAACACCTTAACCATTAGGCCACCCTCCCAACCACATCTCTAAAAACAGACTTTGAAGTGAGCAATCTAAGTACACAGATAGATAATAGCTTGAGCTTTGACTGTCATGTGTCCACAATGATGAGGAAGTCCTTCTATGTGGCACAACTTATAAGTAAACGTATGGCATCCATATCCATGGAAATTATAGTCCCGCTGTACTCAGCCCTCATTAGACCAATAAATGAGTACAATGCTCCATTTGGCATGTACTTGCCTATGTACTTACAGCAGATGGAGTGACCTCAGACATTCCTTACAAAGAAAATACAAGGCATAAACAACATGTCCTATGTGGATAGACTAAAAGCCCCATTCCTTTACTCAGTCTCCTATCAACTATTAATAGTTGATTTACTCCAGACCTACAAGGCAATCACTTATCCAGCTCTGATGGAGTTGCTACACATCCTCAGGCCAAACAGTATGAGAGTCACCCAGCCTTGGGATCTAAACATAGTCACCAGTTCAAGCAAAACATGCTGGAGAGACAGATATGTGTCTCAGAGGTTGTCCCTTCTTTGGAACAGACATCCTATTCAGGTTAAGCAGAGCACTTCCCCTGGCCCTCTTTAAATGCAATTTGGTTCAAATTATGAATTCACACATGGGATAGCGTCCATGTCCTTATGGTCAGGGGCAAGCTATAACATGCTCAAGTTATAGGCACAAACTCATGCCAACCTCATGCTCCTAGGGGCCATATTTTGGGTAAAATTGGGTTATATTGGCTAGGTTTGTAACAGCTCTTAAACCATTAGCCTAATAATCTCCTATGAACCTAATGACCTATATGAAAACACCAATGAAAATGGCATCCTGTCACCTTGTCATAGTCTGTATTTGCACTTCCCAAGGCACCTTTAGATCTCTCTCTTTCTCTCTCTCTGCAACACCACTTCATAAATGCATTCTGGGTTCCTACCACCTTCAATGTGAAATATTTCTACAATACTGATACTTTTAACTAATCTCCTATATGCTAAGTAAGCCCATTTGTCCCCCACATTATTCTTCATCACATGCATTGCTTTACTGCCAATTATTGTTTTGCAGTGCAGTGTATCCATATCTCATGTGCATTCTCTGCTCTCTTCTACTAGCTATTATCCACATCTGGGTACCAGTTTGTCTAATGACAATAGCTTCCTGTTAAGTCTGTGCGTGTCTTGTGAATTTTGGAGTCTAATAACTTTTCCTGACAGATGTGTAGACAACACTATGATTTGTTATGACAGGGTTTATGCCTTAGTTAAGTACTTTGAGAAACTACTTTTTCATTTTCTGTTTGTTGGTTGCAACAGTAAGTAATGAAGTAGCTAACTTTTTCATCATTTTCCTTCATATCAACAAATAAGATGGTAACAGTGCATGTGACTGCAGTGAAGAATTTCTGTATTTAATAAAGGCAAACAAATTTCTTACTTTGAGCTGCCAGCACATTTTTTATTTATTTTTTGCCCACATACCCACTCTCCTGACCCGTGGCTCCACTACATGTACCTAGTAAGCCCATTTGTACCTTGTTTAAAGATGGGCCACTGCAGGCCAGGTGAAAGCCCAATGACCTATTCATTCCTGACTTAGAAAAATGCCTAATGTGTTTCCACATAGGTAAAGGTTAGATATTTGGAAATGGTTGTGTCCAAATCATGACAATTTCCCCTAAACCTGGCCTAACCTCATCCTGTCACTCTGTCATGCTGCAGCCAAAGCTAATGCCTAGGAAAGGCTCCTTTGTGTGCTACGTTCAGTGACTCTATTCTGTTGTAGCTATCACAGGGGCAGTGGCTACGGCACCTCTGTCACTCTAGGATGAGTGACAAGCTAATGGTTTCTCATAACCACCCTTCCAGACTTTGTTCTTTCAACCACATTTTCTTAAAGGTTTTAAACTTCTACATAATTCTGTTTATTTTATTATTTGTTACAAGATTTTCCAGGCTGGTTATTATTTGCTGAAATTCCATTCTTCATAAAATAAGTGACATTCCTGACTTACATATTGTGGATTATTATCAGCTACAAGGAAGCCTGGAATCTCAGTGACATGAAAAAGTGTTTTAAGAGGTGTAACAACAATATCTGACAATGTATCATGTAGCTTTATGACTTCAGGATAGTCCAAATAATAATCAATACTAATGACATACTGAGTGATTCAGAATTTGAAAAAAAATTTGCAGCTAATCTGTCCAATGACCTGTCTCTATTTTCAAGAAACCATTACATCTCTGGCATTGTTCTTATTAAACATAATTCACAATTCATACTTTTTTGCCATCATTACAGTTTGATGAGAAATACCAGGCTAAAGCATTACATCAAATACTCTGGCTTATGCTTTATGCTTAACTACACCCAGATGTGATTCTTGAATTTTCTCTAATATTGTTTAAATCATCCACATCAGCTTTTTATAAGCACACTAATAATATATATGAAGATCACTGTGGTAGACTCACGTCAAGTACTCGAAATGCATTATTATAAACATTATCTGTATTAACTAAATGTGATGATATATTAGCAGAGCAAGTATACATTCATACAATCAATAAATCAGCTGCATCCTATACAAGTATCTTTATGTTTACATCTTAGCTGCAATTTGGAAAATTATTTCAAATATATTACTCCTTACTCTGAACACTTTATAAATGACTTGATATATATATATATATATATATATATATATATATATATATATATATATATATATATAAAATTTTAACTACATGAGCTGGGTACATCTTATTCACTTGGCAATTTAAATCATCAAAATCATCATCACCTTCATGAAAACCCTTCTTGCCACTTTCTACATGAAGTCGGGATGCTGGCTCATCTCTTGCCATATTCCATTTTTCTACATGAAGTTCAGGTGTTGCATCAGCTGTCACCATCTCTCTCTCTTGATTTAATGCTACTCTCCTACTTTCTTTGACAGTCATCCCTGACTGTCACAGGTCATGTTTCACATAATGCATCCATCTCTGTTCTGGATGCCCTCTTTTTCCTCTCACCATCTTCCTTTCTCTTCTAAATCTTCTTCACTAGATTGTTTTCTGCTTTCTTGTCCATGTGCTCAGACCACCACAATCTGTTCTTTTTGATCTTCTCTGCAACTGGAACTAATTGACCTTCTGCTCTGATGTCCTCATTCCTTCATCTGCCCTACAGTGTGCATCCTATCACACATCTCAGTCATTTTATCTCCATCACCTCTAGCTTCCTCAGCTGCTCTGCCTTCACTGCCATAGGTGTTTGTATCATAAAAGAAATGTTGTATGAACCACTGTCTTGTACACCTTACTTTCTAGCTTCTTTGGCATATACTACACCTGACACTCTGTGTTAGTTGGCTGCAGTCCTTCTAATTCTAGTGTTGACTTCCTCATTCAGAAATCCCTTCTCTTCGACTATCCTTCACAGTAAAATGAACCTGTTCACCTGTTACACTATTTTCCTCTATCTCATTAATATCTTTTTTCATTTCCCTATCTGCTGCCATTATAACTGTCTTATCTGTACTCAGTTTCATCCTATGCTTCTTCAGTTTTGCATTCTTCTTCTCTATCCTTTGCTGAAGTTCTTGTTCAGAGTATATCTGTAATGACACATTGTCTGCATAACATTGGCTGTCTACAGTAACTTTGTTGCTCTGTCCCCTCTGACCTGTTTGCTAGTGCAGTCCATAACAAGTATGACCAGCAAAGTGGGCTCAGAGCAGTACCCAGATGCACAGCCTTTCCCACTGGGAACCCCTCTGTGAGTCTAAATACTGTTCATACTTGTTTAAATAATAAAAATGAAAAGGCAAAATGGACGCTTACGACACCCGAATTACTTATTACAATAATGTGAGCAATTTCGTTCAAATATTAAACTTCATCAGACAAACATAACATTTAAAAAAGACCACTTAAATGCCCTTTAAATAACCCACCTAAACCTTTCAAAGAGGAGACGATGTAATCCATAAGCTTATCCTTAAAGGGGCTATGATCTTAAAATTAACTGCAGCTTGAGTAGCAAGTTTTTTTACAATGAATTCACCCTCAACAAATTTATACTTATACTGATGTATAACTGTCTTCATGTTCAAAAATAAACATCAAAACCTATCATCCACATACAAATCATGTTTAAATAAAATTAAAAATAAATATTCAGAAATGCAAATGACCATTAAAATGTAATGCTATTGTTAATCATAATTAGAACAGTGGGACTGATGGTCAATAAAGAATGGAAGATAGAGATTGTAGCTCAACAATTTAACCTGAGAATCACTTAAAGTCATCCTAGATAAATTATTAACTTTGAAATGATCATCACAATGTCTTAATGTTCGTCATTGGAGGATTCTGAAGTTGTCAGTCCTCTTTGCTTCACATTCCAAGTCCTTAAAACTTGATTTTCTCTTTTGGGTAAAAAAGCAGCTTTAGTACGTGCTCCTGCTGTGTTCAAACATACTACAGCCATGTTAATGGCTGCTTCATTACCAGTTACAGAGCCTCCTTCTTCCACCTCACTCTCATCACCAGAAGGAGCTGCTGCCTGATTTTCCATCCTAAAGAACCTGGTGTCCAATTTTGAGGAACGTGATTGGTCAATAGAACCCTTTACCCAATGTAATCTATTTGTAGACTATTTGCGAAACCAGCCTGCCTTTTTGTGATTTGCAAAATCATTATTTGGTGAAATATTTTCTTTTTTGTTACTGGAATCAGGAACAAAATGGATATATGCATTGCCATTCTCATAAGCTTCCGCATCTCTGATTAATTTGTTGTGCTTACGCTCTATAACTTCATTCTCATAACCCTCAACTTCTTTTAGAAGCTGATCATATAAATTGTCAGAGTCAAAGTCTTTTACCATAGACCTGAGTTCATCATCAAGTTTCATGATATCCTGTTTAAGAGAGGGCAGTTTCTTCTTGTTATTGTCTATCAGTAATTTTAAAAACTGAATACCAGTGTTATTGAAAAACTTTGTTAGCTCATCAAAGAAAGGATCAGTGGCCTTAGTACCGTTGGGGCATTTAAAAGTCTTAAGCCCTTAGGTATTATTTCAAGTTCAACACATCTCTGGAAATAACAAATTCCCAGATCCACTGACCAATACTTTTTCAGTAACCTACACAAACTGTCACTCTTGAAGTTGAACTCATCAGTTCTAGCTTTGGCCACCTTATAATCAGCCTTCAAAAAAGGGTCATACCTGCTGTCCAGAACAGACCGTCCATCATTATACTGCATAGGTCTAATGTTAGCTCCAGACCCCAAATTATGTTTACTAGGGCCACTTGGAACATTACAGTCTATAACAGTCATTTGTTCATCATCCGAAGTAGATGTTGTTTCAGCAGGAAGATTTTCTTTAGATACCAATATCCTTAATGTTTTTGTATTTCATGTAATGAAGTTACCAATAAATGAAACAAACCATTTTCACCCACCGATGGTGTAGATTGTAGAGTCATATCCATTAAAGGATCCCCTTCCATCTCAGCCATCAGAAAACACTTGACTCCAAACCAACAAAAGAAACAAAGTGCATCCACATCAAAATCACCAAATTCACTTAGAATAGTGGCACTGATAGTCAATAAAGACTGGAAGATACAGATTGCAGCTCTACAATTTAAGCTGGGAATCACTTAAAGTTGTCCCAGATAAATTAATAATTTTGAAATGATCATCAAAATGTCTTAGTGTTCATCGTTGGAGGATTCTGAAGTTGTCATTCCTCTTTGCTTCACATTCCGTGTCCTTAAAACTCGATTTTCTCTTTTGGGTAAAAAAGCAGCTTTAGTACCCGCTCCTGCTGTGTTCAAACCCACTGCAGCCATGTTAACAGCTACTTCATTACCAGCTACAGAGCCTCCTGCTTCCACCTCATTCTCATCACCAGTAGAAGCTGCAGCCTGATTCTCCACTCTAAAACACGCGGTGACCAATTTTGAGGAATGTAATTGGTCAATAAACAGGATGTCCTGGAGGGATAGATTCCTGTCCCAGAGACTTCCCATACTCTGGAACAGGCTACCCATCTATGTCAAGCAACGTTCTTCATTAGCACTCTTCAAGAAAAATCTTGATGAGTGGATGGGAAATAGGAAATACACCCTGGGGATCACTTCTGTGTCTCTGCTCAACAGTGGCACAGGAAAATAACTTTCTTGGGTGGCGTATGCCAGGGAACCTTGTTGGCTAGGCTTATGTAGGCCCTTGGGCTGATAGCCTAGTACCTACCTATGAACCTAATAGAATCCTTTACCCAACGTGGTCTATTTGTAGACTGTTTGCAAAACCAGCCTACCTTTTATGATTTGCAAAATCATTATTTGGTGAAATGTTTTCTTTTTTGTTACTGGAATCAGGAACAAAATGGATATATGCATTGCCATTCTCATAAGTTTCCGCATCTCTGATTAATTTCTTGTGCTTACACTCTATAACTTCATTCTCATAACTCTCAACTTCTTTTAGAAGCTGATCATATAAATTGTCAGAGTCAAAGTCTTTTACCATAGACCTGAGTTCATCATCAAGTTTCATGATATCCTGTTTAAGAGAGGGCAGCTTCTTCTTGTTATTGTCTATCAGTAATTTTAAAAACTGAATACCAGTGTTATTGAAAAACTTTGTTAGCTCATCAAAGAAAGGATCAGTGGCCTTAGTACCATTGGGGCATTTAAAAGTCTTAAGCCCTTAGGTATTATTTCAAGTTCAACACTTCTCTGGAAATAATGAATTCCCAGATCCACTGACCGATACTTTTTCAGTAACCTACACAAACTGTCACTCTTGAAGTTGAACTCATCAGTTCTAGCTTTGGGCACCTTATAATCAGCCTTCAAAAAAGGTTCATACCTGCTATTCAGAACAGACCATCCATCATTATACTGCATAGGTCTAATGTTAGCTCCAGACCCCAAATTATGTTTACTAGGGCCACTTGGAACATTACAGTCTATAACAGTCATTTGTTCGTCATCCGAAGTAGATGTTGTTTCAGCAGGAAGATTTTCTTTAGATACCAATATCCTTAATGTTTTTTGTATTTCATGTAATGAAGTTACCAATAAATGAAACAAACCATTTTCACCCACCGATGGTGTAAATTGTAGAGTCATATCCATTAAAGGCTCCCCTTCCATCTCGGCCATCAGAAAACACTTGACTCCAAACCAACAAAAGAAACAAAGTGCATCTACATCAAAATCACCAAATTCACTTAGAATAGTGGCACTGCTAGTCAATAAAGACTGGAAGATACAGATTGCAGCTCTACAATTTAAGCTGGGAATCACTTAAAGTTGTCCCAGATAAATTAATAATTTTGAAATGATCATCAAAATGTCTTAGTGTTCATCGTTGGAGGATTCTGAAGTTGTCATTCCTCTTTGCTTCACATTCCGTGTCCTTAAAACTCGATTTTCTCTTTTGGGTAAAAAAGCAGCTTTAGTACGTGCTCCTGCTGTGTTCAAACCCACTGCAGCCATGTTAACAACTACTTCATTACCAGCTACAGAGCCTCCTGCTTCCATCTCACTCTCATCACCAGTAGGAGCTGCTGCCTGATTCTCCACTCTAAAACACGCGGTGACCAATTTCGAGGAATGTAATTGGTCAATAAACAGGATGTGCTGGAGGGATAGATTCCTGTCCCAGAGATTTCCCATACTCTGCAACAGGCTACCCATCTATGTCAAGCAACGTTCTTCATTAGCACTCTTCAAGAAAAATCTTGATGAGTGGATGGGAAATAGGAAATACACCCTGGGGATCACTTCTGTGTCTCTGCTCAACAGTGGCACAGGAAAATAACTTTCTTGGGTGGCGTATGCCAGGGAACCTTGTTGGCTAGGCTTATGTAGGCCCTTGGGCTGATAGCCTAGTACCTACCTATGAACCTAATAGAATCCTTTACCCAATGTGGTCTACTTGTAGACTGTTTGCAAAACCAGCCTACCTTTTGTGATTTGCAAAATCATTATTTGGTGAAATGTTTTCTTTTTTGTTACTGGAATCAGGAACAAAATGGATATATGCATTGCCATTCTCATAAGTTTCCGCATCTCTGATTAATTTGTTGTGTCTATCAGTAATTTTAAAAACTGAATACCAGTGTTATTGAAAAACTTTGTTAGCTCATCAAAGAAAGGATCAGTGGCCTTAGTACCGTTGGAGCATTTAAAAAATCTTAAGCCACACCACTCTGTTTAAAGTGTTTACATGGAGGACAGCAAACCAATAGAACTCACATGATTTTATCAATGAAGCAGAGGTCTGCATTTACTCATAGCTTAATTATGTGCAAATGGGGAAATCAGTATAAATACTTCTTTAAGGTTAGAAAATTTATAACACAGCATTTTTAATATGAACTATTTATGTACACCATAGTATTTATTAGATGTGTCTACCATAGATAGTATGGATAAGTACTTCTCAAGTTCAAGTAAGAGTCCTTAAATGTGTATCTCGCATGGGCAAACACTTTGCCATTGATCACGCAAACCAGCAGCTCAGCAGTATGCTAGAGAAAGTGCACATTAGCTTGTATTACTTACATTTACTGTACACTTAGTTTTTATCCCATTAAAGTACACGTAAAAGCACAACCAAAGGGAAGACACGTTTCAATGAAAGAACATAGCCTTGCACTGTAGTCATGTGTTACCTGTACTCATGTACTTGAACCTTTGTCTCTTGGTACTTGTTCACAAATATATCAACTACACTCAGAAATAAATAAAATATGCTTTCTTAAATACCATGTATATCTTTATAATGAAAATACACATTCCGATTTTCTTATACTTGCAGTAATGTGGACAGCTGTTTGCATAAAGTTTGTAAAGCTGTCTTTTAAGGTATACCTGCACATTGGACATTAATCTAAAAGAATATTATGGTTACATTAAGTGTGCTGGCTTTTTTATCATAATTTGACTATTGGGTGCACATCATATTTGAAGGGAGTTAAGTAATGCATGGCATGATAATTTGCTGAATGTTTTTTGTAATATATCCTAATACTTCCTTACTGCAATTAAAACTTAATACTGTGTGTAAGGCAATTTTGCCTGTATGTTTTGGCCAATTAAAGCACTCTTGTCTTCTATATGAGTGACCCTATGAATTGTTGTTGGCTTTGATGAATCAGTTGGTCAGAATTAGATGATTATGTATGTAACAGGTGATGGCTTGAATATTGTATAAGAAGACCACAGGATTGATCAGGTGGACTTTATTGCCAAGTATGGAAATGAATATTAGCGGAGTGACTGTGCCTTATGTGTAGCTGACTACATTGGTGTCACACAGAAGTTTTTACCATGGATGCAATTACATTACTTTATGTGTGTCTGTGTGTGTGTGTAATTTGACAATAAAATGTACCGGTGTCTGAGTCACCAAAAGTAAGGACAATTGTATGCACTGAGAAAGTGGAAGGGTCAAATGAATTAGAGGAAACAGGAAGATCCTGATAGAGAAGACAGTGATGATGTAGTGAATGGATAATAAGAAGTGACAACTACAGTATACAGCACAATCCATGCTGAGGGTCACCTAGGATTGAAACTTGTTGGAGGCCCCAAATTGTTAACACTGGTCCTAAACACACACACACACACACACACACACACACACACACACACACACACACACACACACACACACACACGTAACCATCATTAACATTGACCTGGATACCTGTGTACATCTTAGATGTTTGCCTGAGATAAAATGTAAGACATAGTGATGCCCCCCTTACCAGGCTAAACAAGGAGAAGATCACAGTGAGTTGTCTGTCTGGAGCCTGGATCCACCAGATGACAATTTAACCACAAGTACCAGTATGACACAGTGGGTTCATATTACGTTATCGAAGGATAACATAATCGAACGATCAAAACTTCAAAATGGCAGCATTTTGAAGCTTGTATTGGGGGGGGTTGCACTCCCCCACACCCCCCACTAAATATATATTCCAACTCTGAGATCACACTACAGTGAGGAAAGGGCAAATATTCCAATCCTTACTGTACTGCGATCCCACAATGCGATCTTCGAAATGCTGCCATTTAGAAGTTTTGATTGTTTGATTACGTTATCTTTTGATAATGTAATAGGAACCTTGACACAGTTATAGTCCATATGCACGTAAATGACCTAAGACATACCTCACCGGGCTATATGAAGAGAGACATGCTCAAGCTCTCTGAATATGTGTGCAAGGCAGGTATGCACCTAGCTTTGAGTAGCATACTCCCTTCACCAATGATGATGCCACATTACCAGCAAAAAATATCTGACTTCAACAATTGGCTTAGTTCCTGGTGTCACAACAAGGAGATCAAAAATCTGTTTGCCTAGGGTGACATGATCAACAAACCTTGATGCTTTGCCAGAGATTGTTTGTCATTGTAACCACTTTGCTTCTGGATACTGGCAAAAACGTTATTTATCCCCAATGTGCCTTATTTAGGCTGTGCCAAGTTGTTAAACCCTCCAACACAACAAAAAATCACGCACAACCACCTAAAAATACTGCTGCTCAGTGTTAGGAGTTTAAATAAAAAAAAAATGCACTCCCTAGAATCACTCCTCACCTTGGAGAATACAGACATATGTGAGGTCATGGAAACATGGTTCAGAACCATGGACAGCTTCCTGGCTTTCAAAGGCTACAATGCCTTTTATACATTTTGATCCCCCTCAGCTCAGGGTAAAACAAAGGGAGGAGAAGGCGTCTCTGTATTTATAAAGGATAAGTATACCAATAGATTGGTCCAACAGTGTGACTCACTTAAGCTGCTGAATGCTCATCTAACCATAAGTGTGACCTCTTTTCATATCATTGCTATATACAGATCCCCTAACATGAGTCTGGAAAAACACACCTCCTATCTGAACCTACTGGAATCTCCTAATATTCAGCCTAACACCATATCTATGGATGACTTCGACAACCCTTCCATCAACTGGGTGCCTTATATGACCCATAATTTACTTCATCACGTGCTTTTGTACTTCATCAATGCAAACACCCTGGAGCAACTAGTTAGCTCCCTAACTAGAGGTACAAATATTCTAGACCTGGTATTCATGGAATATGAGGGGATGCTGCTCCTACCTGTGCATTCATTTCTCCCTGGTAAGAACTGATCAAAAATGGTCTTCTTTAGAATTAAAACTAACCTAGAACCCCAATCAAACTCCAAACCTGTTAAGAACTTTGCTAAAGCCAATTACCTCAAATTAAGTGACAGCTTATTAAACTTTAAAAAGTAATCCCAGTGTCCAACAAAATAAAACAAAAACGCCAAGGATTGGCGTAAACCACACCAGGAATCTGGAAACAATGCTGGAAACAACGTGGTTTATTGATTGAACACAAACGGAGGTTAAGCGCTTTCTTCAGTATAAAACTGCCTTCATCAGAACAACAAATACTAGGATTCATCACATTATATACCAACACCCCACAAGAAAAACCCGCCTTTTACATCAATTAATCAATTATGCCATAAAATTCAAAATTTATAGAACAAACTTGTACTAACAAAATATCTATATACATTTCTCATAAAATACATAAAACCATACATATTAAAAAACTCATGCATCAAAATATCCACATTGCAAGATAAAATGTTTTGTAAACTGTTATATAGAAAACAGTAAAATTAACCAAAATATCTGCATAGAAATCCAATGTACTGCAGTGCTCCCTAAAATAAATCTGCTAACACTATCTGCTTGGACATTGTATCTACCATCATGCACAAGTGAAAATTATTTATGCATCTCCTAACTACTTTGTTTCTGGTCTGTTTGTACTGACCCTGCAGAACTAGGTGCTATACTAATTCATATCAAAAAATGACAATATTTACTATAGTTATTTAATGTTAATATATTGAAACTGTATATTTCAAACCTGTAAAAGGTTCAAAGAAAAATATGAACATATGATATAATAATAATAAAAATATATGCGTACAATAAATGAAACTGCACACTTATTCTAAACCCTGACAAGAGGCTTTGTTGGAATCACCTCATTAAGGCCTGGAGGGGTAGATGCATCTAACTTGATCTGCCATCTGATCTCCCTTTCCCCCACTACTGCCTTGATATTGCCACCTCGTGGATTCGGAATGACCACTTCCAATATTGCAAACTTAAACACCTTACATTGTGGGTTATTAATTAGGTGTCTTGACAAAGCATTGTTAACGTCACATTTCCTCATACAATAAGTGTGGTCATAGATCCTGTTCTTTAAACTGCGGTCGGTCTTACCCACGTAGTAGCTCATACATGTTTGACAAACACCCAAATAGACTATGTGTTTAGTCAAACAATTACCATTGCAAAACCAGACCTTGCTTTTTAAACTGTTCTTTAATACAATATTAGGTGTATCCAAAATGTATTTGCAAAAATTACATTGACCACATTTTTTAGTACCTATTCTCTGTATTTTCTTGGCCTGCTGATATTTAGATTTGATTTCAATAATTCTTTTCAGATTATTGCATGTTTTATAAACAAAATGCAGTCTCACGGATACTTTATCTTTTATTGACAAATCACTTGTCAAAATATTCCAATTTGTGTTAATTATATTTTTCACTTCACTAGTATGCCTACCGTATTTAATTATACATGCCTTAGTGTGTTCATTGTCTAAAACTTGCCTACCAGTAATGTTGTTGTTATCATTACTATTACGAATGTTATCAATACCAACCCCCAATAAAGGTTTGTATTTATGTCCCCATTCTTTTGTGACATATACAATGATATCCTTTATCATTTTTTGGGGGTATCCTTTATCTGCAAACAGATGCCCAATGTATGACATCTCCCGGAGCATATAGTCTTTGTCGGATGTCATACGAGCAGCCCGGATACACTGCCCCTTAATAATGCCCCTTTTAGTACTGTAAGAATGGGCACTACTAAAATGTAAATATCCGTTACTAAACGTGTCCTTTCTATGGATACGAGACTGAAATGATTCACCCTTACTATAGATATATACATCGAGATAATTAATACCTGTACGATCATACTGATGGGTGAACTTAAGATAATCAGTAGTACTGTTGATATATTTCATGAAAATCAGTAGATCTTGTTCACAACCCTCCCATAAAATAAAGATGTCGTCCAGGTATCTAACATATCTCTTAATTTGCAGCATCCACTTGGATTTAAGTATAAATTCCATTTCCCAGTCCAATAAGACTAAATTTGCGTATATAGGGGCACAAGCAGTACCCATAGCCACGCCCATTTTCTGTTTGTAGTACTCCCCCTCAAAATAAATGTAATTGTGATCCAAAACTATATCCATGAACTCCATCAATAAAGAAATATCATCCTGCCCCAGGCCACTCACTCTACATATACTGTTGTTAAATCTAGTAAGGCCATCCTCCTTGGGGATACTTGAAAATAAATCTTGTACATCAATTGTGACATAAATAAGATTAGAACTCCACAAGTCCTGTTTGAAGATGCCCAGGAACTCCCAGGAATCTTTCATGATGTGGTCCACAGTTTTGTAAATGTGTTTCAATTTATGGTGGATCACCTGACCAAAGGGGAAGGCTTTACTTGCACTACCAGAAATTATGGGACGAAATGGAGGGTCGTTAACATCTTTATGGACTTTAGGAATACCAGTGATGGTAGCAAGTACTGGAAACTCAACCTTTAAAAATCTGTATAGCTCTTCACTTATTCTATTTTCTAATATAAATTCTTCTAAGTAGGAATCAATACGTCCATGAGCAATATTAACTTCATTCAAGGATGAGGGTACATATTGTGTTGAATTATTCAATAATTCAAAAATCTTACTTATATACTTCTCATGATCATAAAACACTATGCCCCCACCCTTGTCAGCGGACATAATTCTAATATTGTTGTCGCACAGAGATTCAACCACATCCCATACCTCACACCTAGACTGTTTTTCACATTTTAGATGCTTGTATTTATTGTGTAAAGCATACACCTGTGTGTTCACCACGTTTTCAAAAGATGCTAAAGTATTACACATAGGGGGAGTAAAGGTACTCTTTTTCTTTAATTCACCCACTTGTGAAACATTAATACTATTTTGGTTTTTGAAAAAAATTCCTAAATTCAATTTTCTCAAAAATAATTTAAATTCCACAAGTGTGTCAGTTAAATCCAAACTGTAATCCGGAATGAACTTCATACCTTTGGAAAATATTGTAAAGAACTCAGGTAAAACTGGGTGGGCACTATAATTATAAATTTTCAACTCACCACTATTGTGTATTATCCCACCTTTGTTTGTTTCCAAGTGGTGGTCGCCACCAATAGTGCTGGCAGCAATATTGTCAATATCGGACTGGATGATAGGTTCATTAGTATGTAAAAAGTCAGATACTAATTGTATCTGCGACTTCTCCACGCATTTCGCCCCTTCCCCTTCCGCTCTACAGTTTTCCATTGCTCTCCCCCTTCGTCTAAAAAACACTCCTCTTCATCAGGGTAAGCAATGCTGTTATTAAGAAAATTGGAATGTTTCCTATCCGGTTTAGCCCCTACATATTTTCTATCATTATTGGTTTTCCACCTATATGCAGTACCTTTCTCATACTGTGCAATATCCCTCTGTAACTTCCTACATTTTCTTTCATAAGTTTTCCTATACATACTCTCAGCATACTCATATTGTTTGAAGTATAACTTTTCCCAATGTGCAAACAACATATCATTTTGTATAAGTTTATCAATATTTTCAATTTCATTTAACAAGGTGCTTATTTTAAAATCATTACATTCGATTATAAATAACATAAACTTTTTTCCAAATTGATTAAACATGTCATTACACGTTTTGATATTTTTAGCATTCATATCAACACCCATGGGCTCCTTGAAAAAACGCAAGCCCATGGGTATAACACCACTGTCCAAACATTTACGGAGATACATATTTTCAACCTGAATGTTTTTGACCTTACTTAAATTATTACCAAACGAATAAATAAGCTTCTTTAAAGAAGGATAATCACCTACACCTTTTTCCTGTTGGTTTGTATGACCAAACCTAGAAATATCCTTGAAATCTAAAGGCATTTTCATGAATTTGTCCAAATTGTATAAATGCCCTTTCCCAGAATCTCCCTGAGGAGAAGAACCTGAAACAGTACCTTTGTTGTGTGTATTGAGTACCGTTCTATTCTTTTCCTCGCCGGCATATGTCCGCACCGGAGGTTGGCGTTTTGGTTTGGCGCCAGAGATTAAGAATTGATCCTCGTCCGTATTGTCGGTTACTGTTAAAATGTTGATAGAACTTCTTGGGCAACCCTGTTGTTCATTAACTTCCTTCCTCGGCGTACATTTGGACGAAAATGGAGAGGAGAATCTCCTCTGTCCGTTAGGGATGTCGTCGTCACTACCATGGCCAATAGAGGAACGGATTGACGTTGGCATCGTGAAGTTAGGTTGCACACATTTGGTTTGGGCAATACACGGCGGAGTGAGCAGTTCCACTAGGCGAGTAATTTCGCCTCTTATAATAGCCATTTCCGAGTGAATTTTATCTATCTCCTCACGGGAGACACAAGTAGACATAATTCAAAGTCTCCTGCATGGATTCCATACTAAGCAACAAACAATAAAAAGTAATCCCAGTGTCCAACAAAATAAAACAAAAATGCCAAGGAAACCCGCAATGCCCCACAAGAAAAACCCGCCTTTTACATCAATTAATCAATTATGCCATAAAATTCAAAATTTATAGAACAAACTTGTACTAACAAAATATCTATATACATTTCTCATAAAATACATAAAACCATACATATTAAAAATTTCTTGTGGGGTGTTGGTATATAATGTGATGAATCCTAGTATTTGTTGTTCTGATGAAGGCAGTTTTATACTGAAGAAAGCGCTTAACCTCCGTTTGTGTTCAATCAATAAACCACGTTGTTTCCAGCATTGTTTCCAGATTCCTGGTGTGGTTTACGCCAATCCTTAGCTTATTAAACTTCCAAGCCCCTCCAAACCTAGATGACATTGAGTCCTACTCTGTGCTCTACACAAAGCACTGTACAGCCACATTCATAACTGCATAGAGGTGGCAGTTCCTGTCTGAGTCAAACATATGATTACTGGTTAAAATAAACCACACTGGTGGACTCCCTAGCATAAACAGGCTGTTCAACAAAAGGAAAAAATCTTCTAAAAAGCCAAGAAGGTATAGACAAAACAATGCATAAAGATACTCACCAGTCTAAACCAACAAATTAGAGACCTGGTCAAATCTGCCGATGCAGACAAGACAATGGTAGCCTTCAGGTGAAAGATAACCATAAGGATAATTTTTAATTATATTCATAATCTCAGGGGAAATGTTCAGAAATGTGCAAAGTTAATCATGAACGTTAACACTTACACCCGGCCTGAAACTATAGCAAATCTGCTGGCTGACAAGTTCACTACTACACCCAAAGAAATACCTGCAACTATCCCCCTAACGGTTATGGTGAGGGAACAGGTCCTTACTGCACTCATTAAAGCCAAAAATCTAGTTTCCAGAAGTCCTGACAGCATTTCAGGATGCTTCTTATATAGTGTAGAAGAGGATCTATCAGGGCCACTAAAAACCATGTTAAACCACAGCCTCCAGGTGAGCTTTGACCCAGAGGAATGGAGGACTGCTACAGTCATCCTTCTGCACAAGGGGGGCTCATCAACTGGCACAGGGAACTACAGACCCATAAGCTTGATGAGTCTTATCTGCAAGGCCATTGAGAGAGTTATAATGGACCTGATCAATAACAACATAGGAAATCTCCAAACACTGAACCAGACCCAATCTGGCTTTGTGAAAAGGAGGTTTTGCTTGGTCAAGCTGGTGGACTTCTTTGAGAAAGCCACCAGAGCTGTTGATGAGGGTAAAATTATACACAAAACGTGTCTAGAAACATCCAAAGCTTTAGACCCAATCCTCACTCAGGGATCATAGATAAACTTATTGCATTAGGCATAACCTCCTGCATCATCAATTTGATAGCAAACTGGCTCATTGACAGGACACATGTTGTCCAGATAGGTGAATCCACTTCCAATAAAAAAACTGTTAGTAGCAGTATCCCACAGGGCTCAGTATTGGGTCCCTCCTGTTTGCTATATACTTCTCTGAGTGAAGGCCAATGTTGTGAGCATCTGGCTCAACAAGTTCACTGATGACTATAAGCTGGGAGCAATCATCAAATCCCCAAATGATATTGACATCCCATAAACAGGCTTAAAAATGACAAATAAAAAACAACAATATATAGTCACGAACTCAGGTAATACACCACTTTTGTTATGAACAAGACTTAGTGCTTTAGCTATAAGCCTTCTACGAAATGAAAAATGACAAATGACTGGTGCCAAAACCATAGTCTGAGACAGAATGCTAAAAAATGCATAATCATACCCTTCAGTAAATCAGATATCCCTGCAAATTATAATATCTGTAGGACACCCCTAAAAGTAGACCCAGTGATGAAGGAGCTAGTAACACAGGTAGACAGTATCCGAAACTTTGACTATCAAGTAGCTACAGTAGTGACAAAATCCTTCTGTGTGGCTCAACTTAAAAGTGAAGGCATGGCCTCAAAGTCAAAAGAAGTCATAGTTCCATTGTATCCAGCACTCATCAGGTCCATAATTGAGTACAATGCTCCCTTCTGCATGTACCGAACCTGGCACTTACACCAACTGAAGTGGCTCCAGCAGCTTCTCATTAAAAAAATACAAAACATAATACACACGTCTTATGCGGACTGACTAAAGGCCTTATCCCTTTACTCTATGTCATATCATTTATTGAGAGGTGATTTCTGCCTGACCTACAAGGCATTCTCTGATTCAGCCCTGATGAAAATGTTACACATTCACAAGAAATATTATATGAGGGTTACGTGTTCTATGGACCTGAACCTTATTTGTGACTAACAGAACTTACTGGAGAGAGAGATTTGTATCCCAAAGGCTAACTCATCTATGGAATAAACTTGCAATCTTTGTAAAACAAAGTCTGCCTCTCACTCTCTTCAAAAATAATTTGGATAAATGGATGGGGAACTTTAAATTTACTCCTCAGTGTACTGCCCATGCCCTTTATAGACAGAAGTAGTCTGTAAAATGACTCAGGCTCCAACAACCAGAGACCTACTACACCGATATGACATCCCATATCTGGGGAACTAAGATATAATATTGTGTTATCCTAGGTATTATTGGCTGGACTTGTAAAGGCTGTTGGGTCATTAGCCTTGTAATCATCTCTAAATGTATATATGAATAAGTCCATAAGTAATAGCCCAGAACTGTATTCCATCTTGCCAGAATTATACGTGCAACACATTGCAACTTCCTCTGACCTCTCATCTTCTTAGTCCAGGAGTTAGTCACAAAGACCTTGCATCAGGGACAGATGTTAAATATTGACCTCTTAGCAGACATTCACTGAAGGATAAAGTCTGAAACTTATATGTCTGCCATTATTTAATGACTGTAATTCACAACAATTTGTCAGAAAACACACATTTTATGAGGGAGAAACTAAGCTACTTCTCAACCAATTTGATCAAGAATAGTTGATGTTTTCCTATATGCAGATTTAGTCTATGGTAGCCTAAGAGATCTCTATACATTTTTTTGATTGGCATATGACATTTGTCCCTAACTTGGATATAACTTTGCTTGCTTCAGTTTCTTTCCTGCTTGGAGCACTGGTATTGTCAGAGGAGGTTTCATTACGATGCTGTAAGAAATACTCTGAAAATGTGTTCACATTGAGTGTCACCTGATTGGTGATCTATGGGACTACTGAGCATTGATTGGTTGTATTAGTTTCCCTTAGTGTTTAGTGGGATTTGTGTGGTATCATTGGTGATCTATGGGACTACTGAGCATTGATTGGTTGTAGGTGTTTCCCTTAGTGTTTAGTGGGATTTGTGTGGTATCATTGCTTATAGTTCCAGGCTTTTAAGCATTACATTTTTGTTTCATTCTTTTTGCGAACTAGGTGCAGTGTCTTGATTTCTTGTGATGCCATTGGGATGTAGTTGACACAAGTTTGTATTGAGTGTCACTGGGTTGGTGACTATAGGGAGGATAGAACAGTCATCGGTTTATGATAACGTTTCCATTCACTGGTGCACAACGTTTGTTGCTTATGCAATGAACGTATATGTTTCTTTTTTTTGAGCAGTCATCAATATTTGATTTGATTGGTTTGAGTTATAACCTTTTTTATTGATTGGCTACAATCCTAAATGCAATGCAGGGATTTTTATCCCATGTTTAAACACAATGACATTATGCGGTTTCGTTAACTTGATGAATTGCTAGTGTTATTGAATCCAAGGAGAATGTGAACTCTTTTTAAAATGTTTGATTCATTTGTATTTCAGATGCATATTGTGATTTTATGTAAGTGAATCTGTTTACTTTGTAGCAGGGGTGTAGTTGTTAGAAACATCTTTTGATTGATCAAAATAGTGAAGGCAAAGTAGTTATTTGCTTGAGCCATCTTGAATGTTGATTGGAGGGTTCTTTAAGAGGGTTGTGCAATGGATATATAGGTTCGCCGTTTTATAACCAATCATTGACTTTAGGTTTGGATTGGTCTAATTCAGGATATTTCTTAGGTGATTTGTTGTTTGTTAATGCATTAGATATCAATGAAGCAACAGTATATTTTATTCAATACAAGAACAGCCAGTTCAGCTAAGTAGATTTATAGTCAATAATGAAAGTTTTATTTTATTTTGATTACTAGCACTTTGATGCGTAGTTGCTAAGACATGATCAAGGTATTTGATATTTTCTTTTGATACTCAGTTCATCTCAGCTTACAATGAGACAATTTTAATGGTTATTTATTTTCAACTTTGACTTTTTGACAAATTATAAAACCATTTTACAACCCTGGATATTCATTAGGATGCGATTAATGTATGGTAGCCATTTGTGCTACATCATATTAATGGGATTTTAACCAATGAATTTTAGATACTGTAAGGTGTTAGCCCTATTAGAATTCAGTTTCCTTATAACAGTGAGAGGTTACTTGATTCCTCTGTAAGCCTCTGATAGGACATCTTTACTAGACTTCTATGTGGTTGGTTAGAAGATGGACTAGGAAACAATTAATTTTTTTATTGTCTTTTGATAACTATTGGTTATACTTAATTGTTGTAACTATATAAGAATGTATTCTTGAGGTGAATTTTTGAATGGTCTGAAGAAGCAGCAGTACATTGTGAAAGCACTTAGCATTTTTAATTAGTTATTTATTTTAATAAAGTTTTCCATTTCCTTGCAACAGTGGTGGTGGATGTTATTTGAGCTTACACTCTTTGTTTTAACCACTATGTTGCTTCTGGAGTGTTTCTTTTTTATTTTTGTTGGATATTTTTTATAATTATGTTTACAGCATGTTATATTTTATAAAAGTCAGCAGACAAGCATTACTCTGTCTTTGTAATTGTGTAATTGAACAACCATAATTGTACTGATACCCACAGTTGCACATGTAATAGATCTCTGATATCATTTGTATGGTCAATGCACCTGCTATGGATAGTTATTCTTATGTGTAAGTAGTTTTATACTGTGTTCAGAGGCATGCATTTACACCATAACAAAGTAATCATGTAGCTAGAGAACTTGAAGGTGAAAGGACCCTTGTGTCTTTGTAGAAGACAGAGGACTGACACAGGTACTGGTTCCCCTTGGCTTGCCCTTTACTCTCTTTCAGTTATGCACAACAGAGGCTGCACAGTTCCTGTAGTCTGTATCTAAACACCATGTAGCAGTCTATAAGTTCAACATCATGCAGACTGTGGTAAGTTAACAGGGGTCTAAATACCCTTCTCCTTCTTGGCCAGGGTCTATTTGCAAGAGCAGTAGCACAGAGTTGTGCCTGTTGCACATACATATGTATAACTGCAACTGCGGTCCCTAACAGTGTTTCCATGTAAAGTACCTTCTGTGGCTATATTCCAGTAGGTTAAGGAATTCACAGGAAAACGTACACTGAGTATCCATGATTGCTTTTAGCTTGTTGAATAGCTCTTCCATCTTGAATTACTGATTAGCATACATTGCTGCTGATTATGCTGAAATTAGCATGTCACAAAGTTTAACATGTCTGTGTGGCTCTACACACCATGTAGCGCCACTTACAAAACAAAGCACTACCATGTGCACATTGCACCACAATGCTCACACAATCTTAATGGACCATGTAGGCTTTATTGAAGCTGCACCATGTCTAAAGGAGATTAAAACATAATTAAACACTCTACTTTCTGCAGTGATGAACAGAGATGCCCATTTACATTGTATAATGGGCATAGCAGTGGGGGAGGATAAAACAGGCAGAACAAAAAGTGTTGATTTTGTCATTTTCTTTTTCTTCTTCTGAATGAGCAACCATATTAACAGATTAAGATTTACACATTAGTCTTAGTGGAGAGAATATCCACCAGCAGAATTGAATTAATTCACAGAGGCCATGCCAGTGGTAAAATATTTAGTGAACTCATAAAGTAGACTACTTTACAGATTAGATGCCAACATAGTTTTGTCAGTACAACCAGAGATTTCTTTGAATTTTAAAGGAGAGGTAGCACCAAACTGTTACTTCAGATGCGTTCTACTGTCAGACTTATTATTACCCAGCAGTCTTATTTGGTATGCAACTTTTAGGTGCTAGCTTTTGTTTGTTTGAGAAAAGTTACAAAATATCAAAATAATCTGTGGTTGAAGGAAACTTACTGTGGTTGGGAACTCTGTGGACCAGGGAACCCCCAGTGATTGCAAACTTTGCTGATGCCTAACACTGGATCACTGGATGTGTGTGTGTATGTGTGTGTGTGTGTGTGTGTGTGTGTGTGTGTGTGTGTGTGTGTGTGTGTGTGTGTGCGTGTGTGCGTGTGTGTGTGTGCGTGCGCGCTCGCGTGTGTGTGTGTGTGTATATTTAAAAGTCTATACTTGAAATCGTGGATATAATTAGAGGCTGGTTGATGTTAAAAAGCCAGCCCCAATAATAGTAGGGCTATTGTACATGGAAAATGTAATCTTGAAGTTGTGTCTCATCATTAACAACAATAGACACAACACCTTATACTTTTCACTGGCTCTAATCATGCTGACATTGAGGTTTCCAGGTTCATTTTATGTCGATCCAGTGAACCTATATTAATTACCATATAATATATGTTCAACAGAGATTAGCGGTCCATGCTTGCAATTCAGTTTCTAGATTTTTGTATGACGTTTTGAAGTATATGTGTATGCTTTTACTTGAATTTGTGCATCTAACATAACAGCGATTGATGCTGCTACTTTAGTTTTAATGGTAGTTATATTACTTTATTTTTGAAATATAACCTAGAATCTAGGTATTGCTTTGACAAGCTATTTCCAGCAAACTATTTTTGTTTCTCCTTTCAGAAGCACAATAAAGTGCCTTCACTTGAATTTGGGTATCTAATATATGTTCGACTGAAGTGCCTTTACTTGAACTTGGGTATTTAATACATGTTCGACTGAAGTTTTTAACGTTAGTCCTGATAATTTCTAAGCTTTATATTTCCTAAAATGCAACTTTCAGCGCAGGGTTTGTACTGATATGATATGCCTAGAGAGGCATTTTAGCCATCTATCCATTAACAATGAATGGTTTTATATGCTTGAATTTGTTTGGCACAGCTACTTTTATTTGACATAAGTTTAATTGTAAATTAAAAAAAAACTCTTATTTGATGTTATCTTAAATAACCCACTATAGCACAGCAGAGAGTGTTCAAATTTAGAATGCAAGTATAAATTCATATTCATATTTTATACATATATATTTTTATTTTTTATCATTACATAATTGATTTTAAGCAATATATGTTGAGCTGATCATAGCTGACCAACCTTATATTTTGTATATCATATACATTTTAATATAGTTAGTGTTGCTTTAAATGTTTGAATGTGAGTTAAGCACAAGGGAAGTGATGTCACAAAGACCTAAAGTATATATATATAGATATATATATATATATATATATATATATATATATATATATATATATATATATATGTTAAAAGCTCTGTGATATGTTTGGCCTGAGGAAGCCTATAAGGTAAAAGCACTTGCCAGTCTTTTGTCAATAAAGTGTTCGTATTTACAAGACTACATTGTTGTGGTCCTTTTAAAAGTGCATTTTGGACAGCTGTTTCCATTTGTAATGAGGTGAAGACCGAATTTCAACACATAATAGATTGTGTTGTTTAATTGTGGAACAAGTTTCTGCTTGGTGTTTGGTGAGGTGAAGACCGACCTGTTAATTCAAAAAACTTACTGGGATTTAAACAGCCAGCGTGTTTCGTTGACTATTTTACAGCAAACCGTTTGCAGAAGGTGTGCAACTTTAACAACTGCTATCTTAACAGACAGCTATTGTCCAACATAAACTTGCTTTTGGTTATCAATTTGGATGGTTATCTTCAACTATCTGAGGTGTTTATTTCAAATTTGCTTTCCATTAACCGTAAGTAAAGAACTGAAACTGGAATAGTGACTGTTGCTCTGCCAAGGTGTCTTGCCATTTTTTAACTAACAAATTTTATTGCTATTATCGAGACACTAAATATAGCAGCTATTTTTTACCTGATATATATATATATATATATATATATATATATATATATATATGGATTCACTTTATAACCTCGAAATGCTGAAATATCGAATTTCAGTATCTCGAGACTATAAAACTGAATCCACAAAACACTGACAAACAAAAACCGTGAAACCACATAACCGAAAACACCGCACACACTACACTAAACATACAACACAACACCCATATCACAACATAAAAAAACAACACACATACACAACTCTCACACACATAAGCAGGGGGTAAGCCCCCCTGCACCCCCCACACCCCCCTACTTATATATACTAACTCCGAGATCGCACAAACACAACACAAAAGCTCACTCACACACGCACATTCTCCAATCTCTCACACACACTCTAACTCCCACTCAAAACCCTTACAAAACACTCACTTACCTGACATAACACCTACATCCAAACACGGCACCGGGCACCAACAAAACACAAACCCGGACATTACGTAGCGCAACTTCATAACCACAAATTCGACATATTTTCGAGATATGTCAAATTTGCGATTATGAACGTTCACTATTTGTAACATTCGACTTTATAGCTTCAAGATACTGTAATTCAACATTTCAGTATTTTGATGTTATAAAGTGAACCCATATAGATATATATATATATATATATATATATATATATATATATATATATATATATATATATATATATAAATTCCAGTTGGGCAGCCATAGTGGTACAGTGGTAAGTGCTGTTGCATCACAGCAAGATTTATGGCTGGGGTGCCTTCTGTGCAGTCTGCACATCCTCTCTGAAGTTGCGTGGTTTTGCTCCAGTTTCCTTTCACATTCCAAAGACATGCAATAGATGGATTAGACAGTTGAAATTGGCTATAGATGTAAGTGAGTGGTACAGATGAACCACTGTGGCAGGGCTAACCACCTGCAGGTGTAAACCTTGGCTTAAGATTATTGTCACTGTTGACGTGGCAACCCAACCTCATTTGCAAAATGGGAAAAGGGGTTGAGGAAGGATATAAAATTCCAATTGAAGTATATGAAAGTGAATATATATACATATAGACACAGAAAGAGAAGCATAGCTATAAAAGAAACGCACACACATATTCTAGCTTTTTGTGAATATTCTAAATGTAAAGTATTGCAGTATCATCTGTGGTCATTTTGTATTTTAGAAAACATTTTGTGGAAATTAGATGGTCTTGTCAACATCCTTGCACCTTGCCTTCTTTTCTGGTATATATCATGCTCTTTCTTGGAGTACAACTGTTGTAATGTGTAACCTACTTGCTCCTTGGACTTGGGTTTTGGCTGAAAAGGGTGAGTTGACCATTCCACATACCTGGTTACTAACAAACAAACACATTTGTACATGTATACATAAATAAATAAATAAATAAACAAATAAATAAATAAATAAATAAATAAATAAATAAATGATGAGATATGGGTGGGATGTATATCATAGTGTGTCACTTATAATAACAAGATATACTGCAATGTATTATTCTGTATACCTCTTCGTAACAGCATGCATTGCAGTGAGTGGATGAATATAGTGAGTATTATCTGAGTAAAATCAGCAGTTTCTTAACTGTATAGTTTCTTGTGCTCTTTTTTTTTTACTTACTCTTATTGTACTACTACTGAATACTCCTTGGGGATGGGTGCACAGGCACCCATTACTTATATCTGAACATGGTAATTAGTTGTATTTTGTTTTATATATTTTGATAAGAAGTTTTATTTTGTCTTTCCTATGTGCACAGTTTTTGTACTTTCATTTCTAACATAATACTTTCCTTTAAATGTAACATGTTAGAGTTTTCTGAAAAGAGGACAGTTATGGTAATGTGTGGGTGTGTTGGTAGTAGATAACAGATCATTATGGGTGGGATTTGCTACTGCATATCACAGGGGGTGCTACACTTCAGTATAACTCCAATGGATTTGGTTATTGCTTGTATATATCATGCTTGCTGTACATCATTTTGTGTTCTTTTTGTATGCCATTGATGGTTTGCTATGATACTACATGGTCTATACAGTTAAAAGATGTTTTAATGCATACAAACAGATGAAGGATCAGCATATTTTGCTAATACTTTGCAAGAGGTGGACAGTCAGTCGACAAGGTGCTATTGACATAATAAAGACAAAAGGCATAACTGTTGTTATTTGGACAGAATGCCATATTTATGAAAATAGTCTTGGGGATGGTTGAGTACCATTCTTTTCAAGTGTCTGACAGGCTACTGGGGTGGTAAAAATGGTTCTGCACTCTGAAAACATGAAGATGCTTAGCTGTATGCTTCCACATCAAAGGGAATTAAACCTAACTACATTCATCACTTTGCTGGACTTGACTTTGTTCTATTTATTAAGGATATCTTTAAACTGGTTCCTGCCTAATTGTGCTTTTGCATTTGTACTGGAGAATCATAGCAAACTATTTGAGGAGTGGAGATGCTTTCCATCCTTTATTCTTTTTTTCACTCTTATTTTCCATTCTTTGTCTATTTTTTCCAACCCCCTTTGGAAGAAAATGGCAGGGTAACTATTTTGTTCTCAGGGATAACGCATACTTGTGTAAAATAGATTTGAAATACAATGTGTGGCTGTCATTTTATTTTTTCAGTTGTTATAGTCAGACATCTGAGATGTGCAAAGAACAGCAGCTAGGATTACTAGGTCTGGAGTCTGTCTGTAGATTAAGATGACTGACTGTTGCAATTTGCTCATTGTTCTTGTTTTGCAGGAAACATGACTAATGCCACTTTTGGGAATTCATTTGGGATTTTTTTTATTCTTGCTACTTTTGTGAGAAACAGTAGAAATGCATTTATTGTGGCAATTATTTTTTATCGCAATCAGTGGTTATAACTGCTAAATGAGATGTGGTCTGTCTGGATGAAAATGTTTATTGTCATCTATTCATATAAATCATCACTAGCCTGTGTTTGCAGGACTAGTCTGTCTTTTTGTCAGTTTAAGTGGGAATTCTTTAGCAGGGCTGCTATGTGTTTGTGTGATCCAAACTTGAAATATATCACCGTGGCCATTAATTTTTATCACAATCAGATGTCTAAGGTGTACTCATTAAGAACATGGTTATGACTGCTATATTGGGTTAGAAAGCTGCCTTTGGATGAAAGCAACTTTCCCCCTTGTCATTTATTTATTTTAAGCCATCTATTAATCTGGCTTTGCAGGACATGGGTGCATCAAATTAAGTTGGGATACTTTAATGTATATATGTCTGACACAAGCTTATGTTACTGCAACATAATTTTTAAATTGTTATTCTACTGCCATCAATCATCTGAGGAACACACGTTGAACAATGTGGCTTTAATTGCTGGCTATAGGAGCCAATTGCCTGATTTATTAGGTACCACACTGTCTATACCTATAAAAACAAATCTAGATAGTGGATACAAAACAGTATGCCTATCTAAAGTGCTTCTACCTTTTTCACAATGAATATTACTAAAATATAAACCTTCTAAATCTAACAGTATGCAGTTAAGTAATGCCCTGAATGAAAATTTATTTTTTATTTTATTTATTTTATTTGGCATTTGTTAACCGGGTTAGTCCAACTGGGTAGATGCCCTTTTTCAGTGGAGATCCGAGGAGAAAAGCTCCAGACATTACAATATGAAAATAGACATTAACAATTTGAAAATTAACAAATGGAATACATGTAAATAGAACACTGGAATCAGACAACTTACAGTAAAGTAATGAACATATATACAGAAGGTATTCTTTTTTTAGCAAAGATATGCAAGTATAAATTACATGTAACACATTCTTAAAAAATGGAAAAAGGAATGTTTTGGATAGCTAACACCCTTGCTTTGTTTAGTCCTGGTTTAAATGAGCAATATTAATGTTTTTGATGTTTCACTGTTTTGAGCAGCTGTTTTTATATATATATATATATATATATATATATATATATATATATATATATTTTTTTTTTTTTTTTGATGTTTGATAATCACCTGTCAGTGATTGTCCATTTAAATACATATTACTGTAAAGGTTATTGATTCACTGATGAAACTTAAGAAAAACTGGCCTATTTTTTTTCATGTTTTGAAGTTCTTAAAATAAATTATTTTTCCCACTCAATGCTGGGATTTTGTTTTGTTCTACAGAACGCCATACTATGTGATGGAATTGTAAATAAGGTAATTGCATGAAATATTGACCCTGACTCAACTTGGTGATACTTCTTCAGAGAGAAAGTGACAGGTAGTGTCACCCAAGGATCTATGTTAAGTCCTTTCTTGTTTGGTATCTGTTTATCCAACATAAAAACTGATACCAACAACCTGTAATTAATCCCATTTGCTGATAACTGTATGGTGTATGTAGCTGCAAAGTCCCCTGAAGACATATATACTCTTCAAAAAATATATTCCTATATGCTTAAAACAATAATGGATGAGATATTTTCTTTTGCACAGCATAAGCTACATCTATGTTTATGTTAGATTTTTAGTGATTGCTTGTTCAGTTATGTGGTATGACATTCTATACATGGCACTGAAATAAAGAATTTAAAGTAAATACCAAGAAATGCAATATCATCTCATTCAGGAAGAAGAAATGTAATACAGTCCACTGCTCTGAAAACACCACATTATTGAGCAAGAAAGTGATTAGAGATCTGAGTACTTGGTTTGATAGCTGTATTTCTTTTGATGATCATGTTATGACTACAGTTAGGAAATCCTTATATATTTCATGACAAATTAACAAAGACATCTCTTCTAAATCCAATGAAATTATCATTCCCTTATATTTCACTGTAGTCAGATTCATTCTATTATATAATGCATGATTTGCCATGTATCTCCCCAGACACTTTAAAATCTTATAAAAAGACAGAGGCTCTGAATAAAAAGGATAGTTCATCTAATGATTCTTAGCTAGCAAGAGAGTCTGAAATCCTTGTCCCTATACCCTGTATCATATAGACACCTGAAAGGAGATAAGTTCCTCACATGACATGCTCGTATGGATCCTCATATTCTTGGCCCCCATTTTCTAGTTAAGCCAAATAATGTGGTCAGTGCTAGAACCAGATATTTCAATATTCTTCAGTCAATATACAAAATAAAATGGAGACATAGGGTCTTACCCAGTGCCTCCACTTGCTCTGGAATACCCCCCAACATGTCAAGCTATGTGACTCCTTGTTGTCTTCCAAACATAGCTTGGACAACTATATGAGTAACAATAAATGTATCACAAGATGTACAAGCTTTTCACATCTTCTAAAGGGTTAGTGCCTGTGAGTTGTTATTAGTAAGGAGTACATAGCCTTTTGGTATAATTTGACTTGTGCATCCTATGATCCTATGATCTATGAGATATTAGGCCTGATTTTGTTGAATGTTCTTGCTTTAACAAGAAATTTTGCACAATGGTCAGTACAGCTATGATGTGAGCAGCAGTAGCCCCTACATTTGATACTTCACTTCTTGGTTTGTGGGAGAAAACACCTATTTATGATTCCTCAGGCAGGCCAGATATTAGATTGTATGTGTTGCATAGATAATATCTTTTGTGAGGCCAGTAATGAAAAGCTACATTGAAGTTAATGACTAGGTTTAATGGTGTTACCATTTTTTAATTTGCAGCTCATTGTTCAAATAATAGTATTAGCACAAAATGCGCTTTCTACAGGCACTACGAAATTAAAAAGAGTTCACTGAAAACTCATATTTGCTAATTGATATGCTGATGCCATGAAGTGACACACACACACTGAATGCTTATCAAGAAGAATGTCAGCAGAGGACAGGCTATCAGAATCTTAATACTGATGACCTTTATTTTTTTTTCTTTTTGGACATAACTGTCAGTTATGAAGAATATATATCCTGACAGAGTATTCAATGGATATGTTATTGTTACATTTTTCAGCATTAGGATGATAGGGTCCTACTAAGTATATACTAATTTTAAAGAGGCAGATTCTTTAATACAAAGTTTGGAAATGCATTTTCTATAAAATAGTATTCAATTAAGCAGACATTTAAAATGAAGAATGACTGGAACATTCTTAAGGGTTATACATATGTGTTTAATAAAGTGGAGGGGATCACAAAATTCTCTTATTAGAAAAACGCTAATCTTAATTAATTCCTTGTGAAGGAAGAATGATTCAAATCAAGAGATTAGCATGCAAAAAATTACTGGGTATTGAACTTTACAGGTTTTGCAAGCATTATAAATACATGAGTGCAAACACCTACTCTATGGAGACCAGACTACATAAACATTTGTGGTCAAGAGGACATTTTAATTGTTACTTGGCTTATGTGTTTTGCATGCCTAATTTGCAAGCTGAGCAACATTTTCAACTGGAAAAATATCCCATATATTAGCGCAGTGGGTATACAGACACACATACATTGTTATGAATAAGGACAAAACAAATGCATTATTTAAACATTTTATGCAAGCTACAATTTTCAACAAATATTTTTTTCTATGTTAGACCAAGTTAGTAGAAGCAGAGATAGAAGAGGTTTTGATACCATATTAGACATTACAGGACATTTTTAGCAACTTAGACTGAAAGCCATTATCAATCCAGGGTTGAATGGTGGTATCAGTATAATGCGTGTGTTAAAAGAAAAACCAGCAATATTGTGATAAAATGGTATCAACAGATTCTGGTCATACAAATCAATGATGGTTGTTTTTGACTGGTATTTTATGTATGTTAGACTTATGAATATTATTTAAAGACTTTGATGAAGTCTTGAAATTAAAAATGATTAAATCTTACATTCAAAAGTTTTTCTGTTTTTTATGTGTACTTGTGTTATTGTGCAGGTGTTAGCTAAACAGGTAGGCTGATAATAATTACATAATACATCCTTTATTCTGTGAACATTTCCAATAGATCTATGAACAATTGGTTTTCAGGAATGAAAAGAAATTTGGTGAATTTTGAGACTCTAATGCACACTTAGATTCTGTTTTGGCCTAAAGTGGAATAGACTGAAAGTAACAAAAAGGGACTTAAAATGCAAGTCATTGAAAATAGATGGAAAACTGGGAGGAACCCAACTATATAAATTATAGCCAGAGATAGATGACAAATACACTAAAGATGAAAAAGAGACTAGAAGTCTGAAATAGTGGAATTAATGTAATTTTATAGTATTGCCAGAGCTGTAACACAGAGAAATTGAAGAAAAAAAAAAACAATCACAAAAAATCTAACAACAGTTTAACAACAAGATATGTGCAATTCTTGCTGTATACAGGGAATTGTCTTATCAATTGTTGCTTTATAAGTATAAGAACAAGAGTTAAGCAGCTATTTCCTCTTTCTGGCATCAGTTTTCTGAAGATAAAAAGGGCATAAGGAAGAGCGATGGCATAAAAAAGTAACCACATTCAATCCTTGATAGCATGCTACACTGTTCTAATTCTTCCCCCTTAAGAGTGGAACACTAACGTATTTGCAGCACTTACTAGCATAATAGATAATAGTATCTAAAATAAGTAAATGTTGCAGTGATGAGATGCAGTTCTCAAGAGATTTTTAAAATATCACTAGAAAAACTTCAGTTAATCTTGTTGGGAATGTGCACAGTTGTTGGTATGTTGTTACTCATACCTATAAAACGTACCATCTCTGGAATGATATAGCTACCTTGTAAAGAGTTACACATTTCATTGTCTGAAGTAATGAGTCAATATTTTTTTGTTTCACTGTGTGATTGACATGCTTTCTTATAGTTTGCTCACTACCCAGATTAACTTAGTAGGACAGCAAACAAATAACATATATTATGCCTTCAAGCATTAATGTTTCTCTTAGACAAGAATATAATTGTCTGCTGAATGACTTGGGGCAACAGTTGGTTTTATTGCACAATCATCATACTTACTTTGTTACTTCTGTGCACCAGTGCCTTAACCACTTTTATTATGATCTAATTCAGTAACTTAAACAATCTCTTGCTATTGGCTTTAAAATACTTATTGCAACACTTTTGCTGCATAGTTCTTTATTCTTTTTCAATGTTTGCTCTGCTTGATCCATTAATCTCCTTGATAAATCATTGTGGGGAATCAAGTAATGTAAGTTATCCCGTTTTAGATTTGAGACTCTGCAGGTCTCTTGTCTAGAGTTATGCTTCATTTTGTTTTATTTTTTTTATTGAAATTTAAATATAGAACAACACAATTTTAGTAACAGCAATCATCATTTTATACTTGCACATTATTTTCAGATATTTCAGAGATACAATAGCTGTATACACTATTATTGTGTAGAAAATAAGAAAGCAGATACCATTTACTGATGAAAGAAAATGAAGCTTTAATTTACAATGAAAATAAGTTGAATATATGTCTACATGTTCTAACTAAAGACATTAACATCTCTGTCACTGAATATCGTAAAGGTATAACATTATTCACTAATTGTATCCAAAATGTAAACAGTCACAAAACTAACTAAATAAATAAATATTTAATATATTATTTCAATGTACTTCAGCAAATAGACCGAATTTAGGACAATAGTTAAATTTTATCATTTTGACTTGCAGTTTTACAACTGATATTTCTTTATTTTAACCCCCTTCTAATAGATTAATACAGTTCCGAAAAAAAAGAGAAGCTGATTTCTTCTTAGAGTATTTTTTTTCTTCAACAGATACTAAGTAGTACAGAAGAGATCTTTCTATACATTTTATAGAATTTGTTGTAGGAGTATTTTTATAGTTTGTTATAGCAGTCTTGAATAAGACTAAACTTTGGATAACATAAAACACACACATTGAAGACTCTCCCCCAGATTTATGAAGCCTGATATAGCGTGCAGGAATAGTTTAAGAGCTATTTTCAGTAATATGGTCAATGTGCGATGCAGGAACGACCTCCCGGGATGTGCACATGAGCTCTTAGGCTAATCCTGCATGGACTGAGCCCCTGTATGCAAATTACCCGCATTTGCAGGTGAAAACCATGCAAATGAAGGTAATTTGCAATCCGGGAGGCAGGCAGCTGTCAGTGCAGGATGAGTGCAGTCTGCAGAAATGTACTGAATTAGTAACTGAGTACATTTCTGCAAACTACAAAACAGAGCTATGACAGCACCAAATGAAGGCTGCATATCATTGATGAAGCATGCCAATGGCCAAGTAGAAGGCCATTGGCATTGCAAAATGTGTAAAAAATAAAAAAAAAAAAATTTTATTTTTTTGTCGCCGATCTTGCCTGTTTAAGCATAGGGCAGCGGTGTGCAAACGGGATGGGTGGAAAATAATAAAACAAACCTAAAATAAGCAGTCTAACTAAAAGCAGGATTCAGCCATGCAAGTCAATGGCAGGCATAAGACAACCTGGCCAGTGAGTAATGGTTGCTAAGGGGGGAGGCTGAGTGCGGGACATGTAACTATGCATTAGCAGGCAATCCTATGCAAATGAGGGGAAGGATAGTGAATACCAGATTTCCCCAAGGTGTGAGGAAGGTCCCAAGAGTGTAAGAGTAGAAATAGTTAGGTGCAAGACTAGGAGATAGGTGACATCATGGGGGGGGTGTCAGGAATACTGTAAGTGGATTGGAGCCCTGTGGCTAGGGACTGCTCCTAGCTTAGCACAGCTAAGCTAGAAGTGTGTCCAAGCCGCCTAGCACTCCTGACAAAGTGTAAGCACATGTGCATGATGAAAACTGGGTTTCACGGGAAGAAAAAGGAAGTTAAACCAGGAAATAGCAGCTCTGTGCACATTTGAGCACCCTGTTTGCGCGGCACGCACACAGGCTCAAACAGGGAGGCAATGGAAAGGGAAAACAGCTGTAGGAAGATAATCAAGGAGAACTAGCTGAGCTGACAGGTGAAATGTATCAGACACAGCCAATCACACAGGCAGCAGTCCAGCCCAGTGCACCTCTATAAACTATGCAAACACCTTTCCCCCCTTTTTATTCCCAATAACTCTGCACCACCGGTGTATACAAACGGGGACATTTTAGAAAATGAACGCAAGAGAAATAATGCTAGGGGCTGCTTTTGCTATCATAAACCAGCATGTGCAAGAGGCTGAGGGTGGTGAGGATATGAATGCTGCCAAGAAATCCTCAGTGAGGAGACGGAGAAGAATGTACAGACCCAGGGTAACCTACCAAGGGCTACATGAGCTGGAGATAGTGGAGTGCTATAGAGTGGACAGGGACCTCCTACAGCAGATTGTTGAGCTGTGCTGGCCATGCTTCACACAGAACTAACAGAAGGGAACCCATCCCAGTGTATACCAAGGTATGTGTAGGCCTATGTATACTAGCTACAGGTACCTTCCAAAGGCCAACTGGGGATATGATGGGGATATCACAGGCATCAGCATCAAGGGTACTCCACCAGTTCCTGGATGCCATGTCAGCATATGTCGGCGAGCATGTATACCTCCCCATCACCCATGAGGCATTGGCCAGCAATATGCGTCTTTTCCATCAAATAGCAGAATACCCCGAGGTAGTGGGTGCAATAGACTGCACGCACATATGCATCAAAGCACCACACGGTGAGTGGGGTAGGGTCTAAATCAACCGCAAGTGCTTCCCCTCCAACAGCTGGTAGGTCCTGTGTGATGCCTAGGCCATAATAATGAATGTGTGTGCTGGCTGCCCTGGAAGTTACCATGACTCCCACATCTGGCATCTTATGCAGCTGTACCACAGATTTGCCAATGGGGACATCCCACACGGTCTCCTAGTGGGGGATGCTGGATACGCACTGGAGCCATGGCTGATGACACCCATCAGAAATACACACACACACGAACAAGAACTCCATAATGAGGCACATGCACAAACATGAATCATAATAGAGCATGCGTTTGGGATGCTGAAGTCACAGTTCCAGTGTCTGGACACATCTGTTGGAGCCTTGCAGTACTCACCAACTACATATACCCAAATTGTCCTTGTATGTGCCATGCTACACAATATGATGATGTGGAAACAGCTGCAGCAGGAACAACATGGGGCAGGGCCACACAGCCCCCCACCATTGTCAAGGCCTGCACAGGCACAGAGTGACTCAGAGGAGGAACAACCTGAGCCTGCCCCAGTAGGCAGAAGGAGGCATGCCCAGTATGCCCTGGCCCTGGCAAAGAGGCAACATATAGCACATGCACTGATACAGTAGGGACCCAGGGAATGTCACCTCTCTACGACTCACACATACAGTATAAGGGATGCCAAACATAACACTTACCTGTGCTCAACCTTGTATAGGGAGTGTACTTTGTGCATCCGACATAGGCAGCCCTGCAGCACCACCATCAGTACTGGGACACCCACAAGGTAAGTGACTCACACATGCAAATTGGGGGGCACATACACAACAACTGTTACAGTCAGCAGGATAGGTGTAGACAAACACAAACAAATGCTGCACTATGGCCTCTGAATGAACCCTATGTGTAACCCTCCCCCAGGCCTACATAGACAGACTACAGCAGGCCAGGCAGTTGGATGGAAGATGTGAAGGCTAGGAAGTCTGAAACCAATATGTAGGCAGTGAAAGCCAGGATCTGTAGTACACTGGTATGCCTCTAGCCAGCATGATAGGCAAGACTACAGACTGAAATGGAGTACCTGACATACCAGTACAGTCCTAGCAAATGTGTAGAAGTGTCAGGTGTGCCCCCCCCATCCTACGTACACTAATAGTAACAGTCAGGTGTGCCCCCCCCCACACCTGTGTAGAAATGTAGAAACAGTCAGGTATCCCCTCCGCTATGCAGAAATATAGCAACAGTACAAGCCAAATGACCGATGGATACCCTGCAGACTCAGCATGATACCGGTCAGTGTACAACACAAAGGTCAGCACCGCAGTACAAACAACCTGGACATGCTCTACACATGCACTACAGATGGCCATACTGGGCATGCTCACACACTTAGAGGAATGAAGGTAATGTCAGTCAACAACATACTGAAAGGTCATAGTGGGCATGCCCAAAGACTTAAACACATGAAGACCGTGTCTGCAAACACCAGTGGACCAGACATATCTGGCAGTTGCAGTTCTTAATGCAGACACATGTCAGTATGCACCACTTCTGCCTTGCACACACAGTGGATAGGAATACAGACATATATGTAAGGACACCACACTATAATAAGCCAGAGGTAGATGGACATAGATGTGTGGAAGAGGGTCACCATAACAAGGACCCATCCGGGACTGTCCCACCTAGCACACAGCCAAAGGCCCACAACCATATGAGGTGCAGATGCACTCACTGCAGATACTAGCCATCAGCATCTGTCAGCATGACAGACTATGTGGTGCTCATGCCAGTTGTGCAACATGACTGTACAAGGATGTAGTCATCTAGTAGCTGTATACACATAACTGTGACATATGACCCCATGTGTGCCCGCATGTGGCATGTCAACCCCTACAGGAATCAGTTGTGGCCCATGCACACACCGCCCACTCCATAGTAGTAGTATGACAAGCCTGCTGAGGTCATCCAATTTGAAATACACCTTTGTGAGAGCTGTAGCTCAGGAATTACCATGGCACGTCCCATAACTGAGTACTGCTGTAGTGATAAACCAGTTAGGTAGTAGTCCAAACCCCACACTTGGCAACTGTATGAGTGTGTTTGTTTGTCTCTGACTGTGTAGAGAGCAATGCTTTTTAGATACTAAAGCATCGTACAATTCATATACTGAACTTTGGCAAGGCTGCTGATGTTACTCACCTAGGAATACACCTCTGGGAAAATTATAACCCAGTAATCTCTGCAGCATGTCCTGTAACTGCGTATTCCTGTACTGTGATAAAGTAGTTAGGTAGGTGTCCTAACCCCAGGCCTGGCAACTGTGTGTTTGTGTGTGTCTGACTGAGTAGAGAGCAGTGCTTTTTAGGCTGCTCACACTCTGTACAGTTCATATACTCAACTTTGGCAGGGCTGATGATGTTACTCACCTAGAAATACACCTCTGGGAATACCAAAACCCAGTAATCTCTGTAGCGTGTCCTGTAACTGCATACTGCCACTGACATCAGGGAATGCTGTTTGCATGCTATCATTGTAGGTGCAGGGTAAACCTGCTGCCCATTACCAGTTTCTGCCACAGGTAGACAAGACTGGCACATCCAATGATAATCTGTGTTCACAACATGGGCCAGACATCCCAGGTACATTTCCACATGTCACTGTACATCCATGTGGAAGGTGTGCACATCCCAGACACCAACCATGTCATGGAGTAAGGAACATATACATGGCAAGTGATGCACAGCATTGGCCACATACAATAGTCATGCAGGTGACTGGATGGGAGATGCAATACCCACCTGTGTGGGCAAATGCGGAAACCACAGGCCTGAGGCACAATGCAGACCAGCGTCATCTGGCCTGATGCCATGGTATACCCATCCCCTACCCTTGTACAGCCTGCTGGCACAGTTGACCACCACACACCCATGCAGACATACACCCATGCATGTCAGGACTGGCACCCTGTGTATCTGTTTTTGTGTTGTATGGTGCACCTGACTACATCTACACTCATTACAACCCCCCTGGGGTATACTGAAGCATGCTGTTTGATGTCTGACACCATATCATATTCTATGCCCATACAACCTCTGTATGACCCATGTGGTGCATGTGATACCTGCACATCGATGTGTTGTGGCAATCACATTAGTGATGAGTTGCACTCCTGGCCCTGCCAAGTGTGTCAATGTGTGTGTTTCCCTGTGTGAGTATGCCTGTGTTGACGCTGGCAGCTGTTCATGCAGACAGGCACGTGTACGTCACCTACTGTATATCTACCGTATCCCTGTTGCAGATGTCACTCATCATCACAAATATGCTCTGAGTGCTCCACAGCAGGTAACCCATGTGGCGCAACCAATAACTACATTAAACTGTGATAGCACTATATAGTTGTTGGGGGTTTGATACCATGTGCTGGTAGGTGTGTGACACAAACATGCTTCTGTTTTACTCTACCACCCCTCCCTGACATGTATTTGCTTCTGTCTACCTCCCCCACTCCCTCTCTGGTGGATTTGGAGACCCACACCTGCTATGCTTATGCAGCAGCATGTGTAATGTAAGTGATGCTCATGATAAGCTGATGGCCTCTGCACAAATTGCAGCCCTCCCCTAGCTGATCGCATGTGGAACGGCTGTGGTAACAGGCCCACAGGCAATTGCATGGAAACACACTCCAATACCTAGGAACAACATGGTGGTGTTGGCCCTTTACAGTCACTGTGAGCAGGAACTCGATCTGTTGTTTGGCAAACAGCATCTCAGATGTATTGGGGATTTACCTCTAACAACATACACTGTGGAAAGAGGGCATCAAACAGGAGGGGGATGTGCCTGACCTGACTACAGACTGTAAGTGCTGCTATACTGCATGTGGAGTTCTGTTGGTTTAACATTGTTTGTCTGGATATGCCTGTCGTACATGTGCAATACCTGCCATGTCGGTCCCATGTATATGAGGGGTTCCCATACGCAGGGTCATCCACAAACTGGGCAGTGTTGTGCATTTGGTTTCATGTGTCAGCTACTGTGCACCTATCTGTGTAATGCAGAAGGTAGTGTGAGGATAGCAGGCAGTAGATGGTGACAGCCGTGAGAGTTACCGACGTCACATCCCTCATAGGACATATGGTGCAACAAACCTTGTTACGACAGTATATGTATGAGGGTATAACAGCGACATGTCAATATTGGCCCTGTGTTTGTGCCTCCAACCACAACTCTGTCAACCTTTGTACATATGTCATGCAGTCGGGGGTGCATATGCTCTGCACTCCATAGTCGTTTACAGAATATCTGATAACAAGCCAGTGAGATATCAGACTGCTACACATGTTATGTATAGTAGGGGTTATAATTGAGGACATAGCCTGGCCATTATGTGGTTGTGTGTACAGTACTGAGGTATGTGTAAGTCTGGTAATTGTCGACAGTGTGCGTATAGTGAATATGTACCTTGGCCTGTGTAGAAACTGTTGTAGATGTCATTGTTCCAGGTCCTGACCTATCTGATTTTACATGCTGCTCCACTGTATGTCACCCTAACAGCTTACATGTTTGTAGGGGTGAAAACACACATGTCCCATACCACAGACAGGCATCGGACCACACTGCCTAGTGGCCCAGTATATGTAGGGGTGTTGTGTGAGTGGCTCATATGAGGATGGTGTAGGTCAGATAGTCCATATACTGTAATAGTATGCTAGCTAACCATATGTGGCTGTGGCTGTGTTCACATTGGTTGTGATTATGCAGTTTCACACAGGTGTCTGTTACTCTGCGATGTGACATTCCTGTAGAGCCTGTTATCTATGCAGGTACATGTGTATCCCCACATGGGAGATGTAGCCCAGTGTTGACTCACTCTGCCTGTAGCTAGCACTGTACGTTGTTACATGCCTAGCACATGACTGTACTTATGCAGTGAGATGACATATCCAGATACTTGCCAGATGTACTTCTACTGGGCCACCATGACAGTCATGTATGTCAGACAAAGCAGTGTGATGCTGTTCAGATGTATGTCACTACCTAGTGGGTAGTACGTGGCCATGGAACCTCTGTACCAGCGGTTATTATGTGTCAGGACAGACAGGAGTGTATGAATGTATAATCTATGGGGGTAAATGTATACCAGTATTTACGTGTGATACCCATCTACATGGCTGTTAACATCCACATTGACAGGCCTGGTCCACATGTCTTGCATGAAGGGTGTCTGTGTATACCCCTGGACTGACCAGAGTGTGTCAGACTGTCCACATATGTTGGGCATATCACAGTTGTAGTCCACAGGGGTGTTACTGTGCTAGTAGTGGTTCTGTACTATGATGACCTTAGGATGTCTGTCAGTAGCCATTGGTGCACATGTCCACAGCAGATGTGGCCTCCCACACACACCATGTCTGTGAAGACACTCCCTATTACAGTAGCAATAGTCTACAAATATACCTGCAATACATACATGATATCCCCTTGCACTGAAAGGTTGGGACTATTGGGGCTGAGGTAGGGCTCCACCCCATGTGCAGGACATATGGTAAACATATATGTACTTATCATTATACATATATCCATATAGATATGTACACATTTACATAACTTGCTTATTGTATGACAACAGTTGTAAACATATGTGCCTGTGTTCCAGACTCTGTCCTCCACCTACATCCCTGTCTTACACAGGTGTTATGTAGTGGGCTGTGTGTATGTCATGCTGTCATTCCTGCCATCCCTCCACTGCTATTGTGTCCCCACACATACTGGGGGGTTGGGGCCATATATGTGTGGGCACCACCTACACAATACACATGTGCTCTAATGCACTGCAGAGGGCAGTGTATGTAACCGTGGTATATGGCCCAGTAGTAGTGTGGGCGGGGGGGGGGTGCATCATAACTAACCTAGGCTGTAACAACATGTGTGGGTATCTGGGGTAAGCTGTCTTAAGGTATCTGGATGTACATTACCATACAGTCCACCGTGGGTGAATGCAGGCCTACTGCCGCCTGCCATACAGACTGTTCTGTTTGTCTGTGTGATTGTGATGGTGTCAGTTATGCCTTGTTATGTAACAGACACATCCCATTGTGTCAACTGGGGTCTGTACCCCCTAGGGATTGTGTACAGAGTGTAGATAGAGGCTGCAGACCTATACATCTGCATTACGTACTGTTGTTTGTCTGGTATGCTATGGGCCAGTCTGTCATTACTATTGTACTACCAGAAGGCCTAGGCATGGACAGCAACATGTGTCAACCTTACCAGACTACTGTCTCAGTATAACTGTTTCACAGTTGCATTACACTGTTCATATGGATGTCAGTGTGTAAATGACTATATGACATGGTATATGCAACTGTCATAGTACACAAATATAGCTATCATAATCATTTATGGGCACCTGTGTGTGGTGTTATACTCTTTGATATCTCTATGGGTATGTGCAGCAGGCTATGAATGTCATTCGTATGGGTGGATCATACAGTCTCCAGTTGGTAAGGTGGTGACTGTAAGAATACTGGCTGCTCAAGTTGTGTGCACGTACTACATATGTATCGTACTGTACATATCTCTGTGTGTGTATGTGTACTTACATATATATCTATATATATATATATGTATATAAATATATATATATATATATATATATATATATATATATATGTATATGTATATATATATATATATATATATATATATATATATATATATGTGTGTGTGTATATATATATATATATATATATATATATATATATATATATATATATATATATATATATATGCCTGTAGCTGCATATATCTGTCTGTGTATATGTATCCTATCCATGTTGTGTGCTGTCCTGGTTATGGGATCTGCAACACTTGTTATTGTATTGCAGGGGGGACATGCTTGGCTGGGGGGCGTATACCTATTTGTACCAGACGTATATTGTGTAGGGCCTCTCAATGCCATTAATGTTGCATGAGAACATATATGATTTTGTTATATCCCCATTGTTATCACCAGATGTCTGTCCGTATACACCTATATAAGTACATGTATATATCTGCTGACATATACATGACCTACTGTATATATTTACACATGTAGATGTAGACATATATATCCATAGATGTAGGCATTTGCATGTGTATATGTTCATATATATGTATATATGTGTATATATATATATATATATATATATATATATATATATATATGTGTGTGTGTGTGTGTGTATATATATATATATATATATATATATATATATATATATATATATATATATGTACATACATATATTTACATATATCAATATGTTGTACCTGTTTAAACATTAATATATTTACTCACACACATACAGCTATATGTTGCAATACATTCCCTGTACTGTTGAATGCCTGGGCTGGATGATACGTTTGTGGAAATATCAGGGTTATGTACATCTGCCATGGTTTAGTGGAAATCCCTTTGTGTATGGTGTGCAGTGTCCTAGGTACGAGCCTTGCGGAGGCGGTTTATTCTGTTGCTGGCCAGAACACTCCCGCTTACCCCCACGCTAACCTCTTTAAAAGGAATGGAAATAAGGGTTGCTAGGAAAGTGGTGAAAAAGGGGCACAGACAGGGTAAGACAGTAGGGGATATAGCTAGGCATGTGCAGGAAGGGTGTAGGAAAGGTCCATAGCTGCCCATTTCTGCTACAACAACAGCTGTGCATAAACACTGCAGTTGGAGGTAGATGTGGACCCTCAAATCCCTGGGAAAGGGGTGAGGACAACATAAATGCATTGTGATGCCAATTAGACCAGATTACATGTGTCCACTGGACATGTGTGCAGAATGGACAGCCATGTATGGGGCAACATTGTTTCGTGGGAACATATTGCCCTTCCACCACAGTGCCATACTCTTGTGGAATATGACTGCAGACCATCCTCCTGCTGACACATGTACACCTGCAACACAAATGGATAACATTATGGAGATAACAATCACTGTTACTGTCAGCTGAAATGCATCATAGCTGCATGGCTACACTACCTGACATGTATGAATTACACATTACACCTGACATCTCACACTGCAGTACATTACAGCACTCTATAGCAGTCACCGTGTGCATCAGAACCATGTTATCCTGTCCCTGCATCAATGTTATGGATGACAGGGAAATGGCACAGGTATCATCATATGCACAGGGTGTATTACTGGTTTCCCAGAGGCTGACGGTGGTCCAAACGTGTCACCGTGAGTGTGGGTGAGGGGTTTTATTCACTGATTGGGGCTTGGTGATGTGGTGTGTGTAGGTATGGGGTCGCTGTAGGTGTGGTTGCATAGTGTGTGGGTATGCATGCACACAGTCCTGCCATGTGGCCACCCTATACAGGTGTTGTTGGACAGCTGCCGACCATACCTGGCAGGGTGTGCAGTTCAGTGTCTCTGGCCACGGACATATTGACTGTGCCTGCCAGGGGTTCCACTGGCACGTGCAGGTACAGAACTTGAGGTGCTACTCTCCCATGATGATGACAGGTGTCCGCTGGAACCATGTCCTGCCTTGGACTGACCAGGGCCACATGCACAAGGATTGCTGTAGTGTGGTGTGGACAGCACCCACAGTGGTTTGCTGGGGCTGGTACTGCCACTACGGGAGTGGCTTGGTGGTGTGGCATGTCCACATTGACCACCAGCTGCTGGTGTTTCTGGCCTACGTCCATGCGGACATTGCACCACTCCCACCACACATTCCAGCATGGACATTCCACAGTCGAGGAGGCCCACCATCTCACCCCACCATCTATCCATAACCTTGGTATGTTCACGGAGGGCAGCAGCAATGTCATGGAAGTTGCCACTTACAGAAGAGTAAGCAGCCCTCTGTAGCCTCAGGCCCTGTCTGGTGTGCATGTCCATACATGCCTGTGCCTCCATTACAGCCTGAAACATACTCCTGGTGGTACCAGTTGTGGTGCCTCTGCTAGGGTCATGATGACCAGCGGCCCTCCCACAAGCACCACTGTACATCTGCTGATGTGGTTGCTATGCTGACCACACAGTTGGCATGGACACCACACCTTCTTGGCCACTGGCACCAACAGCCAACTGTCACTCTGCTATGGCCACATGTGATGGGGTTTGTAGGGGTACTGCAACTGTGTGCAGGCTTGGGGTGGCTAGGAGGGTAATGACACATGTAGGTGCAGTGTTGGCCTCAGAAAACCCCACCTGTGCCTCACCAGTGCCATCATCATCATCATCATTATCATCATCATCATCGGTGTCTGTGCGGACACCTACCTCAGTTTGCATGCAGGAGGGAACCTGACCCACCTTGCCACCTGTGGGGGACACAAACACACACGTTAAGACTTATACAGCATTGAATAACAGTACGCACACTCACACACACACATACACACACACACACACACACACACACACACACACACACACACACACACACACACACACACACACATGCAGAGACACACAGACACAGACACAGAGGCACAGGCACACACACATGTACACCCACAAACGCTGACAGTCCGCCTTACTACCCCACTTACGCTGGGTTTACAGACAGTCTCACATTCAGTTACAGATGTTCCCCATCCTGCATAGCACTTGCTAACATACACTCATTCATACTACCCAGTAACATATCAGACCTCTCCATTCCTACACATGTGATCACAACTCATGACCTGTTACTTCATCACCTCCCTGTCTTTGTTGGAGTAGGTAGTACATGGCCTCACTGCTGTCATCCAGTAATACCCTGTGTATGTCCAGTCATGGTGTGCATGGCCCCTAAATGGCTGGCGCTGCTACATTCACTACATATGTCACACACCAGAGCCCCATACTACAGTCTTGATCAGTCCATGCCCCATCTACTACACAATCAACCCATCATGTAGACAACAGTAATATCTGGATACACTCACTGATGTGGTCTGGTAATTCCCCATTGCGTTAGTAGTGCTGCATACATGGGTAGCCAGTTATCCATCTGCCGCTTGCATTATGATGTGTATACCTGGTATGTACTTTCCCTCCCAATGCATGTTCTGTGCTAAAGACCTTGTTATGCTATCAGCTGTCCTGTGTTCACATATCGGACAGGCTGTCCTGGTGTCTCATGTGTCACTACATCTACAGCACAATCCTAAGGAGAAGTACTGCCATGTGATCAATCCCACTATTGCCTGTGCATACATGGACACCCGCACAAACAGACACACATGTACACACACATCAGACATGAATCGACCACACTCCACCAGATTGCACTTACACACACATTCAACACCCCCATACACACCTACGTGTGGGGTCACACACATTTTGTACACACAGTCCTCCCATTACCCTTCTGTCAGCATGCATTACATCCGGTGCTCAACAGCATGCAAGCCAACCAACATGACACCATCACAGTGGCAGTATACATGTGTGTGATGTATGGGCTGTGTTGGTAGGTGATGCCCCTTCCCCTTGTCAACACTGCACCCATGTACGAATTTTTACTGTTGACCTGTTCTGCACCCTGCCTTGTACTGTGCACCATAACATACAGGTGTTTGCTGCTTATATAGTATTGTGTCTGTTATGTCAGCTCAAATGCTCACAGCCCCAGTGTGTTACAGCACCTCATACCTGGGATGATATGTGAATGGATATATTTTGTAAATGCTTGATGTCTGCTTTACAGATCACAGCATCAGCAGTGCATGTATGACCAGTACAGGACTATTAAACTGACACCCACCAGACCTTACCATGACTGTGGGGGGTACACTACACATGTCCCAGAACTCTGCATGGTTGCAAGGTCTACTCATGTGCACATCCCTTGGAGTGCACAAACTGCTGTCACTAATGCTGTGCGGTCAGGGTTACGTCTACCACAGTTACATAACCTGATTGTGTGCAGTTACAGCTATGAGGGTGGTGTTTCACACATGGTCCTACTGTAGGCCGTGTATCCTGCCATACTCCCCATCTCTCTGGACACATTGCACAATGACAGGATGTTAGGTATTGTGCATGTGTCTCGTGTATGCTTCCAATACCCCAGCATGGTCACTACTGTGATGCAGTGCATTTCACAACAACAAAATGTGAACATGTACAGCATGCAGTATGGGTAGGTGTGTTAGATGCATGCATGGAATATCCCGTAGCCATTACATGCACAGTGTCTTGTCATGCATGAACATGAACCATGCTAACCGTCTACAGGCTGCTGCTGTGGTGGTATCCTGGAAGGATCTACATAAGAGTGTGAGAATGTTGTTGTTAGTGGCTACAGCTGTGGCATTCATAAAGGGTGAGTGCAGCATTACTTTACATCTACAGTAGGGGTCCACAGTACTACAGCTTATGCACATCTGTTTATTACTACTACACAGCAACAGACTATGTATATGACATCTCAGATTTGCATGATGTACCTGTACAGATACAGATGCATACACATGAGTGGTGTGCTGATGTGCCCTGGGGCCTTACCTGCACGCTCCTCAGGCAGTGTGTCAGTGGCACCCACCTCCACAATGCACCCTGCCAGTTGTTGGTGCTGCAGGTGGGCAGGTGCCACAAGGCTCCTGAATAACTCCTCCACACAGGTGAGGGGTGGATGGACGGCTTGTCTCCCCCTGTTGTGAGGTGGTCTCACCATACAGCAGCAGCACACTGATGTACATGGTGAAGCAGGTCACTGCAATGATGCCGGACCTGCTCATAGCTGCAGTTATGCAGTCCCACATCATCGACCCTGTGGACTAGTTCATTCCACAGGGCGGTCCTCTCCTGATGGTCTTGAGCTGTCCGTTCAAACAGCTGGTCATAGTGCTGCACCAAATGTGATACTATCACCTCGGTCTCTGCAGCACTGTAGGCCAGAAGGCGGATATGGGGCATCCTCCCTGGAAGACATAAACATGGAAACAGGTCAGAGCAACCATACATCAGGGTTACCATAGTTCTTAGTACACATCTGTGTCTCTCCCCACCATATCAGCTACAACAAACCGTTCATAGAATGCAATATGTATATTAAATGCTTACCTACCATTGGGACATATGTTGTATTGCACCAAGCTTTGTGCTATGTGTTTGTGGCATGCTCTGTGCTATGTGTATGTAGCCATGCTCCCTGTGGGGACACTAACTCAACTGTCTGTATATCTGTAGAGATACCTGTCTAATTATATATCACACAGATAATTATCTCTATGTGGGGGGCATACAGACATCTGGTCCATATGCTGTAACTGTCTTTCATTAACATCTGCACTGTCCTGCCTTACTGCAACACAGTCAGGTGCCACATATGAACACAGCCTAACATTAGGGTGGTATATGTGGTGAAAGATTTCTGGTAAGCCTATTATACATCTATGGCATTTGTTCATAGGTTCATAGGTAGGTACTAGGCTATCTGCCCGAGGGCATGTATAAGCTTAGCCAGAGTGTGTTGGCTTTTGCCACCCCATTGATTAATTAACTGAGCCTTTGTCAAGCAGAGCCAATGAAGTGATCCCAGAGGTGTATTTTCTGTTACCCATCCACTCATCAAGGCTTCTCATGAAGAGTGTTAGTGAGGGGCTCCACCTAATGTAGTTAGGAATTTTGTTCCAAAGCATGGGGAGTCTCTGTGACAGGAATCTATCCCTCCAGCATGTTCTATTTATTGTTGTGGTGAGGTTTAGCTCACTAGAGCACGTGGCTCGCAATGACTTGGATTTCTTTAGGTGGAGCATGTCCATCAATTCTGAGTTGGACATGGCTTTGTAAGTCAGGCAGAGATCACCTCTGAGTAAGCGATATGTCACTGAATACAGCTGGAGTTTTTTCAGTCTGGCTGCATAGGACATATGTTTGAGGCCAGTAATCCTCTTGGTGAGGTGCTTTTGTGGTATTTCCAGCTGTTGGAAGTGTCTTGTGAGGTACATCCCAAATGGAGCATTGTACTCTATGATGGGTCTGATGAGTGACGAGTAGAGGGGCACTATAACCTCTTCATTTCTAGATGCAAACCCCTTAGTAGTTAGATGGGCCACATAGTAGGATTTCCTAACTACTTTGGCAATATGATTATCAAAGGAGAGATTACTATCTACCTGGATCCAAAGATCTCTTATTACCTCTTCTGTATTAAGGGAGCTGCTGCCTATGTGGTAATTCGTGGGTGTTTTGTTTTTCCCAAACAGGATGACTGTACATTTTTTGGCATTTAGCTTGAGGCCATGACTTTGACACCAGGTGTCTATCTCAGTAAGGCCTTTTTGAAGGCTGTCCGTGTCAGCTGGAGAGTCAGTTATGGCTCCCAGTTTTCAATCATCGGCAAACTTGGTTAGCCATAGTCCTCCTGTGTTTGCCTGTACTTCTGAGAAATATATGCCGAACAGTAGCGATCCCAGAACCGAGCCTTGTGGGATGCCACTTGTGACTGGTTTAGAGTCGGACCTGGAGCCAGCTATTCTTACCGTGTGAGTTCTGTCTGTAAGCCAGTTGTCAACCCATCTTGTGACGTAGGGGGTTATATTCAGGCTGGTGAGATTTTCTATAATACCTGAGTGAGGAATGGTGTCGAACGCCTTGGCAAGATCAAGGCAGGCTGTGTGAACCACCTTTCCCTCGTCTATGGCCTTGGAGACTGTCTCGAAGAAGTCAACCAGGTTTAATAGGCATGATCTGCACTTAACAAAGCCGAACTGGGTCGGGTCAAGTGTTTGGAGGTTCCCAATGTCTTTGTTAATGAGTTCCATGATGATGCCCTCCATAGCCCTGCAGACCAGGCTAGTCAGGCTTATGGGGAGATAGTTACCAGGGTCAGTTGTGGACCCTCCTTTGTGGAGTGGAATAACCGTTGCTGTGTGCCATTCTTTGGGCATGTAGCCTGTGGAAAGGCTGAGGTTGAACAGCGTGTTTAGGTGGGGGGTTAGTTTGTTCTGTAGTTTGTGCAAGACGCAGCCTGGGACACCATCTGGCCCCATTGATGCTGTGTTTTCGGCTTTTCAAAGGGCTGTTTTTGCCTATGCTTCTGTGATTTCCGGGATAGTACACTTTCCCGGTATTGGTGTGGGCCTTTTTGAAGGTGAAGTTTGCACTGAATCTATCTGCCAGGATGTTGGCAATATTAGTAGGTTCAGTATATTTTGTGCTATTTTGCACTAGCTCAGAGCCTATCTGGGATTGCATGCTGCATTAGACATTAACATGACTATCCTGCATGTGGTGTGCTCTGACACCCATGTGTCTATCATTAAAGGCAGTACTTCCACCACCAGTTATTGCCCACACTAACATACCAAACACACATATTATGGTTTAATTCTTTGTCATTACTTGCTGATCTGTAACAGTTGGAGTGTACGTCCCACTGCCTACCGGGACAGACAGTATTGTCCAGAGCAGTTGTTCAGCAGAACTTCATTACAGGGACAACTACAGATGGCTCATATCAACATTCCACATCATATTTCCTATTATTCTATACCACATACTACTTTCAATTACATACATATATGTTTTACTTACCTGTCATTTTTTTCTGACAGCTGTTACTGCCTGTTGTTTACAGTTTATGTTTTATAATTCTTTTCACTGTGTGTGTGTTTCTCTGTCTCTGTCTCTCTCTCTCTCTCCACTAGAGTGATTGAGCTAGTTTGAATGGATTGCAGCATGGCTTTTGGAAGTGATGCACATGATCAGGTGATGGGCTCTGCACCAATCAGTGTGCAACAGTTGCTAACTGTATGCAGCCTGCTGTGTAGTCATTCAGATAACCACTGTCATGGCAACCCAGTACTATAAAATACTGACTCATGTGGGCATTGTCCCTTAACCCTTCCAGTAGGGAGGACAACCTTCCTGTATGTGGGCTGTAGTGTTATAGACAGCAGTTTACAATACCTCTTACAGCAGGAATTGCAGACACCAATTACACATTTGTATGGGGTTCCAGACCTAAAGACAGAGTGAGTAATGTTCATATGTGTATTGTATATTGCTGGTCTTGCAGTGTTTGTGTGTACATAGTTGTTTAGGATGGAATGCAGTCTGTCTGCATAGCTCTCAGCTGTGGGCCTATCCACACGATGGCCAGTGGATTGTGTGGTTAGTTTGGTCTGTGGACTGCACAGGTCTTGCCCTACATATATCACTGGCAGTCTGTCTGTTGTGTGCTATCAGTACATAGCTACATCCATTTGTGTTTTTGATGTCATATTCCTGCATAAGGGTATGTTGCAACAAATCCTGTAACACCAGCAATATCCAGGATGTGTAACAGCAATATTGCAAGTATGGCCCTGTGTGCCATCCTCTGGCCTCCACATATATGGCAGGCTTTGTCCTGCTGTGATGCAGTTAGGGGTTGTTGGGTAATGGCCTATCATTATTTACTGCTAGCATTCCTGCTACCATCTCAGTCAAATCGTGGACTCCCACAAAATATATTGGTCAGGGTTTATACATGTGACCGATACATTGACATTACCACAACTATTACATTCCACCCTAGGGCTTGACTACAGGGTGTAACTGGAGGCTGCTGGAATACATCAGTAATTGTTGATTGTTATGTATCTTGAAGGCAAATCCTTTGTCTACTGTTGTACTGACTGAAGCCCTTGGCTTGGACAGCATAGTTTGTTATATATCCACATTGCTTGCATCTACTGTTTTGTGTGGGCCTTGCATTCATCACTGATTACATATGTCAGACTTCATGTGCTGTAAGTAATGGCATACATTATTGTATAGTACACAAATAAAGGTGGTCTGTGTATGCATACCTGTGTGTCGTGTCATGTCCTTTGAACTGTGAGAGGGTATATGTTTAATGTACATTTTCTCATTTGTGGGATATGTTGCCACACTGCACATTTCACAGGTACCAGTTACAGGGCTAGTGGCTGAAGGATATAATTTGCACCCAGTATTTCCACACCACTCCTACATATGTATGGCTTCTAATACCTATTGTCTGTGTATATGTGTATGTACCTATACATATATATATATATATATATATATATATATACTCCAACAAATTCCAACACATGTGAGAGATGCAACCATATAGCCAAACTGGAGGCTAAGCTCTCTCAAATCAGTACTGGTGAAACCTGTCAGGAGGAGAAGGAAACTACACTCACTACAATTCCAGTCTCACATAGACCTACCACGACAGCAAACCAAACACATAAAGACACAAAAACATACTCGGAGGCTCTAAATAAAAATCTGCCTAAGCAGAAGAGACCTCCAAAGCAGACACCCAAGCAACCGCTACCCCAAAACAAAACACATGCAACACATAGCTCACAAAGCCAGTGTGCCGAACAGTCACAGCCCATAAGGCTAAATAACACACCTGATACACTTGTAATAGGTGACTCTATCGTCAGGCACACTGACATCCCACTCACCAGGCTGAACAAGGAGAAGGTCACGGTGAGCTGCCTGTCGGGCGCTAGGATCCGCCACATAACACAAGCATTCAGGTCACTCCAAGGCAAGTACAAATATGACTCAGTCATTGTCCATGCTGGTGTGAATGACCTGAGACGTACCCCCCTGGACTACATGAAAAGAGACATAGAGGAGCTCTCTGAGCATGTGGCCCAGGCCGGTATGACCCTGACCTTGAGTAGCATCTTACCCTCACCAAGAATGATGCCACAATATGAAGACAAGATGATCAATTTCAACAATTGGCTTAAGTATTGGTGTAATTCAAAGGGGATCCAATGCCTGTCAGCCTGGGATGACATGCTCGACAAGCCATGATGCTTCGCTAGGGACGGCTTGCACCTGTCACCCCTGGGCTTTCAGATATTGGCAAAGGCTCTTGCTACCCCCATAGTGCCTTTTTTAGGCAAGGCCCAAAAGACAAACCCACCTCCATAGGTTTCACAAGGGATAAGAAACTAAGAGTAGTGCTACACAATGCCAGAAGTCTAAACCTCAAGATGCATGCACTCAAAACTCTCCTTAGCATGGAGAACATCGATATCTGTGCAGTAACAGAAACCTGGTTCAAGGCTCCCAAGAGCACCCCAGCACTACCAGGTTATACCTCATACCATGCTTTTCAGCCACAAAACTTGGACCGAACCAGAAAAGGAGGGGGAGTATCAATAGTCGTCAAAGATACCCACACCTCCAAGTTGGTGGCACAGCACAAAGCATCAGAGACTATCCATGTGCAACTAACAGTGGGTAAAACTGCCTTCCAGTTTATAGCCTGCTACAGACCACCATCCCAAACCCAGGAACCCCACTTGGCCTTCCTGAGAACACTGGAAAATATGAAGGTCTCTCCAAACAGCATTATATTGGGCGACTTCAACTACCCAAACATAGACTGGGAGCATTACTCTAGCTCCAACACCCTAGCTCAAAGGTTCCTAGAATTTTTAAAGTCAAATGCTATGGAACAACTTGTTACCACTCCCACAAGAGGTGAAAACATACTGGACCTGATCATCACCAACATGGGGACTCTATGCTCCAGACCAGAAGTGTATCCCTCACTGGTAAGATCAGACCATAAACTAATCTCACTGGATATTCACATCCCGACCCCACCCCCTGCCCAGAAAACCACAGTGAAAAACTTCTCTAAAGCAAATTTCAAACTCCTCAAAACCGAGGTGGAATCCTTCAAAGCCCCCGGGCCTGTGGAAAATACGGCCCAGACTGCAGAATCCTTTATAAATGCATTCTATGAACACCTTCAGGAATGCATGGATCATGCAATCCCAAATAAAACCAAGACCCAATCCTCCAAAGGCAGACATCCTGTCTGGTGGACCCCAGCCATAAACAAACTATACAACAGAAGGAGGAAGCTACTACATGATAGAGCAAAATCCCAAAAGGGAAGGCATCTCTGATCAGTGTTAGCAAAAACTACGGGCACTCATAAAATAGTCTAAGGCCAGCTTCGAGAGAAAATTGCACAGGACACTAAGGATAATCACAAGGCTTTCTTTAGTTATGTTAGGAACCTGGGTGGGAATTCGGATATGCTCAGAATTAGTCCAAAATGACAAAAATACACGAACCCACAGACAATGCCAACATCCTAGCTGACAGGTTCAGCAAACCCCCACCAAAAGGGCAAATATCTATCCCAGCAGAGTGCTGCCCCCCTGACATCTCAGATGATCAGGTAAGAGCCACCCTCTCCAAAGCAAAAAACACAGCATCAATGGGACCAGATGGTGTGCCGGCTCGTCCTACATGAACTCCAAGAAGAGCTAAACCCAAACATAAAACTACTGTTCAATCTCAGCCTTACCACAGGATATGTACCCAAAGAGTGGCGTACAGCAACAGTGGTCCCTCTCCACAAAGGTGGTGCCTCAAAGGATCCTGGAAACTATCGCCCTATAAGCCTGACTAGCTTGGTCTGCAAAGCTATGGAAAGGATCATCATGGACCTCATAAAAAAAAATATTGGGGACCTACAGACACTGGATCCTACCCAGTTCGGCTTTGTTAAGGGCAGATCCTGCCTCTTAAACCTGGTCGATTTCTTTGAAACAGTCACCAAGGCCATTGACAAGGGGAAGGTGGTCCACACAGCCTACATGGACCTCACAAAAGCCTTCGATACAATACCCCACTCGGGCATTATAGATAAGCTCCCCAGCTTAAATATAAACCCCTACGTCACTAGATGGGGTGCAAACTGGCTCAAGGACAGAACCCACATGGTTAGAATTGCTGGAGCCATGTCAGACTCCAAGCCAGTTACAAGTGGCATCCCACAAGGCTCAGTCCTTGGACCTCTCCTGTTCGGTATATACTTCTCGGAGATACAGGCAAACACGGAAGGACTGTGGCTGACCAAGTTCACAGATGACTGCAAACTGGGCGCTATAATCGACTCTCCAGCCGACACAAGCATCCTCCAAAAGGGCCTCATAGAAACAGACAACTGGTGCCAGAGCCATGGCCTCAAGCTAAACGCCAAAAAGTGGATAGTCATCCCATTTGGCAAAAACAAAGTGTCCACAAATTACCACATAGGTGGTAATCCATTAAGTACGGAAGAAGTAATTAGGGACCTAGGGACCCAAGTTGATAGCAATCTCTCATTTGACAACCACGTGGCCAAAGTGGTTAGAAAAACATTTTATATAGCCCACCTAATCATGAAGGGATTCACATCTAGATCAGGGGAGGTCATCGTGCCTCTTTACTCATCCCTCATCAGGCCCATAATTGAGTACAATGCCCCTGTTGGGATGTACCTTACCAGACACCTGCAGCAACTGGAAAGACCCCAAAAGTACCTCACCAAGAGGATCAAAGGGCTCAAACAGATGCCATATGCTGCCCGGTTAAAGAAACTCCATCTCTACTCAGTGGCATACCGCCTGCTCAGAGGCGATCTGTGCCTGACGTATAAAGCCCTGTCCAACCTGGAATTAATGGACATGCTGCACCTCAGAAAATCCAAATCCCATCAAGCTACGTGCTCGAGAGACTTGAACCTCAGCACTGAAATAAATAGGACATGCTGGAGGGACAGATTCATAACCCAGAGGCTCCCTTCACTCTGGAATAAAATCCCAGTCTAGGTTAGGCAGAGTCCCTCATTGACTCTCTTCAAGAGGAATCTTGATGTGTGGATGGGGGATCGTAGGTTTACCCCGGGTATCACTTCTGTGTCACTGTTAGACAGAGGCACAGTATACTAACCTCGAAAAAGGGCATAGCAAAATTAATTTTAAAATGGGTGGCGAAAGCCAAACACACTCTGGCTAGGCTTATAAATGCCCTAGGGCAGATAGCCTAGTATGAACCTATGAACCTATATATGTATATATAAATATATATATATATATATATATATATATATATATATATATATATATATATATGGGTCTACTTCTAAAGACCGAAACGATTCCCCGACACAGAAATCACCGACGCCAGAACACCGACAACACACAAACCCGACAACGCGAAACACCGAACACCATAACACCGACACACGGAACGTAAACAACACACTACACTACATAGCATACACACTAGCCCTGACCCAAACCCTAACCCTTAGGTCTGACACTAACGCACACTTCACCTACCTGCACCCTAACCCTAACTCACTTACCCACCCCTAGCCCAAGCTCCGACACTAACGCACACTTCACCTACCTGCACCCTAACCCTAACTCACTTACCCACCTCTAGCCCAAGCTCCGACACTAACGGACACTTCACCTACCTGCACCCTAACCCTAACTCACTTACCCACCCCTAGCCCAAGCTCCGACACTAACGCACACTTCACCTACCTGCACTCTAACCTTAACTCACTTACCTGACCACTCCTACCTCTGTCACTGTCGCACACTTACCGGGTCGCGATCACACATTACCCTTGCCGGTCCTTCCGCTGTCGGTGAATCACCCTGTCGGTATACGTACCTGTCGGATATCTGGCGTCGGTGATTTCTGCGTCGGGGAATCGGTGTTTCGGTCTTTAGAAGGGGACCCATATATATATATATATATATATATATATATATATATATATATATATATAGACATATATTTGTATATACCTGAACATATTTGTCAATGTAGAGATGTGTGTGCATATCTAACCATTGTGATGTGTATCCCTTCCACATTGTACATTCCCTACTTTAGAATGACTTTTCTGCATGTTATGTTATAGATATCGCCCTGATATGTACAGGTGAATTGGCTAACTATGAAAGTATTGTGGCTGTGTTGTGGAGGGTCCTGTAACCAAAATATGCATGTGCTGGGTATTAGATTGCACAGCATATCCGTTAGGGCTGTGGGGCGGAGGTAACAGAGTACTAATTACCAGGTATCCCTCATTTGAGCCCCCACCTCCATTAATAGTGCATATGGTTTGTTATGTTGTAGATAGTGGTTCAGGTGTTTGTTCCATGTAGTAATGCTATACACAGTTCTATCTGTATCTATATGTATATACATCTATGGATAACTTTAAATGCACACATATATATATATATATATATATATATATATATATATATATATATATACATATCGCTGTCTATCTGTCTACATTTCCAAATATATATCTGTCCATATGTCCATGCATGTTTGGATCATATTTTTGGCCTGTACCTCATTCTGTTGGCAATTATCATGGATCATCACAGGACTGTAGTCAGTAACTCGTGCCAATACTTTTGTGTTTCAAACATCATCTCCTTCGTAATATGTGTTCTAATACATATCACTATGTGACTAGCAACATTTTAGGTGTCTTAGGGCAGTATTTGCCATATATCCCTACTTGTACCCACATTTTGGCACACTTTGTCCAGAATTCTTGCATTAAGTGGTTGTGTGTTATGATATTAGTACATTTCCTGTACTGTTGACTGCTTGTGCTGGATGATATGTTTGTGAAAACATCAGGTTATGTATATCTGCCATGATTTACTGGTAGATCACTTTGTGTATGGAGTGCTGGGTACTGGGTTTGAGCCTTGGAGTGGCATTACAATTTGTTGCTAGGCAGAATAAGTGATGTTGGCTACAGAGGGATTAATGCACTTTTATGCAGTTGTCAGCGGGTTTGCACGGGTCTGTGTGATGGTAAGCACTGCTAACCTCTGCTTATGGTTTGGTACAGTTGGTTAGCTTCTGATTTCTCAACCTGTGTAGGCATAGCTTAACCCTGCACAAGCCCACGCAAACACGCTTACTGCTGCTTAAAGGTGCTGACTGTTGCTTACCTGCCGCTAATTTATTTGACATAAAAGCAAAAGGGGTTGATAGGAAAGTGGTGACAAATGGGGCACAAAGAGGGAAAAACAGTAGGAACAATAGCTAGGTATGTACAGGAAGGGTATGGGAAAGGTCCATAGCTGCCCATTTCTTCTGCAGCAACAGCTGTGCATATACGCTATATTTTCAGGTACATTTGGACCCTCAAACCCCTGGTGGAGCGTTGAGGACAGCATATATTCATTGTGATGCCAAATAGACCAGATTACATGTGTCCAGTGGACATGTGTGCAAGATTGACAGCTATGTTTGGGCAGTGATTTTGTTGTGGGAACAGATTGCCCTTGTTTTATTTTTCAGGTGAGAGTGGGATGTTTTGGAGGGTAGTAGATATATTTGGGGAGGGAGGTTGGGTAGGTTAACAGACAAGACACACAGGACACATACAGGGCCGGTATATGACACATGTGGGGGGTAAACACATTGTACGGGGAGGGATGTGTGGAAGTCGCAAGCCCATGAGCCCCCAACTGGAAACAGTGGGACTGATGTCTCCACTCATGGCCATTTACCACTGCACCTTCACAGCCTCAAAGGTGGCTGTGCTGGGTGCTATGTAGGAGGGGCAGGCTCACCCTCTAATAGCACCACTTGGCCCTCAAGCTGGTGTAGCAGTTCTCCATACTCCAGATCAAGCTCCCTATGCACCACGGCCTGGACCTGTTGATGTGTGACAGGTTCCCCTCCACACCCGCTCTAAGGGGGGGGTGATCCCCATCCCCTGCAGTGGTTTCTCCCGAAGGTGGCACAGTGCCCATGGAGGTGGAGGTCCCAGGCTGGGCCCCAGATGTGCTGGTGCCCGGTGCCATGGCCAGCTGGAGTTAGACAGGTGGGTCCGCTAGGACCGGCATTCCAATACGAGCTGTGTTGTCACCGGTTTATGGCAGATATGGTTTAGTAACAGTCAACAGCATTCAGGATTGGGTATAACAGCATGCATAGGTATCCCCATTAACCTGAAATGCCAGATTTAACACAGTTACAGAGCAAGCAGCACACATGCATATATGGAACAACAGTAGCCATTAAAAGAGCATGCAGGTATCATTGATGGCAACAGGCCATCATTATGGGTGTATTATAACATGGCACATGCATAGCAACAAATGTGAATATGTATAACCCATTAGGACATATGTCACAACAAATGTTTGGAGTGTACAAATACCAGTTGAGGAGTGTCATTGGGCTATTTCGCACATATGGTAGAGATGAGACTGTGTTCAATTAACAACTGACATATCTTTGTAGTTTCACGACATTCCTAGTCACTGCAGTGATATTTCCCTCACAAGTATTATTACACTACCTAATGGCCTTATATTGTACACTGGTATGTTCATAGATTATTATATATGTGACCTGTGTCTTACATACAGCTGTGACAAGATGCAGGTGGTAATGCAACATATGTTGTGTATTGCTGTCATACACTTTGGGTGAGGTGCTACAATAACAGGTTTGTCTTTCCTACACATTCTATGACTATGTACACATTTGACTTGCTGTTATATGTCATTTACAGCTGTCTACATTTCTGGGTTCCTCAAACTGCTTTTTCAGGGGGACCGGTTACCAGGTTGTTGATATGGGCCATTTATCTGCACATGCTGGACAAACTGGAACAGTTGTGGGGTATGACTATGCATACAACTGTCTATCTGAACACTCTAGCCAATTTTGTACAGTTGTTTGGTATAGTTATACATACAGAATTCTATCTGAACATTGTAACAAAATCCGTACAGTTGTGGAGTATGATTATGCATACAGCTTTCAAGCACTCCCGAGATTCAAACCCCTGCTGTGTGTGACAACAAAATTATTGTTAACATCACAGTACACTGTGCCATCAGGGAATTGATGTGAGGATTTGTACTGTCTTCTATCTATGTCTCCCTCACTTGTACACTATGACTAACCTCTTGGCACTTCCAACATTGTTATACAGAACTTTATTTGCATACCATAGCATGGGTAACACTGCTTAATACAGTAATACTATGTATAGTATGCAATAGTTCAATAACATATGACAGAAGAGTACTCAGAAGCACTCCAGGGGTTATACCATTATTCACAGAATATTACACATGTATTCCTATTGTTACGACACTTTCTAATGCTCTTATATGTATTTGTTATTACAGTACATGCAGAAGGATACTAACCTGCCTCAAAATGCAGCCTTTGCAACCTGGCATCATGGGCTTGCTGTTTCACAGCCCACTCATCTGCAGATGTCGGAGGTATGCAGTGATATGTAGCCATACCTTTCTATAGTACACCCAAGCTAGTCAATTCTTAACTACTTAGTGGGTAGTTACTCAGTACTGTGGCATTAACCATCTGCCAAGACTGCTAGATCCACTGTTCCAGTACATCCCCCCTCCACCACTTCAGGTCAGCATAGTGATGCCTGACCTGCTCACCAGCCTGGAGGATACCTGTGGCACTGGTGAGGTCATGGGTAAGACTGTCCCAGGCTTCCATTTTATACTGTGAGCCCTGGTACTATCCCTGCAGTGGTATCTCCTCATGGTGTTGTACCAGGGCCATACCATGAGTTAAGACTCCTGGATGCACCAGCACTGCACTTTAACATGAGTGCCTTCACCCACACCAGCCATTCTGCCTGCAGTAGGAAGCTACCACCACTTATGAAATGTATTCCCGCCTGTGTAGTTTATATGCAGCCATTTACCCACACTTTCCTGTGATTGCATGGGTTTGAATAGGCTAAGCTAGGGGCACACCTGCTTACCTAAGGTTGGCAGTGCTTATAGGGGTATACCGATAAGCAGATTGGATTGGCTCCCCTACACATTGCTTACTCTTACTAAGTTGAGCTATGCTGCGGTGAGCATTGCTTAATAGTTAATCTGCACTATATTTTCCTTCTGGCAGTAATATATTATTCATTACAGGTTTTATGTGTCTGGTATCCATGATTCATGTGTACATACACTGTATAGGGTCCTGGGGACTTCTACACTTTATTACAATAACACCTCACATCTATGCTTACTGCAGTAGTCCATTTCACATATTTCTGCTATGTAGCAGGTTATACTACTTCACACTGTACATAGATTCAGTTCACATTTGGTTTGATTTCCTTTGGTGAGAATTAGTTTGCTGATACCTCATGCATGTCTATTGCTATGATGGCTTAGTGGTTAACTACTGTGACTATAGTGTACAGGGTTCTGAGTTTGAGCCTTGCAGAGGCAGTTTATTTTGTTGCTGGGCAGAACATGGGCCATTGGATTCAGAAATATTAAGGCACTTTAAAACAGTTGTAAGCAGGTTTGCACGGGTTTGCGTGATGGTAAGCACTGCTAACCTCCGGTTACAGTTTCTTACACTCAGTTAGCTTCTACTTTGCTTAATCTGTGTAGGCAATGCTTACCCCCGCGCAAACGCACTTAGACACACTTAACACTGCTTATTTGTGCTTAAACCTGCTTACCAGTGCCGCATTCATTATGACACTGACACTTTACATGTGCATTTCATGCAGTACTCCAGTTCACATTTAAATGTTATTATGTAGGTTATACAGCAAAACGATGTAAAAATATGTTCATATACAGAGTTCACATGGAAAATGATTTGTTCTACAGTGGGATTTGAACCAGGAATGTCTGTTTGTTAGGCCGCTACTCTAACCACTCCACTATTACTGTGCTGTTTCATTTGCATATATATTCCTTGTTATCCTCTTCAGCCTTTTCAGCTGCTTTAACTGTAGCTAAGCAATGGGCAAACCCTCGCACCTACTCTTAGCTGTACTCAGGGTTTAAAACCAAATAAGTACAGGCGTTTCCTTCATTTTATTTCAATGTACTGTTGCTGTTGAACCCATGGGGACTGTTGGTGGGGATATGCAGACACCTATGTGTGGTCTCTCTCATTTATTTACACTTTCTTCTGTTCTACTTTGCAGGGGTGTGTTTATTCTGAGAGCTCTGCTCTCACACACTCCCTGCACTCATCCACACTCAGTGTAGGATTTGGAGCACAGGCAGCGCACCTTCATTAATATGCATGGCACACTGCCATCCTCCTCTTAAACTGCCGCTTACGTGCAGGACTAGTTTAGTCCTGCATGGCAGATTAGTAAATCCGGGGGTCTGTAGAATACCTTTGAAATTTTCCCAAAATGTATTAATCTTAATTTTCCTGGTTTCTTTCCAAGTGACATTCAGATCTCCAGCATAGTACATTTATATAGTATTTAAAAACAGAAGAAAATAATGCTGTTAGTAAGCATGACAAAAATGATATGGTTAAAAAATGTTTTATTGTACTAGATCAAATAGGTATGAACTAGATCAAATAGGTATAAATAATGCTGTTAGTAAGCATGACAAAAATGACATGGTTAAAAAATGTTTTATTGTATTAGTTCAAATAGGTATGAACTGGGTCAAACAGGTATGAACTGGATCAAATAGGCATGAGCTGGATCAAACAGGTATGAACTGGATCAAATAGGTATGACCTGGATCAAATAGGTATGAACTGGATCAAATAGGTATGAACTGGATGGTAGGGTGATGGGAAATAAAGTTGTAAATTAAGAAACTAGTGTGGCAACTTAGATTATATCCCTGCCCCCCTTTAGCAATAAATGAAAGCATTAATATCAATTGTATGCTGCATTAGCAAGACACTAACATCTGAATTTTTATGAATATTTACATTTGTTGTTTAGGAGTGGTAATCCTGTTGTTATAGCTTTGCACTGCTAATTTGTAACTATATTTTTATACATGAATTTCTAAGTCTGAAACTTTACATATTCCTTTAAGTATGACTCTTACCAATTAATCATGTAACTGCTTCTGACATTGGTGTCAGTCAGGATTGCAAAAATAAACTGGATTCTGATGAAGTATTGATTTACTAGAGAAAAGGGCTTAATCCTAATAAACACTTGCTTTCTAAAGTTTACAGTGACCTGATATTTTTGATTTCTTCATATCAGATTTCTGTTTTTGATAATATACTTATTTTGTATTGGGGTAAAAGGATCTGTGCAAAAGCTTCCCTCCATGAGACTGTAGCAACATGAGGCTTCTGATCAAATAGGAATCAGGAATTTCTGTTCTATACTATAAACTATGTTTATTATATTTTGAACTATAAATTGAGACTCTGAAGCACTTCTGAGACTGTTATGATAAAATGTAATGCACAACTGTCTATAATGGCATGTAATATGCTGGTACTCTAAACTTTGTATTTATTATTTTAGATATTGATGGCCTATTGTATGAACATATCTTTTCAGTAAAGTTTATTTCAGACATCAAATAATTTAGGAATATGAGAAAGGAGATATTTATTCATGTCACTATTATTTCATATCAGATATGCAAGTTATTTTCCTTTAGGATAATTTTTCTTAAGGGGGGATACCATGCAATCCTTGAGTTAGAAATATTTTCATATAACTTCATAGGACAGCCCAAATAAAGAATACATTTAAAAAGAAAGGGTTGCAGTATAATACTTATTATCTGGGAAACTTATCCCTTTGTTTTCCATGATTTTATGTGATTTTTGAATCTATTCTAGGTTGAATGCTATACCACAGAAAGGCTAAAATATTTAATTGATTGATATTTATAATGTTCAGGAGAAGGTAAAGTTATAAATGTGTATGCATATATATCTATATCTATCTATCTATCTATCTATCTATCTATCTATCTATCTATCTATCTGTGTGTGTGTGTGTGTGTGTGTGTGTGTGTGTGTGTGTGTGTGTGCATGAGTGTGTGCGTCATAATATATACATTATGGAAGGTCAAACTAAATATGGTCAAGACCATATGATAGACATTAAACAACAACAACAACAACAAAAAAACAAGCACCCCATGGACCACCCACATCCCCTTGCATATTATATATATATCAACTCTGAGGTAACACTACAGTGGGGGAAAAGGGTAAATTACCCATTCTCCACTCTGTTATAATCTCAATAAAAATACTTTAACTTTTCAGAAAGTCGATCATATGGTCTTCGACCACAAGTAGTGTGTGTGTGTGTGTGTGTGTGTGTGTGTGTGTGTGTGTGTGTGTGTGTGTGTGTGTGTGTGTGTGTGTGTGTGTGTGTGTGTGTGTGTGTGTGTGTGTGTGCGTGCGTGTGTGTGTGTATATATATTTATATATATATAAATATATATATATATATATATATATATATATATATATATATATATATATATATATATATATATATATATATATATATATATATATATATATATATATATATATATATATATATATATATATATATATATATAAATTTTATAGATGTTTGGTTTCATTGGCTCATGAAAAAAAACCTGCACAGCTGATCAAAAATCAGCTGTAATGGCTTTTGAGCAATATCACTGAACAGCAGTTTTAGGGAAATTTGCCCTTTCCCCACTGTAGTGCAGTCAGTCATGGAGATGGTTTATATTTTTGTTCTGTTTTCTATTCAATTTGGGCTTTGAACAATTAGTTGTTTGATGGTATGAGATTCAATTTTAAAACATGTTCATGTAATCTCAGAAGTACACATATACACACACACACACACACACACACACACACACACACATATATATATATATATATATATATATATATATACATGGATCTACTTTCATTGAATGAAAGTACGATCCACTGAATATAACTTACCTGACCTTTCTCCACCAAAACTGCACCAATGGACTGCCGAATTCCTTTCACAGGGAAAGGAACCACTTGACCACCATGGAAACCAAACTAAATAGAAAACAACTAAACTCACCAAAGTGGGGGCTTCACCCCCCATTTGTCCTCTTCCACACCCCCTACTTAAATATATCAACTTTGAGATCACACCACACGGAGGACAGGGCACAGTTCACCATGGTGGTCAAGTTGTTCCTTTCCCTGTGAAAGGAATTCAGCAGTCCATTGGTTAGTTTAAGTGCAGTTTCGGTAGATGAAGGTTGGGTAAGTTAAATTCAGTGGATTGTACTTTCATTCAGTGAAAGTATATCCACATACATACACACACAGAGTATGTGGTGGACTCTTTCTTTTAAAAACAGCAGTCAGAAATCATACCCAGTATAGCTACATATAACCCAGTAAGTCTTCAGGCTTAATTATATTGAAAAGCTCTTTTGATAGGCTTTGTAGCTCTTTAGAAAATCATGGCCATTTAACGTGTTTCTGTAAAGGAAAATTGACTCTTGCAACAAGATGCAATTACTGTAGAAACTAATGTGTATAGCAAAGTTAAATTATTTACTGGCACCATGGATATGCATGCATGCAGTGAATGCTGTGAGTGGATTAAATTGTGCTACTTCTAATGGAAACTAGAGACATGATAACGTCAATTTATTTCATAGTGCTGACTATAGCAAAGTCAAATTTTGGACAGAAATGCCTGCCTATAACATTGAGTCATACACTGGGATTGAATGCAACAATGTTGTCTGTATGAATCTGCATAAACATTTCCGAATCTTTGCTACAAACTGTTCAAGTGTTCATGCTGTTTTGTCTTATTCTTGGTACAGATTGTAGCATAACAGTCAAGTTTATTTAGATTATGTGTATACATCTAAAAATATGTTATTTAATGCTATATCAAGTCAGGGAAATTTAAAGCAAATAAATATTTCTGATTCTGTTTCTTGTGGTGAGATGGGAATTATTGCAAGAATACAGTGTATTAATGCAAAATAATAGCACAATGATAGAAGGCAGTCCTATAAAGCCCTGATAAAAGTAAACATGATAGTGACGAGAAGCTATAGTCACAGATGGTGCAGTTGTTCTCTCTGTTGTGTCCAACAGTCATTTAGAATATTTACAGTTACCCAGCACTAATCGTTGATAAGCAATTAAGTTTGTGCAAGCAGTTAGCTAAAATTTCTAAAGGCAGAATACATTATTTTAATTCTATAATGAAAACTTTTCATAACAGTAATTGTAAAGGGTCAATCATAAGTGATAAAACATCTTGATTATTACTTAAAGCATTCAGTACATAATACAGTAAAACATTTCAGCTGTCTACAAGATGGAGATCATATTAAGATTACTCTAAAGGAAATATCTGCAATTCCTGTTCAAAGAAAATTTCCCATGTTACTTATGGAAATCATTAAGTAGAACTCTAGCACACTGAAACTATGGGAATCATAATGAAAGAAATCTACCAAGTAGGTAGCAAACAATTCCTTTTTACTTTATTTTAACCGGAAATGTTGGCAAGTTAAGCTGGACAAACCTATCTCCAAGTCATGTACCTTTAACATACCACTGGGTAGATTCCCAAGATTATCATTTATGATCTCATTTCCTCTCTGATTCTCTTGCTAATGTTATAGGAGGGCTCAACAGGGTAGTGAACATCATTAACAACATTTCAACTAGGGGTACAAAATTGATGTCTGGTTAAACCACTTGACAAGCTCAGACTCAACCTCTTATAGCTGAACCGAAGTCAATGTCAATTCCATGAAACCATACCTTACCTTCATAATGTCTTAAACTATATTCTTTTAATGAGTACACAGTCTGTAATATGGCTTAACTATATGACAAGCCATCTCTATTGTGATTCCTAACCAATTTATAGTATCTTTTTAAGTTTACTCAAAAGTTTTCACATGTATATATGCCATACAGGAAACTGACAGGGAGAGATGTGGAAGGCGTTTGACCAACATAAAGAAATATCTAGTCACTCTGACTTCCTCACTCAAATTCTGTAACATACGACTACCAACTGTATTACTTACAAATGTAAATAAAAAAAAGGTTTTCGGCAGTATTATCTCAGGAAGGTAGACCAATTGCATATATGACCAAAGTCATTACAAATTTTCAAAGATGCGATACTCAAATTTCTCAGACCCATGGTACAGAGGGATAATGCCTTGACTGCACCCAAGATGACCCATGTTCTACTAGTAGCATGGCTGTTGGAGGGACTTGGCAGAAGAGGGTGTGAGCAAGCAACCAACACTTGCCTTCTCACTCTGGGTGAAGGGTGGCAGTTTGGCATGCTGCATTGACAGTTAATGCACCACTAAGAGCCAAGTATGCCCCATGCTGTAAGTGGTGTGTCACTTGAACAGGAGGTTGTGCATGCACAGAAGTGCACATACAACTGCTGAGGCAGCTATAGCACAATATACAAGGTTAACACAGGGCTATGACTAAGACAGTTTGCTGGATCTCTAAATTAGCCTGTTTCCTAACACCAGATTCTTTCCCCCACCAGGGAACAAGTGGGCTGGTGGGATCTTGCTGCTATAGAGGAATGACTGGGTTAAATGGATGCAGAAAGGGCTGAAAAATGCTATAAATAAACAGATAACAAAACAGTAACTACTGTGTCTAGCTCCATGATAATTCATAATTAAATTTATTGTAAATAATTGCTATGGACACTGACTCCTAATACAATAAACTTTCGGTTAACCGGCACCCATGGGGATTGGTAGATGCCAGATAACTGTAGTTTTTGGTTTCTTGAGAGTTACTATTAAACGTACACCTAACTAATACTGTACCCTATACTATTTGTTTGGTTTGACTTGTTATTAGGTTGGGGAGAGAGAGAATTTATTCCTATCTTCCCTTTTAAAACTCTTAGACTCTAAAATTGTAAGGTATGTTTCTGCAGAGTGGGGTGGGGGGATGGAAAGTGCAGCACATGAAAATTGTACTGTATTCCTTCGAATTTTTTTTCTGGTTGCTTGAAAGTTCTGGTTGCTTGAGTTTCAGTTAACTGAGAGTTTACTGTATACATAAACTTTCACATTATTAAAAACCTGCAAGTCTTTTAGAGTATGTTACTTTTTTACAAAAATATGACCTTGAAGTTCAATTCCAGCCTGATAAGCTTATGTAAATGCCAAAAAAAAAAACCCACACAAAAACTAGTAATACAAATAATAGCAAGAAATGGAAAGGTAAATTAAGAATTAGACACTAAATTTTAAATGATGTAAGCACTTTATCGTCCATATTTATTAAAACGAACTTCATCAGACAACGAGAGCAAAGTAAAGAACACAGGTTAAATAACCCTCCATTAAATCATGTGACCCATCAGCTGTCTATTACTTGCATTTATTCTTATGCTTTTTTATATTTAACTGTATTACATGGAAGCATTCTTGTAAATATTGTATATAGAATGTGTTTATTAGTGATATTAGTTAATGCTTGATTTGTGAATCTATGTTATTTTTGTTCTTACTTGTGTTTGAAAATAATATAACAATAAAGATTTATTATGGAAAAAAAAAAATCATGTGACCCAAAAGGAAATTACATCACTGACACAAATCTTTGGAAACACCACCATCTTGTGGTTCAAAGACTGAACTACAACTAAATAGTCAATTCATTCAGAAAAGTACCTGGCTACCTACCATATAGTGTGATAGAACAGAAAACACATTGAATTGAAATACAACCATAAAAACCATTACATATAAACACAAAAAACAGCACCTATCCATTGCCTTCAATTTTAATAAGCACTATATTGAGCATGTATCATTCAACCCAGGAAAGCTATACGCAGTTTGGCACAAACAAAATTGTCCTGGACCCACGAGTAAGTGGAAGGTGGGGGTGGGGAAGAGCGAGGCTAGGGATTAAGGGATTGGCTAATCACTAGAGTCATGGCAATGTAGGTAGTGAAGGGGGATTGGAGTAGTTAAGGAAGTGAGGTAAGGAAGGGTAAGACTCAGGATGGGTTTAAGTGTAGGAAGCTAAAGGAAGTAGTTACATTTGGCGTGAGTTGGTGGGTGAGAGTACAGCTAGCTCATGTCCAGATGACCTGTAGGTATTTGGTGGAGTAAGGTAGGTCATGGAAGGTGGATGAGACAGAGGACTGAGATGAAGTGGTAAGTTTTATTTATTTATTTTTCTTCTCTTTCTCCTACCTTCATAGGGGTTTTATAGAATTTGGGGGGTTAGCAGTAAGGTGGTAGGAGGTGGGGAACTTAAGGAAATGCTGCAGCTGCTGGGTTGGACATGGAGGCAGTAACGATGTGGTTATGGTTTGGGTAGAGGCTTACCTTCTGTCATGGTGGCTGCTTGATTCCTGTTGACTTGGTGATCACGGGTGGTCCGGTGGTGTTTTTGTGGCTATTTCATCTGGTTCTGGTCAGCAGCTCCATAAGGTGTCAGTTCGGTCCATGCGGTCTTTTCCTAGGCCTGGGGTTAGTGGCCTGCTTGTAGTATGCCTCATGGTGGGAGATGAAGGAAATGGGGATTGCTTGCTTCCCTTTGGCGGGTTTTCATCTCTTCATCATTGGTGGTAGTGGTTAGGGATGCTGAATTCCTTCCTGGTGGGTTTGTGTGACTGTTCCCCTTTAATTATTGACCCGTTTGGCTGAATCACCAGTTTAGGAGTGTAGGTTGGGGCTGGGCTGTGGTTCCGTGCATGCGCATTAGAGGTGATGGCCATTGGGAGATGTAACGGGCCATTTGCATAAGCAAGTTAAGCACAAGCACAGCTATTAGATCGGAATGGAAAAGGGAATCACTGTAAGTTTTTACAACAGAAAAAAAAAAAATGAGTAAAGCACATATATTAGTATAGTGCAAGGGCATACCTATCAACTGTCCCTGATTTTCAGGGACGTCCCTGATGTTGACTCAAATTTTAGATACATCCCTCTTAATCACTATATCATGAAGAAAGGAATGACATCAGCTATACACAAAAGCAGAAGCAAAAGTAATGTTCTGCATTTAAGTGATGCAAGTAAGATCTTGGATTCATATTTGTTTCATTAGTTCAATTTTATCTCTTCCACAAGAAAAACCCGGTCACAGTTGACATTTTTATTCACAATGGGTCTTTTAAGATAAAAGAACAAAAGCTACAGAGGTTGAACTAGCAGCATGTTGTTGTGTCTTTCGGCTTTTCCCAGTTAGGATTCACCACAGTGGAACTCCGGTCCGCTAATGATTGACAGTAGATTTTTATGTGCCGAGTTGCCGGCCCTGACGCACAACCTTCAGCGAAGGTATGCCCATTCACACATGTCTCCACACTGAAGATGCTCTAGCTGAGAATCGAACAGGACATCTTACTGTGAGGTGACAATGCTACTGCAGCACCACCACCGCAGTATTGAACTAGCAGCATGTGTCGAGTCTAATCTAGTGCATCCTGAAAACCCATTAACTGACTATAAAATATACAGAGAAAGCAGGTGTAATCCGACATTACGTCCTTCAGAAATTACCTAACCTTTGTGAATAATGGTACACTTGCAGTAAACCTCACCTTTTACAAAAGGCAAGTACATTTTTTTGTCTGACTTCTCTCAGTCTAATGGCTAAAGGTAGTGTGTGGTAAGTATGACTGAGATGAGATCTGCAGGGCAAGAACATTAGTCTTTTGCAAGCTACGCTGTCCTTGTACTGCAAAGGATGCTATGGTTATCATTTTTGTTAAATAAAGCTAAATGATCTCATACTATTTGTTAACACATCAGTTCACACATTAAAGAATTTGGAGCAAACTTGCATTTTAATTCCTTGAGTCCATCAATATGAATTTGGAATTTATTAATGGTGGCTATCATTTATGATTTTAAGTACAGTCTGATCTTTTAATAGAATACTTAGAGCTTCTCACTTGAGTTATGGATAAATGTGGCAAACTATATTTAATAATAATGGCAAGAAGTAGGAACTGAATAATTATTTACTTCAGGAAATGTATATTGATTTATATGCTATAATTTTGCTCATGGGGAGTTGGTTGCCTTAAGATCAGGAAGTAATATGTTAAAGTCACTGATTCATTTGAGATTTGTCCCTGATGGGTTGACAACTACGGGAAGGTCCACTGCATGCTATCAAGCCACGTATGCGAGACAGGACAACATAACATTCACTCTTATTACATGCGTGGGTGGTCGATAGGTACTGTATGTTAAGACCTTCATTCTACAGCTCAGGTATTTATGGGTCATACTGAGTCCATGTGAGTTGCCACATTGATTATAAAATGGGGAGATTAAAGCATATGAGGATATTTTAATTTTAGGGAGCTTTGGAGGGGATATTTGTTATGTATTTAACAGACAGTGTGGGGGCAGTATTAATGCTATGTGTTTCTTTTCTACAGATGGCTACCTTACTGGGATTACATCAGTGATGCCAAGCTATTGGCAGAAAGTAATGGTGCCATGTGATGACTCCAGGCTAGGGGAAAAGGCAGCAGGTGGAGAAACAGACGGTTACAGTGGAGGCTCCTGTTCCCAGTACGTCGCAAGGTGAAGGTGCAGGTAATGATATTAATTTACCAATGTTTGGAGAACTAGATGGTGAGGATGGTGAAGTACAGGTGGTTGATGAGGTCTTGTTGGATCGGGATATGGAACAGGGAGAAACAGTGTCAGACAGAGTGCAAAAGGGGTTGGTACAGGCAGCCAGGTTTCTGAGCGGACAGATGGTTGGAGTGGACCTGGGCTCTAAGGACTGCTTCACTGGTTTAGAGGTAGGATCAGATGTTGGGCTGTGGCCAGAGGACTGGCAAGCTACTCAGGTGCTGGGACAGGGCAATACAGGGGTTATTTTAACCCTGCACATTTTAGGGACGGTGAAAAAAAAATCTGGGAAGGTAAATACGTGGATGTGTTTGAGCTGCTGGATGCAGAAGGGGTCCAGAGGTTAGTGGAAGTGGAGTCAGACACTAGCAAGGACTTGTTGACGGCATTAGCAGCACTGGGTAGGAAAAGGATGGGTAAGCTTAGGCTCAGGATTTGGGACAACTGGATGATTGGCTTTATTTATTACATGGCAGTGCAGCTGGAAAATGATGGAGCATTGGCTTTGAGTATTTTCTCACCATTCAGGAAGCACATACATTTGAGGCTGGGGAACGCATGGTTGTGGTTTGATGAACGGTTCCATAAACGGAAAGCAGTTGACCAGTTTCTGTGGTGGGAGGGGCATCATCATGATATATGGTTGACTACAATGGACAGCTTTGGTGGGTTTAATAGGAGGATGAGCGTGGGTGAGGTAGGTGGTGTGGGTTGGTCGTTTAACAAGGGTATGTGTTCATGGGTTGGGTGCAAATTTGCACACACTTGCTCAAGATGTGGAGGAAATTATTATGCAGCTTTCTGTGGACAGCAGGGTTTTGGTGCATGGAACAACACTGGTATGGGCTGAGAAGGAGATTTTCTTTCCTCTCAAGGATTACAGACAGCTCAAAGTAGGAGCAATTTTTGTGGACCCAGGGGAATGAGATCCTTTAGAGGCAATAGGTGGAGGGGTGCCTTTTCCCATTAAGGTGGAGGTATTGGAGGATATGCTTTGCCAGTGTCCTGATTTCATTCTTAAGACTGAGGTCATTCAAGGGTTTCAACAGGGATTTCCTAGTAAGTTCATGGTGGGGTTAGGGTGAAAGTTGTAAGGAAAGAGGCTGTTTTGGAAGAGCTGGTAGGTAAGGAGTGTAAGGCAGGGCGTTTGTGGGGTCCATTTGATAAGCCACTTTTTGTTAGGTACAAGGTGTCGCCATTGTGTTTAGTGCTGAAGAAACAGCCTGGGGAGTTTAGATTGATTCATCATCTTTCATTTCCAGAACGGAGGTCAGTGAATGATTTTATCGGGGATGAAGAAGTTAGGGTGCATTATGCCTCTTTCGACGATGCAGTGCAAGTGATCAGGGAATTTTGGGAGCCATGGTTGGTTAAGGTTGACATTGAATGAGCTTTCCGTTTGTTGCCCATTAGGAGGGAGGATTGGCCATTGTTGGGGATGAAGGTAGGTGTAAGTACTATTTTGACACTGCCATGCTGATGGGTTGTTCCATGGCATGTGTGACATTTGAGAAATTTAGTACCCTTTTACATTGGATTTGGAATCAGAAGGTGGGAATGCAGAATGCGGTGCATTATTTGGATGATTTCTTGTTAATTGAGGAAGGGAGGGTGGGGGCTCAGCAAGGGTTGCAGGAATTTACCAGTATGTGTGAGGAATTGGGTGTACCTGTGGCACAGCACAAGATGGAAGGTCCAACAAGAGTGTTGGAGTTCCTGGGGTTAATAGTAGGTGCAGCATGGGGATTGTTTTGTCTACCTCAGGATAAGATAGAGAGGCTGCGGTCAGCTATACGGTGGGGGGTGTTGGACAAGAATAAGTTTCGGGTTGGTTCAGTCATGGAACTGTTGGGTCTTCTGAACTTTGCCTGTTGAGCAGTACATCTGGGTCGGACATTTTGCAGGGCATTAGCTTATATGCTAAATGGGGGTAAGAGCAAAAATCATTGGGTTAGTATGACCAGGCTAGTGCAGGAGGATTTGAAGTTATGGGATGGTTTTGTGCAACAATTTAATGAGATTTCCTTTGGCAATCGGATTGGGTGGGTCAGGAAGAACTTCAGTTGTTTACGGACGCAGTGGATGGTATCAGCATGGGGGCAACTTTGGGGGAAGATGGTTTGCAGTGTAATGGCCTCCAGATTGGGATGAGGAATGGAGGCGTGATGTCGCTTTTTTTAGAACTGATGTCGATATGGGCAACTTCGGTGGTGTAGAAGAAGCAGTTGAGAAACAAGCGGGTAGTTTTTCATTCTGATAATATGGCTATGGTGAAGGTGTTACAAAAGAAGACAGCTAGGGCAGAATTGCTGTTGAGGATATTGTGGAAGTAGGTATTGCAGAGTCTGTTGAAAAATTTTTCTTTTACAGCTGTACATGTGCCTGGTGTTAAGAATGATACTGCTGATAGTTTGTCCCGCTTTCAGTTTTGCAGGTTTCGAGGGTTGGCTGCAGGGGCGGTCGAGATGCCAGAAACACTGCCGGAGGAGGTGTGGAATCTTGAGACAGGATAGTCAGGTGTCTGGTGCAGCATTTCTAGGCTTCTTCTATGAAGAAGGCATACGGGAAGCGTATACTCATTTTGGGCCATTCATATATCCACTGGACTGAGAAGCGCGTCTTAATCAGGGAGTATGGAAGTAATTTGGGTTTATCTTATTTGGGATGTTCTGTGTTTTGGCATGGGGTTAAGGGTATACATTGGGATAGGTTGATGTTTGAATTTCAGAAGGCTAAATTGAGGATAGGGTGTCGTGATATAATAATAATTAATTTGGGAGGTAATGATTTGGGTATTTTGACTAAGAAGTGTTTAGCAGAGATTATTTTGCAGGATTTGTGGAGACTACAGGATAGGTACCCGGGTATGCAAATTGTGTGGTCAGAGTTGATTCCTCAATTGTTTTGGAGAGAGGTGTGCAATTATAAAGCTATTGAAAGGGCCAGGAGGTTTGTTAACCATGCATTGGAGGGGCAGCTAAGAAAATCGGGGATACATATCATACAACATGGGGACTTTGGACAAGGAGAGGTAGGTTGGTAACATACGGATGGAGTTCATCTGAATGAAATTGGTTTGGATTTGATTAATTTGCATCTCAAGCTCTTTCTACAAGAGATGTTACAGGTTAAAGTTTAGGAGGGGGAACAGCCTGGGATCAGGCTGTTGGCAGAGAAGAGGGACAGGATTGTCCTCTTCTGTTCCCCCTCTAAGGATATGGTTTGATTTGGTCAATGGTTTTGTGTGGTGGAAGGTGAACAGGTAATGCTGCCTATTATTTGTGTGTGTGTGGGGGGTGAGCAGGTATGCTGCCCTGATGGAGGAAGTTTCAGGGTGAGCAGGTAAGCTGCCCTGAGGTGTTTGAGCAGGGTGAGTTGTTATGCTGGGGATCATTGTGGCTGAAGGCAATTGATATTGTTTATATGTTTGAAGTTCATGTTATGCTAATATATAATAAAGCCCAACAAATGGCTTTGTGTGTCCAGATTGGTGTGTTCAAAGGGGGACCAGGACAAATGCAGTTTGGCACAAACAAAGTTGTTCTGGACCCACGAGTAAGTGGGAGGGAGGGGTGGGGGTGGGGAAGAGCTAGGCTAAGGATTAAGGGATTGATTAATCACTAAAAGTCATGGCAATGTAGGTAGTGAAGGGGGAGTGGAGTAGTTAAGGAAGTGAGGTAAGAAAGGGTGGTACTCAAGATGGGTTTAAGTGTAGGGAACTAAAGGAAGTAGTTACATTTGACATGAGTCATTCCCTCCCACCCTCCCTTTCTGGTGGAGGAAGATTTGGTTGGTTGGAGCGGAGAAGAGGGACAGGATTGTCCTCTTCTGTTCCCCCTCTAAGGATGTGGTTTGATTTGGCCAATGGTTTTGTGTGGTGGAAGGTGAGCAGGTACGCTGCCTACTATTTGTGGGGGGGGGGGGGGGTGAGCAGGTACGCTGCCCCAGTAGAGGAAGTTTCAGGGTAAGCAGGTACACTGCACTGAGGTGTTCAAGCAGGGTGAGTTGTTACGCTGCCCTGCGGCTCATTGTGGCTGAAGACAATTGATAATGTTTATATGTTTGAAGTTCATGTTATGCTAATATATAATAAAGGTCGTCAAATGGCTTTGTGTGTCCAGAGTGGTTTGTTCAAAGGGGGGCCAGGACAAATGCAATTTGGCACAAACAAATTTGTTTTGGACCCACGAGTAAGTGGAGGGAGGGGGTGGGGGTGGGGAAGAGCCAGGGTAAGGATTAAGGGATTGACTAATCACTAGAGTCATGGCAATGTATGTAGTGAAGGGGGAGTGGAATAGTTAAGGAAGTGAGGTAAGAAAGGGTGGTACTCAGGATGGGTTTAAGTGTAGGGAGCTAAAGGAAGTAGTTACATTTGGTGCGAGTCGGTCCCTCCCACCCTCCCTTTTTGGTGGAGGAAGATCTGGTTGGTTGGAGCGGAGAAGAGGGACAGGATTGTCCTCTTCTGTTCCCCCTCTAAGGATGTGGTTTGATTTGGTCAATTGTTTTGTGTGGTTGAAGGTGAGCTGGTATGCTGCCTATTATTTGTGGGAGGGGGATGAGCAGGTATGCTGCCCCAGTGAATGAAGTTTCATGGTGAGCAGGTACACTGCCCTGAGGTGTTCGAGCAGGGTGAGTTGTTACGCTGCCCTGGGGATCGTTGTGGCTGAAGGCAATTGATAATGTTTATATGTTTGAAGTTCATGTTATGATAATATATAATAAAGGTCGTCAAATGGCTTTGTCTGTCCAGAGTGGTTTGTTCAAAGGGGGACCGGGACAAAAGCGTTTAATTAAACTTGCCACTTAAGTTCACAGCATTCCAGTTTAACAGTCCAAGGACCACCTCTTTCATAAGACAGATCTTGCACAATGATTTTGAATTTAAAATGATGTTCTGGGAAGGTCATAATATGTCTGGTTAGGGCATTATGAACATGCAAATTATTAATACTATAAATATGCTCTTATAGTCATTCTCTAAATCTGCGTTCTGTTGTACCTATATAAAAATGTTCACAGAACAAGCCCTTAGCCAGATAAACAACACCTTTAGAGCTACAGTTAAACCTACCCTTGATCTGATAATTGGTATTACGGACCGTAAAATTATTGACAGTATCAACATATTTACAATAAGGGCAAGCTTCTGACTTTTACATTCCAGGGCATCTAGTTAAAGGAAATTTCTTAGAATCAAATGAATGGTACCGTTCTTAAAAATAACCCTAGGATGATCACCCAATTTCTATTTTAAATTAATATCAACCAACAATAGGTTCCGATTTTTATGTAAAATTTCCTTAAGGTATATATAGTATCAATACTAAAAGGGGTAATGAAACTCAGACTAAAGCTAGTTGTTGTTAAATTACTCTTTTGAAATCTATGGTCACCAAACCTTCCAGGGTTTCCAGCCAGCCCTCATCATATAATAAAATTGCTTTAAAGAATCCAGGAGATCACTTACTTTGTACTTTGTTAATTAATTGGTCCACTAAAATAGATGGATACCCTCATTTAAGAAACATACCGTTAAATTGTCACCCACTTGAGTCCACCTCCATTATACTTACTCTAATAACCTTCCCGCCCTGCTGCCAGTCCAAAGCAGGTGACAACACTGGCACAAGGTCACTAGTCACCTTTCTTTCCTTCCATACCAGCAGACCTAGAAGTAAGGCATAGTACCAGGAATGTTTGTTGGTCAATTAAATGATTTGTAGACAACAACTGGTAAAAGCTGCTCTTTGCCCCCGCCCCCACAACATACACACAGAAATATACACATAGAAATCTATATTTGCTGCCTTAAAATAGTTGGTAATATTGAGCACTCTATGTTAGTTTTAGTAAAGGTTTATGGAAACTATACTAGGATGCTCCAATAGATACTTCACTTAATGTCATTATACCAATTAGTTAGACATAAGTGAAAATTAAAGATGTGTTTGACATTTCTACCAAGAAGAGGCAGAACTGTTTTTACTGGCATATTTATAGTACAGAAGGCAGTTCTTTCACAGAAAAACATGCATGGGTTGTATTTGTGTTGTAATGCCAGCTCAATGTAAATATATTCAGCATGTGCAATGCATTCCATGCTCTTAAGGGAAGTCATGCTCACACTCATTATATAAGTTGTATATAAAGCAGCTTTGCAATCTGTTGCATTCTAAGAGCCATGTAAGCCATTTGGTGCTCTGTTTAAAAGTGTTGCATGCTTTGTAAGCAAACTTTTCTGCACCATCTTGCAGAGAACTTATGAATTCATTGTTTACATAAACTGGTAATGCAGCTTTCGACTTAGGAGACTCTAATGGTTACTCAGTCTCTGTGGTGGTCAATGACAATGTGATCACTAAATTCGTTTGACGTTTTCTGGTAAAACTTTCTGGACTATAGATGTATATATTGACATTGATCTATAACTATACATAAAGTCTACTTTCAGGGGTCAAGACAAAGGATTAGCTACACACTGATTTTTGAATTCCATTTCACAATAGTCTCTATTATGTTCCTGTCTTTAGAATTTAAATGTAAGAAATCATCTGTTTACAGTCAAACAGACATTAGCTTTACTACTGATGCTTCTGCAAAATGTATTTATGATTTTTGATGTATACTTCATTTGCCGCAATGAGGAAAAAGGAACATTTGAATTTTTGTTATGAAGCAGATGTAATGAGGAAGATCTAATTCTAATTAAACAATACTGCTGTGCAACTATAACACTGAAATAATGATTAAGAAACCCAAAATACTGATGGTATTTTCATTGCTTTCATTAAATGCCACCTAATAATTGTTTCAGTTAAATTTCTGCACAGTCTGTTCCCTTAAAATAAGTCCTTTTTGAAGGGGCAAACCTCATTTGACCATGAAGTAAAAATTGACCACAGATAAAAACTGTGCTTTTTTTTATTTTTTTTTTAATTTGCAGTAATTAATTTTTTATACAGGTTTCTATATCATAAGAAAAGTTTTCTAAATTAGTATACACCAATACATTTGTCTATCCATAGTTATTTATTTCAGAATGTTTTACACATACATACAAAAAACACACACACACACATCTGCTTGTGGTCACACAAACATGCACACACCTATGTATGTCCTCAAATACACACACACACACACACACACACACACACACACACACACACACACACACACACACACACACACACACACACACACTCACATGCACACACACACACACACATGTGCCCTTGACAATCTAGATTGACGATTGCTTAATTGTGACAAGTTGATTAATCGATTTCATATACAATGTAGTCGTACCTCCACTGTAACATCTTTAATTCCTCTCATGATTATGCATTTCAATTTTTTTCTGTCCTCACTCACATTCTTAGACTCAGAAGCATTGCTACCACCAAAGAAGGTCGGTACTTCTTTGTTTCTTTTCAGGTAAAAGTAGTGAGGGCTTGCCTTCAAACAAAGGCTGCATCAGCCATGTTCATTTTCTTTTTGACTAGCTATATCTCTGAACATCTACTGTTATTAATTTATTGAGCCTGTTCCACCTCCCCATACACATTGAGCTTGTTTCACACACACACGCACACACACACACACACACACACACACACACACACACACACACACACACACACACACACACACACACACACACGCGTGCGCACACACACACACACACACACACACACACACACACACACACACACACACACACATGCATTTGCACAGTCACCTACTTACAGAGACTGAATGGCAGACAGCATTTGGGTAGCTGGTATTCTACTGCATTGGTAATCTGACTAAGCATTAGTTCATTTAAGCTGGACAGGCACAGTGATATTACAATAATTTGAAGAATATGGGCTGAATTATGCTTTCTTTTTTAGTTTTGTTTCAAATATACACATCAATTATGATCATAACAGCTTTAATTGATATAAGAGCTTCATACAGACACTTTTGAGGCTATGTTTTAACTGATTTTTTTTCTACATGACTATATGTAATCAGTAGAATCTTAAGAAATTATATAATTATGATTTCTTTCGGTAATTAGAAAATCATAATAGATGATATTGTTAGAATTTATTTTACAGTCTGTTACTATTGTTTCAAATAATGCCATTTTAAATTGCTCATATAATCTGGGATTCTCTTGTTTATTCAGTCCTACCCCACAACATTACTTCTCAGAAAGCAGAATGTTCTCTTCTAAGTCACTGAAACAGTCCTGCATTTAACTCTGCTGGCACAACTTTGGGTTGTAAATTTTGTACGTATTTATAAAAAGAAGTCATGCATTTCACAAGCAAACTTCTAAAATTTGTGAGTAGGTAGTAATTTGCTTAAATGGTTAAATTTGCTATAATTCCTCTATTCCTATGCTTATTCTAAATTGTTAATATACATACAGTCAAGTGCAGTTTTTGTGAAAAGTTGGAAACAATATTGTATTTTATGAGCCAAACTAGCAATGCTTAAAAAAGCTTTAGACTGCAGAGTATTATTCATTGCTAACGAGCTAAAAGGATACTGCACTACATGTATAAATCACCATACCATGCAGTTTATTTAAATTCATTGGTGCCTCATTATAACAGAGCTGTGCACCTTTAGGTCTGAGTTGATTAGGAATGCCATAGCTCAGAATAGCTTTTAATTCAGAGAAACATGTTCTGACCTTGTACCATAACCCTGTGTGAAACACACCACAGCTTAGACATTAATAATGATGCTACCTCTATTTCATACTGGTGAAGTGCTACTTAAAAATTCGTATTATTAGTTACTGGGCACAAGCCCATTTATCAAAACCAAATTACCCTTCTGTGTATAACTGCTTAATTCAGGGCTCTTTATCTCTCATAACTATTACCTGCTCTTTAAAAATGCTAGAAAATAAAACGTAATGCTCAAATGTCAAAGTAATGAGTCACAGATACAACTGAAGCCGCACTTGCATATTCTCTAAGGACCCACACTGTATGCTATTACAGCACAATACAGGATGATGCATTTTTTTTAAAAGCTAAGGAATCTCTTTTGTTGACCTTTGTCTAAGCAGCTAAATAAAAACACATGTCACTTGTTACATATCTTACTGTATTAAAGAGACATTTTACTAAAAATAAACTTAAAACTGTGCTGTATATTTAATTTAAAAAAATTAGTTTTAAGGAGTAGGGTTTGCTATTCAATACTACAGTCTCTCTCTGTCTCTCACGCCACACACACACACACACACACACACACACACACACACACACACACACACACACACACACACACACACACACACACACACATATACCAACACAGTCACAAGCACATATGTACACATATGCAAAAACACGCACTCATCCATTCATGCACATACAAAGGAATGGGGGTCATAAATGTTTGATGTAGACCTAGAAATGGTAGGTAGATCAATAGAAAGAGAAAGAAAAAAAGAAAGAAAGAATGATAGATAGACAGCTAGATAGACAGATAGACTGGCAAAAATATATTTTATCATTGAAAAATTTAAAAGCTATAGTTATTCAAAATGTCTAAGGAAAGCCTATGTAGAAGCCTTCCTTTGTATTTTACTGGCATTTAATTACTGTATCAGGGAAGTAAAGTTAAGGGCTGCGTGTGTTTGTACTACATCCCCCACTTTCTGTTTATAGCTATTGTCTGACTTAAAAATAAGAGGATACTTTTTTTAGGTTAATAGGAAATGCAATAATGTAGTGCTTTGTGGTGCATTTTTTGTTATGTTAAGCAATTCATAGGTGAAGGGAAAGACATGTCATGTTTATGGCTTAACATTTTGCATTTTGAAATTCAGCATTGTAAGTTTTCAGTATTCTGAAATTCAGTCACATGAGTTTTCAGAATTTTGAACATTCTGGATTGTGGACTCAGTCAAATGAATTTCAGTATTTTGAACTTTCAGTTTTAGATATATATATATATATATATATATATATATATATATATATATATATAGTTTCACATCAGAATGTTGAGTTACTGAAAACTCGAACTTCATATGATTGAGACCATATGATTGAGTTTTCAGAAACTCGAAATTGTGAAGTGAAATGATAATAAAAATAAAAAAGTCAAACACTTTGTTTCTGCGGGGGGGCAAGCCCCCTGCACCCCCTATGAGGGGAGCTGCACCCCCACAACCCCCCTACTTAAATATACCAACTCCAAAATCGCGCTACAGTGGGGAAAATGAAAATCTCCCATTCCACGCTGTATGCAGAAGAGCAGAACAGGAGATCTCCCGTTTCCTCAGTGCAATCACGGAGAAGGGACTATATATATATATATATTTATTTATTTATTTATTTATATATATGTATACATATATTTTCTTTGCATAAATAGCCACATGTCAAAATTTCAGAATCTTTAGACCCTGTAATGCAAATCCCAAATTTCTGGAAATGTGCAATCACTGGACCATAACAGTGAAATGCAAAAATTGCTATTTCCTCAAAAAAACATATTTCTAGGGAAGGGTTGCCCTTGTATTCCTAAATGTGTGGGTTCACCCTCAAATCCCCACTGCTTATATCTACTGACTCAAAGATCCTCAAAGTAGAGTAAGTGTTCCAGGATACTGCAATGTCAGAGTTAATGCATATTTCCCTATAATCACACTTAAATTCTCACTGGTCTGGGGATCACATCTACAGAGCTCAAACAAAGAAACAAAGTCCATACCAAAGGTATGCCTAAACATACAGAAACATAACACTACAAAATAGGTGAAATTTTTACTTGCAGTTGAAAAAAATAGTAGGGGTGCCATTAGAATGGACAGCTGTGTAATATGAATAAATCTTGTGAATTGTTGGAAGGGATAATAAGCTGCAGTGAAGACTAGTGAACTTTCCATTAGCACTAGAAAAAAGAAAGGAAAAGAAAGATATGATATGATGCAACACTTTTTTTGAGTAACAGTTATATGATTTTAAAATACATGTTAAGGTGTTGTGGTGGAACATAGAAAGGGAACAGCCCAAGCAAGAAGTTCAGAGATACTATTTCAGTGAAGATGTGCTATGAGTCGATATAAGTGTTATATTAAAATAGATAAGCATTTCAACAGTGCTTGGGTTTGACATAAAGGTTACAGTTTTCACGTTATAGATACAAGGTACAGGGTTTGAGTCTAATCTCAGGTTATTGGCTAGGTTTAAATAGCCCTTTAGGACAATTAACCCAGTATTCATCTAAGGAAGGCAGATCTGATTCTGTACAAGTAGGAGAGGGATAAGATGCACAAACGTTATTACAAATTGTTTTGTCTACCTGTATTACTGCCTACAAACTTTAATGTTCTATGCAAATGTATTCCATGTTTTGGCCATATCTGCAACCTCAGACATGTATAGATACTTCAATACTCGTACACATGGAGTATGTCATGGTTGAGTTCACTTCACCACACAAATAAAACTACAAAGATTTTCAATTTGTCTCCTTAAGACTGACAATGCTGAAATTTATACTTGTCTTGACAGCAGACATAACTGAATGACAAAATAAGTCTACAGGTACAAATTAGGGTACAAATGCCTGAATAACAGCATTATCACAACCAAAATGCAAAGCAGAGACAGCATGTAGGCATCTAACTGAAGTGACAGTCTAAATGTTTATTGCATGCTAATGTTGAAATACAAATAAGTCAGATGTCCTTATAGTGCAGAAGGAGTCACGAAACTGATTCCTTCAGATGCAACAATGTAGCCAATGCAGACAGGAAAAGAGAATTACGGGTTCTCACCTTCACATCATTTAGCATAGTTGGGGGGAACTTCTTTTTTTGCACATATTCTATGTCCTTTTCTAAAATGTGTATCCATTGCTAAAGATGGAGATGATGCTGGCATATTGAAATAATTGCTTTTCCTGCTCAGGAGGTGATACTAACTATAATGCTATCATTTTATCCTTGGTTGACAAGAAAGAAAACATGTTACAAAATGTATTGCTATATAAAGCAAAGCTGTATTGTGAAGGGCCACTTAAGTCTAGCAAGAAATATTTGTACATAAGGAATTAATTCAGATGGAACCATATAAATATGGAATTTCAAAGCTCAAAGAACTTTAAGTTAAGATCCATGCTGTTCTGCTAAGAAAGTGAGATGATGATTGTGATAATGTATTATATCCACTCGTGAATTATTTTGCCCATCTTTGTATGCCCTTCCTCATGTAATATAAGAAATATCATGTAATACATGTTGATAAAAGCAACTAGAAAGAAGAAAAGTAAAGCATGTGAGACATAAAATCATATTACCTTTTGACTCTGTAGTCATGTGTAATAATTGTACCCTTACAACAATGTATATTAAAGCAAGTGAAAAATATGAACAATATATAGTATATACAGAGGAGGCAATATTGTTCTTATATTTTAGGATCAATTTGTTCTTAAAATACGATACCATGTCATCAAAATATTCATATTTGAGTCACATGGATTAAATAGTAAAGATACAGCACTGTTGTTTAGGTAACTATTATTATTTTAAATGTGTTACAGTTAACTTATTTATGAATTAATTAAAATTGCATGACATTAGACAGAATAGTAGAGACTAGCAAAATATTTGGATACTAGTAAGAGTTTTACAAAGCATCTCTTAGAGAATAAGGAATGGTACACTGTGTTGGGTAGTGCATGATGGCTCAATGCATGTTCACCTCCAATATACAGATTAACATCTAAAAAGGACAGACCCTTGTCTGCATGCTGTGATTGGATTAAATGAATACCATAAAGATAATATATCATTAATGAATATTTGTCATCTGCACACTGTCTAAGACAGAGCACAGTTCAGGGAATCCAAATCCCAAAAAAACAAACTCAAAAAATGGTAAATTAAATGATAGTGAAGAGGTATGCTGCAGACACTGAAACAAATGTAACAAGGAGATCTTGAGTTCTTGAGTGCATTGATACAGAAATCCACTCTAATTTGGTATAACATAAAATAAGAGTCAATTAAATAAATATTCTTATCTAATTTTGAACACTGTAAAGTAAGGATTCAGAAATGGATCACAGAGTGCTTTACCAAATTATGATGCTAAATAGAAATATTTCATTACACTAAAGGACATTATGAAGGGTCAGTTTGTCAGTCTTTTTTTATTTTACCAATGGAAGAGAAGAGAGTATGCGTGTGTTTTGAAACCAGTATTTTGGAGTCTAAGGATTTTAATAAGGTACATAACAAAGAGAGCATTGTACTCAACAAAGGAGGTGAGGGGGTACTTTTGAACAAGAAAAAAATGCCTTTTGCTATAAGCTATGCAAGGTAAAAGCTTTTCTTTAACCACTAATGAAATGTGATGGTCAAAAGCAACAGAACTGTCAACTCAGGTACCCAGGTCTCTCAATACCTTTTCATTGTGAAGTGGTGCTTTAGCTATGATATAAGGTGGAGCTTGGGGGTCATTACCAAATACTGCAATGTCCCACTTTTTGACATTGAGATATGACCACATTTTTAGTACACCAGCTATTGACAAGAGGCATGCTTGTATGTCAGAAGGGTACATTACAATGACTCCCAGTTTGCAGTCATCAGCAAAATCTGCTAACCAAGGATCCTCATTTGATAAGTGGAGTTTAGAGAAATAGATGCTGAAAAGCAGAGTTCTAACACAAATCCCTATTGAAATTATCACCTTTATGTACCCCCTATGCTTATAGTATGAGGCTTGAAGCCATTTAACTATCCACCTAAAGACATTCCAGGTTGTTTTGGAGATCCTTTAACGTGTTTATTATATTTGCATGTGGTATAGTATCAGATATCTTGGTGAGGTCAAGATAGGCAGTGTCGACAGCTTGCCCACTGTCTACATTCTGAGTAATCCATCAGAGAAGTTCACAAGATTCATTAGACAGTATCTACGCTTGACAAATCCAAACTGCTGGGACTGAGTCAGATAAGATTTTTGATGTCACAATTAATTAGGTCAGTTGTGATATCTTCCATGATCTTCAGTCAAAGACTCATTGGGCTGATGGGGCTGTAATTCTCAAGATCTGGCATGGTGTCACCCTGGTGGAGTGTCATCACAACATCTGTGTGCCACAACCATGGAACAAAGCCAGTCGCAAGGCTCTGGTTGAAAAGACTGTGAAGTGAATCTCCCCAAGATTGTTAAGTGCTATGAACTAGTCAACTGGTATGTTATCAGGCCCCATGGATGAGGTCATCTTCATTTTGGAGAGTACTTTCAATCAGAGCTGGATTATGGACAAGGGCCCTAGGCAGGGTAATGGATTGGGCCCCCGTCCCTCAGCAGTTCCCCCCTGCAGCCATTATTGTGTCCCGTTACTTGGCTAAATTCCCTCTGTTACCATAAGCACTGCTCAGCTCTGTTAGTGTGCTTACTATTTTCTTTACTACTACAATAATCACACATATTTGAATTTAATATACATTTTTGTATTTCAAATGTTATAGCACAAACACTGATAGCTATATGCTAAACAAAACAACACAGTGTTACAATGAAAACAGATTTAGAATGAACAGTACACTTTGCCCTTGAAACTCACATTTATTGAGATGGCATTGAAACCCACATTCAAAGAAAATAGTTCTTGCCAGTGGTAGATTAAGTTTACCTTTGGGCTGTTTTCAAACCATAGGTCCCTAGCACACATTTTTAGGACCATGCATACATGCATGTGTTCTTTGATTCACCTTCCTGAGTGTACTAAATTATATCCCTTGTCTAACACAGTACCACAAGAGTGTATTTCAAATTTGTAGTGCTGAACATTTTTCCACTAAGCAATGAAACAAAACATAAATGCCCTTTTCAGAACATTTTCCATTAATCAATGAAACAATACATAAATGCCCTATTTAGAACATCCAAACCATAAAAGGCCACTCAAACTTCTGTTATCACAATCTTCCAGTATTAGTCAATATGCACAATCTCTGCAGGAGTAAATGTTATCTGAATAATTACACATTAAAGAGATCTGTAACTCACAAAGAGGTTGTTGCTGGCAAACAACTTTATTTTTCAATGTTTCACCTAAAAATTCAATGGCTACAGACCTTGAAGAATAAACTGTCTACATTACATTAAAAAAATGGTAAGCTGGTAATATTGCAATACAGAATGGCTTGCAAACTGACAACAAGTTTGTAGTTACTAGGCATCTCAATCAAAGGAGGACACACTCAGGAGTGTAGCACCCCATCCCCATAAAGTGGACAGCAGTATCAGCAATACATTGACAAGGCAAAGGAGTAGAACCTCAAAACCTTCTGCACCAAAGGCATGCATGCAACCTGTTGTGCTACTGACACTGCTTTTAAATATTATAGCACAAACATTGATGGCCATTTGCTAAACAGAACAGTTGCACATCAAAGACAAACTTAGGATGAGTAACAGTAAACTTCTCTTCCCTTGAAACTCACAATTCCTTGAAAATGCACTGAAATTCATAAGTTTTGAGGAGTTCTGTAGCTGGTGTAGATGATTCAAGCACCTATCTCCTATAATAAAAGCACAGGGTTTTGAGCATGAGCCAGTTAATTAACCAATCTACCATCACTAACTACGGCATGTCACACACTCACGTGAATTCCAGCTCCCCATATTGAAACCCATTGCGGCTCTACATTTATTCAAACCTGCATTCACTGTTTCTGCTTCATTTCAGGTTTGGTCTCCTGGCTGTTCTGCTGTTTGTTTAAAGCTGCATTCACTGTTTCTGTTCATTTCAGTTTCAGTCCCCTGTCTGCTCAGCTGTTTGGCTGTGGTCTCAGTACCATAGACACCTTATCTAAATCCCTGGCTGCTTTTCTTTTTGTTTAAATCTCCAATGGCTTATGTTAGGTCAGCATCCTAAAGCTGGGGTATCTGATGCTTGCCGTTCTTGAAGAAATTCTCCTGCAAGGTCCTAAAGCCCTCCTCTGTTCTTGTAGAAAGCCATCTGTGAAGTCCTGATGCATTGTAGAGTTTACAAATGTTTTCCAACTTATTTTATTTACAAAAATAATTTTGACTTTTTATTTACCCCCAAGCCAATTAGGGTCCTTCACAGGCAACACAGTCCCTAGGCAGCTGCCTAGGTCACCTAGTGCTGGATCTGGCTCTGCCTTCACTACATGCTCTTTCATATGGATGCCAGCTTGCTATCATCAGGAATAAGTAGTTTTGTAGTAGATGGCTCTCTGAAGAAGTTGGCGCTATAAGCAAGACATACTGCTAAGGATGTATAATATCCACTGGATTAGAGTAGTCAGTACCATTATCAATAAGCTCAAAGTAATGCTGGGTGCTATTTCTTATTATTCTGCCATAGGTAGTCTGAGTTCATGGGATGCACTGATTTTTCTCAAATGCTTTTCTATTTTCTTATCTAGCTGTTTGACACTTTCCTTAACTTGGGAGTCATTTCTTCTGCTATATGTTTAGCAGTTTATTTTTTCTTTATACTCTTAGTTATTTAGACTTCTAGCATTCTGTAGAGCCAACTTGATAAGGTCCAGTGATTAATTTGTTTTAAAAGGTAGGTTGGGATGTTTATCAGTTGGACCTTGCATAAAAAGGCACAGTTGGGGATGCAAAGGTGCAAACTGTTCCAGATGAAGCAAAAAAGGTTGTTGAGTATCTCATCGCATGCTGACAAATACTGGACCCCCCCCCCCAAATGACATCAGGTGTTGAGTCAGTTATTAAAGCCAATCATCTTGCTTTTAAACCTCAAAATTATTTTGGTTATGGAAGGGTGCTATTCAATATGAGGAGTCTTTCCTGTATTTGTGACACACATGGAGATCTCTGTCATGTCACTCTCCATATCTCTCAGGGTTCTGCACACCAGATTATTTACAGCAACATGGGTCATAACAACGACGCACTAATTTCGATCTGGCTTGTGGTTCCTAAAGGCCTTTATAGAATAAGCAATCTTGGCTCTTGATACACAACTCACTGTCACACTGCATTTGTCTAACCCTGAAAGTATGGACTCCATGTGCCTAAATATGTAATTTCCAAATCAATAATTCACTTCCATTTGTGTTTTAACATTGTTTTTGTATAATTGGCTTATGATGTACTATTTCCTGAGGACTGTCAGCTGTGTTGTCTCTAATTCATGTTGCAGTGTTTAGTTTACACTGAATATTGTACATATTAGCCCACTGTAGCTTGTGCAAAGATTTTAAGTGCCTAAGTATAAGATAATTTAGTGTGGATATGTACATAGTATAATGTAGGGGAGTGATGCTAATAAAAATAAGAATACAAATAAGAAAACCGCAGGCCAGGGAGACTTTGACAGGTACAACAGCCAGTAAATATACAGTAAAATGCCAAACAGTACAAAAATGGTGGTTAGTGCTTCTGTTTATTAATATAAATATAAACTTCTTCCAGGGGGGGGGATGCTCACAGGATAAGTTTGTTTGTGACAGTGGAGCCTTGAGTTTGGCTATGCATTGGAATCACTCACAAATAATGAGTTAAGTCATCTAACTCATTTAACCCTGAACAGCAGAAGGCTAATTATCACCTCTGCTTCCAGAAATCTTCCAATCCAAGAAACCCATTGCTTCATGAGAGCTTTTTTCCAAAATCTTCTAATGAAAACACACTTCATTAGTAACTGATATATGATGTGAGTTGCAAAAAATGTAAAATATTGTAGCTGTTTTGTAGACAATGGGCGATATACTGATGTTAGAAACAATGGTTTGTTTTTAGATGCTGATTTTATACTGCATATTTATGAAAAAATGTATTTTACTTGCCAAAAAAAAAAATAATAGTGTTATACTCAAACAAATGTTCATATCTCTGTAAGTATGCAAAATAGATCCAAGATATCTGTGAGTGAATTATTCACCTGTTCAAGAGCTATCCAGTGATGCATGACAAGAGGGGACAGTATAATGCTCTTTTCAAATATTGCCAAATCTAGAATCTATGCAAATTATATTATAATAATTTCACAATAGTTCAAATCAATATGAATCTATAAAACCATTTGTGTTAGATGGCAAGTATCAGTGGCAGCATTGTGAGCCTTAATGTTTTGTATAATATGGCACCATTCATAGACCTGTAATCCGCACAGCTTTTATAACATTAATGCTGCTATGAGACTATAGATAATACTCATAACTGCTTTATCAAATGGGCATTTATATCTCAAAATGTTTTCACATTGCCCAACATGTTTTAATGTAATTTTTTAGTAATACCTATACCTTTAATACACCACCCCCAAACATGACAATATCACTTTGCATTATTAATGTAAACTTGGAAATAGGTCTTATTTTTCATAACTTTGTAAACATTCATTAATAAATCCATCTCTAGACAACCCATGCTGACCACTTCAATGACATGCTTAACAAATCGTGCCAGCTTGTAGATGCCTTAGTTGTATGTATGCACTTTTACCAGGACTTCAAAAATTAGACTTTGAAAACATTGACTAGTATACCCGTTTCAGAAGTACAAGGAAGTCTCCTGTAAAGATGGGTTTTGTGTTACAGGATGCACAGGAACTCTGCTTTCATGATAATTATACTCTTGGGGAAGCAACGAGTCATTATCTCGTAGCATCAGACAATTCTTCCATTGCCTGAGTATACCAGCTGCTAAGAAGATGGCAACAGAGGGCAGACCAGTTGTCAGACCTTCTATTTTGACCAATGGTGCAAGATTTCTCAGGGAAGAATAACAGAATATGAAAGTGTTTTAGTTTCTAGATTAAAGTATCAGTTCAAGAAAAATTGTACATATAGATTAATTAAGCTTTGAGCACTATGTTAACCATATGCAGTCCATATTCTAGTCAAGCCCAGCAATAAGGATGTTTTTGTGGGCAAATAAGAGAAGATAGTGTTAAGGTATTAATTTGGGATAAAAAAATAAATGTATATAGAGAATTTGGTTCAAGCATAAAAATCAGGTAGGTAGTAACTAATTTAGTCTAGACTGGCTATGAGATCAGCATCTGACATATGAAAGTGTACCTCTGTTTAAAAATGAGTTTGAAACTGAAAGTGCTCATGTTTATCAAATGCAGCATTGTGCATCTCTGTGTAGAGCACCATCATCCACTGTTAAGATGTTTAGAAAAGGGTAAAGAACCAATGAAAAACTAGCTGAAACTCCAGCAGGTCACACTCACTCCTCAGAAACAGAAGGAAAGTAAGTATTCCCTGCCATTCATAATCACTACTGCCCAAAGCAAGTTTACACTCAGTCTATATAATCAACTAAAACTTAATATAAGACTAGATGTAAAAGTATGTAAAAGAATGGAATGTCACAGGGAAAAAACTATTAAAATGGAGTATTACTACAAAGGAGAATACTCGATGTAATAATTGCACAAACAGCCAGGTGACTATAAAACACAATATAATCAATTTTAACTGAAACTATAATATTAAAAAAATATAAAATGTGCAAAATCACAAAGAAACACTTTGATTAAGCAGATAGTGCAATCTAACATAGTGAGCTGGGTGTATAAGACACAAACCGATGACTTTAACTAAACAGTAAAAAAGTTATGGCATTTACTAAAATGAACAATAAAGTACAGAGAACATCAAAACAACTGAAAGTGACAACTGCATCTAGTATTTTTTCTTTTTTAATGTGGAGTTTACATTTGAAAATACCAGAAAAACTCTTCTCAGCACGTGCATCAGCTAGGTTCTCGTGAAGAATATGTCAGGGATGACTGATACTGTAAGAGTTCTGGGACTAAATAAGTTACTGGAGAGTGCACAACCTCGCAGCCTACATTAACTGTGATATTTATCACTTGCATCTGTGGTTCAGAGTACTGATTCCTGACTGCGTCCACTTACAAGGAGTTCAGCTAGTAGCCCCAGTTCAGGAGGAAACTAGACAGACAGGGGGAGAAGTGAAAGAGTGTGGCCTACTCCACTTACGTGAGAACTTGAATGCAGTCAGGAGCACACTGGATGGTGTTAACTTCCCATTAAAGACCAGAAAATCAGAAAATTCACTGTTTGTGGCTGTGGAAGTGGGTTGGGAATAACTGGAAGGAACATCCATAGCAAAAGTGAGGGAATGTCCTCTGTTGTCATCCCATTGCACCATTCTTTTCTATGCCTCACTAGATGTATACAATGGGGGAGAGGCAAAATGAAGAGAAAACCTCAAACCAACCCTGAGAGCTGTCTGAATGATGCTCCTACTGGTAGGCTTTTGCCCTGGTGATTGCAAGGAAAAGGACGGATTGGCCATGAAACTGATTCATGATTGGCAGACAGTAAGTGGAAAAACAAATAATTAATTGCAATATTAATGAGTCAGGTGTGATCTATTAATGAATAAATGTTAGTAAGAAGAATTTCAAGTAATGTAGTCATTACAATAAGTCAAACTTGGGTCAGCAGCAGAGAGGAGAACTTAGGTTATAAAACCTGTATATATATATATATATATATATATATATATATATATATATATATATATATATATATATATAGTGTGTGTGTGTGTTTATGTGTACACACACACACACACACACACACACACACACACACACACACACACACACACACACACACACACACCAGTTGCACAGATATGCTGCAATGCTGCAGACACTAGGCTGTTTTGAATGTTTGCTTGGAAAATGCATATTTCCACAAATTTTTTTGCACTCCAGTGAGACTGCTAAGGATGTTTCCATGGACAGATCTGATATGTTGGAGGTTTAATTCAGGCATATCTGGAACATGGGAGAATATTTTGCTAAGCCTGTCAGATGCTGCATATGTGCAAGACACAGCTGCATGCTTTATTATGAGAAATGTTTGGTAACACTTAATAAATCACTTATATTTATTAACTATAACAAGCTAACAGACTTGATGAAAAAAGAACAGATATTAGTAAGCTCAATGATGCCGTTAGTTAAGAAAGCAATAACTAGGAGAAGTGGGAAATCAAAATCTACTCTGAGTACTGGCGGTGTAATAGACACTGTGGATGAAATACAAAAGAGGGGATATTGCAATTAGAAAGAAGTATGCTTGCTTGCTATAAACTTGTATATAGCAACTGTGATGACACACTTTTGAGGAACCACTGTATTGTATAGTCTGATGGCAAAAATGAAGCGTCTTAAATATTATAAATGCCAAATGGCAAATGATATGGAAAAGTGTTTGCCATCTATTATTTAGTTGCACTGGCTATTTGATATATTCATGAGGCATCAGCAAGGTGACTTACATAAACAACACTCTACTTCTGTAGTGCATAGGTTTTCTATAGCTTGTCATTAATCGCCTCTAAGTATTGATCAATACAAAGGCTTTTCTAAGTCTCATGAATATCTCAGTGTTGCTTGATTCCTTCTTCTTGAAATACCTGCTTTCAACTGTGCTCAGTGTAACTCTCATACTTACATGCCTGCTAATACACAAGGCCCTCTGAAGTATTTTGAACTTCTTTGACCTGTATCAGCATTACCCTATTGTAGCAGAATATAATTGCTTACCTCAGTTATTAGCTGCTGTGTTGGAAAGCTGAAAGAGAAACCCCATTCCTAAGAAACCTCTGGATAAATGAGATACTGTATTTAAGAATACAGAAAAGGCCAAGCTTAATCAATGCATGTATTAACTGATTTCCATTGTTCTTATAGGAAAACATTTATAAAATTCTTCTTCCAAGGTGTAGGACATGGGTGTATTCTGATATCTCTGATTTGCCCCAGCCCTATTATAGGTTCATGCATTCATAGGTAGGTACTAGGCTATTGGCCCTAGGGCCTATATAAGCCTAGCCAAAAAGGCACCCTGGCTTTCGCCACCCAAGAAAATTATTTTTCTGTGCCCCTGTCGAGCAGAGACACATAAGTGACAATTTACATTTACTGAGTTCTGCAGCATGGAAGTATCTCCCTCTTTGTGCTGGAATTCCTGTTTCATATTGCATTAGCATCATTTAGTGCACATTTAATATGGGATATTTAAATATATATTTTTAATACACAACTCAAGTGTTGTCTCTTCCTATCCCAACTGCATGCATTTGTTTGGATCTGGTGAGGTCATCAGATATGTATGTAGTCTCACAATTATAGATCTTTACATGTAATCAGTTTCAAGGAAGCCAATACCAACTTCAGAGTGAGGAGTATATATATCATTTGATAAGCGTGAGGCATTTTTCTTGTTACGCTGTCCAAATGATCCAATACTTGTTGGGGCCATTGTATCACCCCAAAGCTGTAAGTTAAAACTGGAAGAGCAAACTGATTTGCAGCTTGGATTTTATTCCTAGATGTCAACACAGTTTTTATTATTAGTTTTAGTATTCTGAAATACTATTTATTGAGCTTTATTTGTATCTGTTGATATTTTATTGCTGATCATTCATCTATTCCCAACTATTTATTCACTCACTCATGATCAAGTTCATTTACATCACATTCCTGCCCCATATTTATATTTTCTTGGTGCTGCAGCTTTCCTGTTTTCAGTGCTGCTTTTGCATATTTATCAAGGCCAAATGTCAGTCCTAGATAATCTGAGAAAGTTTTAACCATCTGTAGTTGTGCTTTCAACTCCTCAGCTGATGAACTGTCAAGTTTTAAGTCAATCACAAAAAGCAGATGAGAAATTTTTAAACAAGGCTGTTTTCTGGGTGCCAGTTTGTAATTATAGCCTAATTTGTTAAGTAAATAAAAAACAATTGCAGAGTCTGCTGGACAATCAACACTTTAATCCAAAGTACCAATAACCTCAAGTAAGCGCTTTCATCTCCAATAAATTACACCAAGACACTTCTTCAGACTGAGGTTCACTTAACCAGTAACCATTCTTAAATGCCACTTGTAGTCACATGCTAAAACTGACATCATGCGTCACATGATTAAAAATATAAATATTAGCAAACTTAGTATATATAATTAGTAAAAAACATTCTAAAATGTAACTTTCATTCACTAAAGCTACCGTTAAAGTTTCAACACTTTTCTTTTCAAATACATAATAAATTCTTCCCTATTTAAGCCTGGTGGAAAACAAGCATTTAATCTAACTTGCCAGCAGTATTCCAACCAGCCCAGCTCTTCTTCTATATTAATTATATTAACAGTATTTGAAAGGGCTTCTAATACTAAAAACCTAAAACTAACTTTACACGTATTTACTTTATAGTGTTTGCGCATATCATTTTTATGATCACCTATTTGAATAGCATGCTTATGCACATATATTCTTTTATTTAACTCATGAGTGGTTCTTCCAACATAAAACATTTACATTCTAAGCATACTATAAAATAAATCACATTCTTTGATTTACACCTAAACAAACCTGGAATTCTCACTTTGCTGTTTCCCACTTCCAACTCACTTCTATCTGTATATAAAAAAATTACACATATTACAATTGTAACATTTTATCATTCCACTTCTCTGTTCTGTTTGATTACCTCACTTAACATTTCTTGAAAAAAAAATTTAAAGCTTTTAGCTTTCTTTTGTATAAATTGTGGTCTGGTTCCAATTTTACTAGTTAACTCACTATTGGCTTTAAATAATCCCCATTTTTTCTTTATAACATTCTTTACAGCTTTCAAATCCACACTATTTTGTACTGCCATTGATGATCTGTAATTATAGCCAGTTATCCTGCAAACATTACTCTTTTCTTTCCATTTATTTAATCTATCTGCTTTTGAAGTAAACAATTTACTTCTACTGACGGGTATCCTCTTTTTTAAATTTTCTTACAAAAAAACTTAGATTCTTCAAGGAAGTCATCATGATTTTTTTGTTAAACTACTAATCCTTTTTAACTGTCCCTTTACCACATTCATCTTAGTCCTTTTTGGTTGCATACTAGAATAATGCCGGTACATATTATTCTGGACTTCTCTTTTATACACCTTTGCTACTAACTTATTACTTTCTTTGTAGATAGTCAAATCTAAAAAAAAAAATAATTTCACGAGAGTTGTAATGATAAGTAAATTTTAAATAGGAGCGCACATTATTTATATAGCGTATACATTCTTCAAATTCAGTAAGAGTTCCTTTCCATACAAGAAACACATCACTGATAACATGTACCATTTTTATTTTATGCTTTTTGAATTTACTTTCCAAAATATTAACTACCTCCCACCCATGCATAAAGACATTAGCATAGCTAGAGGCTAATGCTGCACCCATAGCTGCACCATTAACTTGCACATACATATCTTCATAAAAGGACAAAAAATTATAACTTAGAACCAGTTCTATCATTTCCATTAACAACTCTACAGTGTTACTCAAAAACATCCTAGTCCTTAATAATTCTAACCTGTCACTATCCCTTCCTCATTTGGGATCATAGTATAAAGTGACTTAACATCCAAAGTCACTAAAAGATCTGTGTCATTAACAACAATCTCCTCTATTTTCTTTATGAAGTCAAAACTGTCCTTAATTTGTATTGAATTAGACAATACTACTTTTTGCAAATGTTTGTCAATGAAAACTGACAAACCTTCTGTTTTACTATTGGCACTTGCCACTATGGGTCTTAATGTGGATTCATTCAAGTCTTTGTGGATCTTGGGAATCCCATAGATCCAACTAATCTTAGGGTTAGTGTTAGTCAGATTTTTCTTAATTTTATCATCTATTCTCCCTGCCAAAACACATTCTTCTATGCATGAATCAATCATTGCTTATCCTTTTTTCATTTTTCTAATAATAATTTTCTTATAATATTTTTCATCAGATAATAACACACCCATTTTTCTTTCATAATCTTCCCTATCAAGTGCAACTAGGGACCTCCCTTTATCAGTGTTCATGAACAAAATATCATCTTTTTTAAGCAATTTTTCAAAACAATCTTTTTTACTTCTAGACATATTAAAATATTTATGTTCAGCCTTATTGTCTAAAATATCAATAATTTGTGCTTCACATATATTTAAAAACATCACCAATTCTTTCAACAGTGGTGGGTTGAAGCTACTAGGTTTATAAAAATCAGATTTTCCTTTTTCATTTTTATCAAAAAGAACATTAAAGTTCAACAGTCTCACATAGTCTCTCAATTCGTTTATAGTATTGAGTCTGTGTGTTCTTTAGGATGGTGCAAAATTCCATCCTTTACTTAATACAACACATTCTTCATCTGTTAAGTAAACAACTTAATGAGTTAATGCAAGACAGAGAACAGGGGTGATAAGAAGTCATCCTGGAATACCCCCTTTGAATTTTTAACCCTGGGATAACAACTTGTCCTTTCTCATGACTCAGCTGCAAAGTGCCTCCCCACTGTTTCATGATCACTGTAATGTAATTGATCAATGTATGGTGTATCTTATACATCTATAAGCATTCCTTTATCCATGAGTATGGGATGCTGTCAAATGCTTTTTTGTAAACTATCTAAGCCTTACCCTTGGCTGGGGTGCCTTGTGTGCGGAGTCTGCATGTCCTCCCTGTGGTCGCGTGGGTTTCCTCTGGGTGCTCCGGTTTCCTCCCACATCCCAAAGACATGCTGTAGGTGGATTGGACACTCTAAACTGGCCCTAGGTGTGAGTGTGTGTATGTGTGCACCTTCTGTGGAAGGTTGGGTGCTGAGCTGGCAACTTGACACTGTAAAACTCCATTGCAAATCATGAGTGGACAGGTGATCTGATGTGGTGACCCCTAACCGGGAAAAGCCGAAAGAAGAAGATCTATGCCATACTTAAATTCTCTCACTTTTTACAATTCTTTGTTATACCCTTTCTTCCACACGACTTTCTTCTGTCACTCTTTTGTTCTATTGCCATGACTGAGTTTTTTTTTTCTAAATGACTATTAATCCTGTCTGCATTAAATCCAGGAAATAATTTGTATATTCTTGGACGGCAAGTTATTGGTTAATAGTTTTTAGGATGGCTTGCAGGTTTGCTGTTGAGGTGGAACATGTTTTTTTTTCCTGTCATTAACCAGGTTAGTATCTGGGATGCACATATCAATAATTCTTAGTCAGGTATAAATCTTTGTGTAAAAATATTCATGCTTTCAGCAAAAAGTTAGGTATTGCATCAGGCCTCTGAATTTTCAGTTAGGAGCTTTTCTTAATTTTGTTTCAATTTCTCTGGCTGTTACTTCACCCTATATCATATGCTCTACATTAGAACTTTTGTTACTTTTAATTTTTCTTTCCATTCAGCATCTCTGTTATGTTCAACAGAGTCTTCACAAATATTTCTCCAAAATGTGCCTATTTTTTCTTTTTTGGTGATGCTTCTTTTCCTTTTGCTTTGATTCACTGTTCTCTATAAAATCGTTTTGGGTCATCAGTAAATTGCTTATTTTATACTTTTCCTTATATTTATCTGCATACCTTCCAAGTGTTTCTGCCTGTGTTGATATTTCCAGTTTATCATTGGCAATAGTGTATGATAAATCTTTGTCTGCTTTGATATCATGCATTAGTTTTATCACCGCTATATCTCTAAGTCATTTGTTGCTCTGTTCCCTTTTCTATATCCATCTAATAGTACTATTTCTTGTCTTAACTGCTTTATAGTTGTCTCTATATGATGTCTTCACTGTGACATTTCACTTGTTTCCTCCCTTTCCTTTGTCATTCTATGTTTTTGTGGTAACACTTTATCTGTTATTAGTTTAGCTGCACAGTAATATTTTCTATTTATTTCTGTTATATCCAATGTATTTCTCTTAGCAGTCTTGCTTACTGTGTTTATCTGTTTACCAGTCTTGGTATATTTTGGGTATTATTTACCTTGTGTAATATACTTCTTTCATCTGTCTTGATATGTCTATCCATCTCTATTAAATCAAGCAAGGCTTCCGTTAAATCATTTTCTACTGGATTAAGAGCATCTTCTTTCCTCTCTGATTCCTGCAAGTACTTTACAGAAAGTACCAGAACATCTTCCTGTGACATATCACCTTCAGATGCACAGTGCTTCATTTACTGCTCCTTCATACAGGAACCTTTGACCCACCAGTCCATAACATTACCTGTGTTGGAGTTGCCATTCTTTCCTGTCCCTTCCCTTGCTGTGCACCTCTAACTGGACTTTCATAGTGGTCTCCTACAGAAAGCTCAACACAATCATCATGTTGCAAATCTTCAGGTGCCTCCTGTTCTAGCTGTTGCTCATTAATATGGAGAGCTGTAATTTCATAATGCTGCAACATTGTCTGTGTTGGATTCTCCACTTTAAATCCTTTACTTTGTAGACAAGCCATAACTTCAATGTCTATGTGTTGAATTTACACCTAATTCATCCTCATTTTCTAAATTACTCTTTTATTTTCTTATTTTTGTATTCTGGAATATTTCATATCTGGGTGCCTTTGTCTGTATTTCTCTTCAAATATAGTTGGATCTGCTTTTTTTCCATTGATTAGTTTAGCTTTCTCCTTTGCCTAAATATAGAATCACATCAAATCTCTTTCTCTTTCCTATGGCCATGTTTCTTTTTATACCTCTCAAAACGCTCTGGGTTTTGTACTTTATATTTTTGCATTTCCTTTGACACTTCTTTTTCCAGGTTGCCCAATGTTCCTTTGGCTGTTTAATGCATTTCAAGAATCGGTTGTACTAATGAATACAACAATTTTCTTCTGTTTAGTGTATTTCATGAATTTGTTGTATTAATGAATACAATAATTTTCTTTGAAACATTTCACATTTTTTTGTGCAAGTATTTTTCTTTCTTTTAATTTCTCTTTGAATCTTCCTGCATATCCTTTGTCTGGAAATTCTGGAACTTCTTGTGTAACAGTAGCAATACATAATTTTTTCCTTACCCTCAATAGTCTACTTTTTATCTTTATGACTCTTTTGGGGCCTGTAAGTTTTTTGTGGGCTACTTCCTTTTTCAACAACAAGGGGCTGTCTTTCCTTGGACTTGGCATAACCCTGTTGCAGAAATGTTTCAGTGTCTTGAGGATTCTACAGTAACTTTTCTTCCAGTCCTAACACCGGTGTGGATACCAGGGTTGGGCATGTTTTTATCCTGGGAACTGTGCACTGAGCTATCTTTTTTTCAGTTTTTAACCTACCTTTCTCAATTATATATGCTATATAAAATACAGTCAATATATCAATGCATTCCTGGTGAGATTTTGCGAAAACAGGATCCGCCAATGGAATGTATTCAGCAAAACTTTAAGATAAATTAATTTCCATATGGTTGAGTTTCAGACTTCATATTCTTCAGAAAATACATGCTAACAACCCACCTATTATTCTAGCAACCTTCTAAGTTTATAAGAGCAATATTGAAAAATTGCCTGTATTTTTGGGGCTTTGTTCCCCCATTATTTTTGGCTTTGGCCAGACTTCTTTTGCTAAGATGTTGAGAGGTATGATCATGGCCCCAATAGCCCTGATTGCTCTCCTACCAGGCACAGTCAAATAGGTCCACCCTCTATATCATGTAGACCACGATCATCATAACCTTGCAATTTACCATTCCCAGCAAATGCAGTGCATATATGTGTGATTGGCTACTTCTACCCCTACTCACCCCCCTACATACACTACTCGCTAGGTCACACATTGTTAAAACCTATTGAAACTTATCAACTGATACCATAGGTGTACTAATGGGGTGGGAGGGCTGAAGTTACAGTCCACCTTGTGTGCAAACAGAAAAGGGGTGCAACCGTACCTTTTAAAAGCTTTTCATTTAAAATGTGAAAAGCTTAAACTAAAACTAGTGCCGGTTCCTTTAAAAGCGTGCTTCTTTAAAGACACTCTGTCTGTGCATCCTTGCATGTGTCTACTCATGCACCTGTTGCATATTCCTTTTCAGCATTTCACTGTTTTATCTCTTCACGTGGAATTTAAATAGTGTGTGTGTGTGTGTGTGTGTGTGTGTGTGTGTGTGTGTGTGTGTGTGTGTGTGTGTGTGTGCGTGTGTGTGTGTGCGTGTGCTTGTTCGTGTGCGTGTGTATGTGCGCATGTATGTGTGTGTGTGACTGATTTAGTTAGTCAATGTGTGTGTGTGAGCTATTTAGTGAGATAAAGCCAAAAATAAGGACAGATTTTAAATATTGCTCTTATAAACTTAGAATGTTGCTAGAATAACAGAATTTGTATTAACATGCATTTTCTGAACAATGTGAAGTCTGAAACTCAAATGTACGTCATTATTTATAAACTTCAATCCTCGGTGATTTACCGGAAAACTACAAATTTTGTGAGAAACAGATCAAAAAGTGTGAGGCAAAAATGTGGACAGTTTGCAAAATTCTGAATAGTTGAGACCTATGTAGGTTAGTAAACTTCCTCAGGCTGAATCAAACCCTGTACTATGGTTACAGGAAACAAAAGCCTGAATCCTTTACACTAACTACCAAACTAGTAACAAATTAGTGTTGATGCGTTTGCAAGAAATTGTAAGCTTCAGTGCACTTTCGAGGAACTGTGAGCTTAAAGGGAAGTCAGGTTTACTAGGGCTCATGCTATGTCTGTTTTCAATGTGCATCTGTTTTGTTTAGGAAATGGTCATACCATAACAGGTAGCTTTGGGTTCTACTCCTACAGCATGTAGATGAATTGTTGAAACTGTGTGTGTTGTGCTTTAAGGGGGGGGGGGGTGCTGCAGTCTTGAACGCGTCTTCCTTTGGATGAGATGCTTAGTAACTATGAACGTGTTAGTTTGCCATCCTTTCCCTGTTGCAATATTACCAGCTTACCATTTTCTTTTTACTGTAACACAGGCAATTTATTCTTCAAGCGCAGGAGGCACTGAATGTGTAGATGAAACACTTACGTATAAAGTTGTTTGCTAGCAGCAACCTCTTCATTAGCTACAGATGTGGAATTATTCAGATGACTTTTACTTCTACAGAGATCGTGTGTATTGTGTGTATTGTGTGGCCTTTTATGGTTGAAATGTTCTGAAATGGACAGTTTGTCATTATTGGTTCATATGTTTTGTTCTATTGCGTACTGGAAAAATGTTAAAAACTACAGATTTAAAACACGCTCTAACAAGTGATGCTGTACTATACAAGGAATGTAATGTAATAAAATCAGGAAGGAGAATCCATGAACACATGCATGTATGCATCGCCTTGAAAATGTCTGCATGTCTGCGAGAGGCCTATGGTTTGAAAATATCACAAAGGTCAACTCTATCTGCCACTGGCCAGATACATTTTCTTTGAATGTGAGTTTCAATACATTTTCAATGAATGTGAATTTCAATGGCAAAGAAGTTTACTTTAAAGCAAAGTGTGTTTTCATTGTGACAGTGTATTGTTTTGTTTAGCAAATTTCTAGTAGTGTTTGTGCTGTAAAATTTGAAATAAAAGTTTTAAATTAAAACAAAGTATCTGTAATAATTGTAGTAGTAATGAAAATAATAGTATGCACACTGAGAGGTTTGAAAAGTGTTTATGGTAACTGGGGAGAAATAGCCAAGTAATGGGACACTGGAATGGCTGCCAGGGGGTACTCTGCGTGTGTGTGTGTTTGTGTGTGTGTGTGTGTGTGTGTGTGTGTGTGTGTGTGTGTGTGTGTGTGTGTGTGCACATCTGTTTAAATATTTTGAAACTGGATATTTATGTTTTTTTTCCATTGTATTCTTCTGCTCTCTTTTTGCTCTGGTGGAGTAGAGGGTGGGTGGTGGGTCTGTATAATTTTGTCGAAATTGCAATTCAGCAAACTGCTCTTCAACGAACAAAAAACAGTGAATGTTCAGTTTAATGAATGTTCACATCTGGGATTATGTTTCACAGGGAAAGCAGAAAGTTGCTCAACATTCCCAATGTAATATACATTGCAGTGTGTCAAACCCACCCACCCCCCACTTATATACACCAACTCCAAGATCACACTACAGTGGGGAAAAGGACATTTCCTGAAGTTGGCTAACTGTCTCCTTTCCCTATGAAACACATCTGCAGATGTGAACATTCGTTTAACTGAACCTTCACTGTTTTTTGTTTTTTGAAGAGCAGTTCACTGAATTGTGATTTCGATGAACTGATAGAGACCAGTCGGGGGTAGCCAGATGGGATGTAGTTAAAGTAACTTGCCCTTTCATTTGCTCAGCTTAAATTATGCCATTAATAATGTGAAGTGAATATTTATGTTAGTAAACTGGAATGATTTTATCCTTTTTTGTAAGGGTAGGATTGGCCAGCTGTGCTGTGGATAAATGTAACTTGTCCTTTTCACTTGGTTGGTTTAAATTCCACGCTTACGCTGCATTTGTGTGAATAAATCTTAGTATTTATGTTTTTTTGGGAGGGCTGTCAGTAACTTTGTCCTTTTGATATTATTTAAAAGGCTGGTTAGTGTGCATTTGTCTGAAATAAATTGAAAAATTTGGGGAGGTGGGTAACTAGCTGTGCTGTTAGAACTTATCCTCTTCATTTGCTCAGTTTAAAGTCTGGTATAAGGGCTGGCTAGTGCACATCAGTGCAAAATAAATTGGAATATTTATGCTTTTTTTTCTTGGGAGGAGGGTGTGTATTATTGATGAAATAACTGGTGGTCAGTTTAAAGGCAGGTATTAACAGCTAGTGTGCATTTGCACAACATAAATTGGAATATTGTATGAAATACATTTGAAACTGCCCTCAGTTTTACAGAATGTTCTTATATTTGTTTAATATGTTTGGTCTGCACGTTACTCTCATGCTGTTTGCTTAATTTACATGACTAGTGTGCATTTGCTTGAAGTATGCTGCAGTCTTTACTCTCTCTCTCTCTGGGTGCTGTATTTGTAAAACCAAGTTGAAACTTTTCCAGATTTTGCAGAATGTACCTAAGTTTGCTTCATCTTGATCTGTTCCTAACAAAATTTGGGGTCAGCTGTCCACATAGGTTACCAAATCCCAAACCACTGGGTCTTAGGAGTGTGTTGTCAATGTTGTACTCAGCTGTCCAAAGGAGACAATAATGTCTTTTTGACATTTAGGTATAGTCTATGATTCTCGCACTAGTTATTTGTTTGGGACAAGACTTTCTGTACGATCTCTGAGTGTTTTGGGGATTTGATCACTGCTTCTAGCTTGCTCCTTGATGGCCATTTTTTTGTTTCATTTCATGATTATTACTAAAAGCAATTTTCATTGAGGATGCAGTCTTAGAAAAATGTTAAAAAAAAATTCTGCTGCAGGTGTAAAACATTTTAAGTATGCCACCGACTAACAGAGCTTTGCCTAGAACATATGCTCACTAAATCGTGTCAACCACTCAACCTGCAGATCATTTAGTAAATACCAAGACTCACTCTCCTTCCTCCCTGTAGAATTAATAGAACTGCCATTCTCTATAACATCAAAGGCCAAAAACTTTCACCACATTTATTCTCAGTTCAAGTACTAATCAGTACATGCCATACCTGGTCCAAGTAACCTTAGATTACATGCTCATGTCTAATAGCTAACTATTACAATGATTATTATACTCATTTACTTTACATGGTTAAATCCACTGCTTAACTCTCTATTGTTATTGTCATCTATTCAATCACATGCAACTAATTAGTCCACTGTACTAGGATGCTATTAAATTAAAAAATATAATATATAACAACCATACCTAGTCACAACATAACCATGCTTTTCAATGCCATTATGGATCCCCTACTGTTTATTAAAGGCCAATATTCCAACATTGCATCAAGTGAACAGAAATAATCTGATGTGGGGAGTGACCAAATCTGAATGGGTTTTAGCAAGCATCTTACATATGATGAATATTTTGTGTTAGAAAGCCTTATCCTTAGACTTCATGGGCCACTGCACACAGGCCTAAATTACATTAATTATTATATTAATATATTATAATATAATTTATAATGAATATAATTAATTATATAGTACATGCAACTCCATATGAATTACAGAAGGAGTCATTTCTGGGCACATTGCTGGTGCTGCGAAGAGCACTTTTAGCTAACATCAAAGTTTGAAACAATACTAATTTCATGAACTTTAATCATACTTTGACTTAGGAATGGGATCTGTTGATTAGCTAGCCTGCTTACAAAGCTTTAGGGCAAATTTAATAAATAAATAGAAATAATAAATAATTCTATTTGCCATAGCCACTGCAGGGTTCAAGGAGTGCAGGGCAAAAACATAGGCTATTGGGCCAAAACTTCCCTTTGTCCCTGTGAGGATTCCTTTATTAATTATCTTTTTTTTTTCTTCTTCCTGAGGAAAAGTATGCGGTTTCTGTAATACAATATTTTCAGGAGCTGGGGCTGGTTGTTTAGTGATTGTCATTTAATAGTTTAGCTCAAAAGATAACTTGCTGTCAGAGGGAAGGCTGATTTTTTTCAGGCTCTGCTATCTACTTAGCAGATTTATTTTGCAGTTAACAGACAACTCTGATTCCCTATGTCAATTCTTATGTAAATTATCATTTTCTTGTGCTGAAAAGTGTTATTTTTCTGTCATATCTGTTAGTGGGTGCTTGATGGATGTCACCAAAACATTTTACCTCAAGAATTAGCTTTTCTGTCAAGGAGGTAAGACAAGTTCATCTAGGCTCAATTATTCACATATCAGATGCTTCTATGGTACAAAGAAATGCCTGGTTTGGTGTGGGGATTATCATGTAAATTCCCGCTTTTTTATGCTGAAAAGTGTACTTTTCTGTCATTGCTGCTTGCTATGGGCTTGAAGCTAGTGTGATTGCTGGCTGTCACTAAAATGTTTTACCCCAAAGATTGACTTTCTTTCATGAGGTAAGTCTAGCTATTCACTAGTCGGCAAGCTCCATTACAGATGTTTTTATGGTTGACAGACATCTATAGTTCCCTATAGGACTTCCCAATGTAAATATTACTTTTGTGGCAAAAAGTATACTTTTATGTTAATTCTGGTTGAAGGAGGTCGGAGCAATAATGTTTGGTGGTTGTTCACAAAGAATCTTAACTTAAAGTGCCACTTTTCAGTCATGAGATAAGACTGTCTCTGTAAGGCTCTACTCTCCACTTGACAGGGACCTTTTATGTCTAGGATATGGACATGGGCCCAGTAACTCCATCACTCCATCCGCAAGCTACAAGAAAAGTTATCCAAGAAGCTTTGGTCTTTATTCTCTTTCAACTTGGCTGCCAATGTTTGACTCCATTGCAGTTCCTCGAGCCATTCATAGATTCATACATATATACCAGGCTAAAGAACACCAGGGTCTTTATAAGCCTAGCCATGCAACATATCCCAATTCTGTCCTTATGTGTCATGAGCATTTATTAGAAAGGGGTATGTTAGGAAATTTCTAGAGGTTATATGGAGAGGTATGTTTGTATGGGCATTACTGTCTGCTTCTGTCTGAGGCATGGGAGTTAGACCCAGGGTAAATTTCCAATTTCCCATCCATTGCTCAAGGTTACACTTAAATAGGATTAGGGATAGACTCTGCTTCATATGGATGGGGAGTCTGTTCCAGAGCATAGGGTCTTCTGAGACACATATCTGTATCGCCAACATGTCTTATTTATGTCACAAGTAAAATTTAAATCCTTGGATCTAGTGATTCTGATGCTGTTTGTTTTGCGGATATGCGAAAGGTCCATCAGTGCTGGATCTAATGATGCCTTATACGCCAGGCATAAGTCACCTCTCAGTAACCTGTAGGAGACCAAGTATAGAGATAGGACTTTAATGCAATCTGTATAGGACAATGTATTGAAACCCTAGATTCTGCTGGTAAGGAATTTTTGCGGGCATTCCAACATTTGCATATGTCTGGTCAGGTGCATGTCAAAGGGGGCATTGTACTCAATGATGGAATTGACACCATAGCTTTACCTATAAGTAGGACAACGTAGAATGATTTTCTTACTACCTTGGCCACATGTCGGTCAAAAGCTAGATTACTGTTTACATACGTATGTTCCCAGATCCCTGACTACTGGGTCAGCTCTTACTGGTGTGTAAGCAATGGAGTAATTACCCTGGGTGGTAGATTTCCTAAAAGGCATTATAATGCATTTCTTCACAATGAGTTTTAATCTGTGACTTTGGAACCAGTCATTTGTCTGTGATAAACCCTCATGTAAGATGTTTGTGTCATGGGGGAAATCTATGATAGCTCCCACTTTGCAGTCATCTGCAAACTTACTTAACCAAAGGCCCCTGACATTAGCCATTACCTTCAAGATGTGGATGCCAAATAGGACTGGTCCCAGCATGGATCCCTGAGGTATCCAGCTGGTGACTGGTCTCACAGTGGAGGTGGGCCTGTCTGTGAGCAAGTTATGTAGGTGGTTATGCCCAGTTTGGTGAGTTTGTCAATGATACCCAAGTGGGGAATTGTATCAAATGCCTTAGCAAGGTCCATGTAGGTATTATGCACTGTTTTCTCTTATCCATTGTCTTGGTGACCTTCTCAAAGAAGTCCACCAGGTCTAGTAGGCATGACCTTCCCATGTCAAAGCCAGACTGGGATGGGTCCAGTGTCTGAAGGTTGCCTACATCTTTCTTGATCATTTCCATGATAATTTGTTCCATGGCTTTGTATATTAGAATATTAACAGGTCTGTGGTTTCCTGGTTCAGTTGATGGTCCACTCTTGTGAAGTAGGATAACCTCTGCAGTAAGCCATTCTCATGATACAAATCCTGTTTTGAAGCTGTAGTTGAAAAGTGACTCAAGTGCTCCTGATAGATCATATTTCAAGCAATTTAGAAGGCATCCCAGTATGTTGTCAGGACCCACTGAGGGTGTGTTTTTGGCCTTAGTGACCACAGCAAGGATCTGCTTCCTGTTAATAGTTGGTTTGAGCTAAATGTGTCAACCAGCAAATTCACTATATCATTTTGCTCAGTGACGGTGGCACCACTGACCACCAGTTCATTATACTGATGTGCGCTGCCTTTAAGGCTTTGTACATAGCTGTAGAAGGCCTTGTTGTTGACTTTAGCCTTTGAGGATATCTTGACCTATTAATTGGTCTTGTACTTAATTAATCCTCTTAGTTTACTGTTTAGTTTAATTAGACAGTTCTTGTCATTACAGGAGTTGCTATTCCTCATTATAGCCATGATTGTTTTTCCTTTTGTTATACACCCTATTAACGTTCGAATTTTCACCAGTGTGGTTTGTTTTTAGAGTTTGTTTTGGGCTTAGTTCTAGTAAGTTTACTTACACAACTGAACTATGTTCTTCATTTGATCACTGCTGCACTAGTCTAAACTCTAGGGATAGATTACCATAGCTTAGATAGACTGGGGGGAAGAAGGATGAAGGTCTTATCCCCCCTGGAAAATGGTCCAAGCAAAGATTGTTTTGGACTTGGAGAAAGAATCTAGTTTACAATGCAGAAACATACCTTATGTTTTTAAAGTTTTAAAAAGGAAGAGAGTAATAAATTACCCTCTCTCCCCAACCTGAGGGCAAGTCAAACCAAACAAATTCTTTAGGGTACAGTATTAGTCAGGCCTATTTTTCATAGTAACTCTCAAGCAACCAGAAACTACAGTTATCCAGCATCTACCAATCCCCATGGGTGTGGTTATCTGAGAATTTACTGTTTCTTCTAAACCCAAGGCCATTAAGAAGCTCAAATAGGGATTACGGAGTAAAAAGTTATGAAGTGACAGCATTTTGAACTTGGGCACAATCACAAATGGGTTTATAAAGGTAAGATCCAGAACTGGCTTCCAAGAGACTTCTTTCTTTGGCACCAAAAACATCCCTGAATAAAATGTTTCTCTTAACAGAGGAGGGGGGACAGCTTGTCTCATTCCAGAGTCAGAATATGTTGGATTATAGGAGTGAAAGGAACAGTTTGTTCTGGCAGATGAGAAGGAATCCCCTGTAAAACAGGGGGAAACTCCCCACTGCCATCTATAGCCTTGATAGATTACATTCAGACCCCAGGTGTCTGAAGCAATATTTTGCCAAAAAGAGAAATGGAGGTTCAGACTTTCTGGAAGAATTAAGGACAGCCATTGTGGGAGGAATAGGAAAATCCACTATATTGTCATTCAGCTTTATTAGACTACCCTTTATCCTGGATGACAGTCCTGCTTTCTTTCTGGAGCATCCCTGCTACTGCTTTTTTAACATATGAGTACCAGTAAATTGCTGAAACTTTTTTTTTTATCGAAAGTGAAGAAGGGAGCATAGAACCCCTTGGTAAACATGGAGAAGAAGGGCTAACAGTCTGAGACATCCTTAAAATCATCTTCACATTTGCCTCACACTTTTTAAAGACATCTGCAGCAGACGGTCCAAAATCTAGCTCTCTATGTCCAAAGCAGAATCCAAAATTTGATTTTTGACTTCCTCTGGGAGGGAGGTTTTGTGAACACAGCTAATCAAACCTATGCATAACAGTTCCAGTGGCAGCAGCCCTGGAAGTGACATCAGTAGAGTCAGGTGCACATTTTAAACAACGATTAGTGACTTGAGAAACAGTAGATGCCAAATTACACAATGCAAATTTTTCATCACAGGAGGCAACCAATACCAGAACATTCCTTGAATTCTCACAATTGGCCAGGGTAAACTTCAGCTAAGTACTCCCAAAGAATTGCAACAGCATACATTTTTTCCCAAACTTTTCAAAAGCCCTTCCATTCTTGTCAGGAAGAGGATTTATATTAACAACGTGCTGAGCAGCAGTTGGGATTACTAACACTATACCTGCTGGATAAGGTCTGGAATTAATACATAAAAACTTGAAAGACTAAGGAACTATACAAAATCTGTTTTTTTTTTGGGGGGTGACTGCCAGGGAAATTGTGTGCTGTGACAAAAGTATCCTCCAAAGCAGAAAGAACAAGAGGAATAGGTGTAGGTTCAGGACTTTTCAGTTGTAATAAATCATAATATTCTCTGAGGGACTGAGAATCATTTCCCACTGAAAAAAAGAATTCATTATGGAAATAGTCTCAGATCAAGAGAATCCTTAACAGAGACTATACAAAGTCACACTCACTTCAGAATTTAAACCAGAAATCTGTGGAGATTTACATATGTCCCTTCACAACAGTATGAATCTTAAAAGGTGATTTAAGCACACAGATGAGCTCCTTCTTTGGTATGAAAAGCTTCTTCCTCTCCATTGACACTGAAGCAGAAGAAGACATATGTTTAGCCTTTTGTTTCTTTTTGACAGAAATTCATAAAAGAAAAAAAAAAATAGACTCAAAATTGCAAGCAATCCCTTCCATAGGGATGGTCACAGTTTCCTGTCTAAGAAGAGAGGCATTCCCTATCCCTTCTCCCAGGACTAGCAAGAGTGGTTCTCCTTTCCTGGCATGAGCACACAAACAGCTGTAGAAGATGTGTCTGACCCCTGGCCCAGGGTGGCTGTATGAATTACACCAGTGGTACCGAAGGACAGAGGAACTAAATTCAGCCACAGCAGACTCACCCACCTGTGGCTGAGGCAAAATATCAGCTTATTGACGTGATAAAGGCTGCTTAATAATCTTTTTCTTTTTGTGGGTGGAAAAATTACAGCTGAAGAACTGGTAAATTGTTCCATGGTTATGCCAAAAAAGGTGCCTGATTCCCACAGAAACTGAGCAGCAATAATAAATAAAATAGGTAGACAGAAATGTTTTCCCCCTAAAACATGGCAAACAGCACTTCAAAGATAACCCAATCCCACAAAGTAAAATAATAGCAGTTTTAATTACTTTTTACCGCAAAAGCAAACATGTAAAACTCTGTTTAAAAGTAAATGAAAGTCACATGGCAGTCAACAAAACACTTTTTTAGTTAAAATATAAATATATTTTACAGAAAAGGTAAGTTTTCTGTCAAAAATAAAAACAAAACAAAAAAACTAAAGCACAAGCAATGGAACAGCCTAAGCCAATCATTGATCCTCTAAAGCACAAAAAACAGCATTGTCTTTGGCATGGAAAAGCTTTTCAGGGCTTGGCAATCAAACCTAATTTTCCATTCCATGCTGTACGGTGATCTCCATTCAAAATGTTTGAAGTTTCACATCTTTGTTCTTATCATCTCAGCCGTTTGCAGTTCAAAGTTTTGAAACTTTGAGCTTATGAAGGGAATCCATATATATGTATATCTAATTATATATATATATATTTTTTTTTATTTTACATTTGTTGACCGGGATTGTCTGAGCTGGAGCCCTTTCTCAGCAGAGGCCCAGGGAGAAAAGCTCCAACATAATATACAAGTTTCATTATAAATTAGCATTAAACAGCAATGTTACAGGATTATTACAAGGCATTAAGTATCAATACAATGTTATACAGTGTCAATAATCAGGAGTATAGCATAACTATTTCAAGATGTATAAAAAGAAATATGTCATTAAGAGGAGTATAGTTTTTGGGGTAAGTGGTTACAAAAACCCAGTTTTATCATAATGTAGCTGCATGAGGCTCTTATAAAAAACTTACCAAAACAACAGAGGCCTCCAAAGCAGACACCCAGAAATACACCCCCACAAAACGTAACACCTACAACACATACCTCAAACAACAGGTGTGTCACACAATCACAGCCCCTAAGGCAAAACACTATGCCAGAGACATTAGTAATAGGTGACTCTATAGTCAGACACACCGACGTTCCACTTACCAGGCTGAATAAGGAGAGGGTAACGGTGAGCTGCCTATCGGGAGCTAGGATCCGCCACATTACACACGCACTCAGGTCACTCCAAAGCAAGTACAAGTATGATGCAGTCATTGTCCATGCTGGTGTGAATGACCTGAGACATACCTCCCTGGACTACATGAAAAGAGACATTAAGGAGCTCTCCGATTATGTAGCCCAGACTGGTATGACCCTGACCCTGAGCAGCATCCTGCCTTCACCAAGAATGATGCCTCAGTACAAAGACAAAATGATCAGTTTTAACAATTGGCTTAATCACTGGTGTCATTCTAGGGGGATCCAATGTCTGTCAGCCTGGGATGACATGCTGGACAGGCCACGTTGCTTCACAAGGGATGGCTTGCACCTGTCACCACTGGGCTTCCGGATACTGGCCAAGGCTCTTGCCACCCCCATAGTGCCTTTTTTAGGCAATGCTCAAAAGACAAATCAATCTCCGTAAAAAACAAAAATGGAAAAAAATTAAGGGTAATGCTGCTCAACGCCAGAAGTCTAAATCTCAAGATGCAGGCACTCGAAGCACTTCTCAGTATGGAGAACATCGATGTCTGTGCAGTAACTGAAACCTGGTTCAAGGCTCCTGAGAGCACTCCAGCGCTACCAGGTTATACCTCATATCATGCTTTTCGGCCTCAAGTTCCAGGCCGAACCACAAAGGGAGGGGGAGTGTCCATTTTCATAAAGGACACCTACACCTCTCGATTGGTGGCTACCCATGAAGCATCAGAAACCATACAAGTTTTACTCACCATAGGCAAAACTGCCATACAACTAGTCGCATGTTATAGAACACCCTCCCAATCCCAGGAATCCCATCAAGCATTCCTGAAAACACTGGAGGATATGAATGTCACACCAAACACCATCATATTGGGTGACTTCAACTACCCCAACATAGACTGGGCCCACTATTCTAGCCCTAACACCCTAGCCCAAAGATTCCTGGAATTCATTAACTCAAATGCTATGGAGCAACTGGTCACTTCTCCTACAAGGAGAGATAATATACTTGACCTGATTATCACAAACATGGGGTCCAAATGCTCCGCACCGGATATAAACCCCTCACTAGTAAGATCTGACCATAAACTGATCACGTTGGATGTACATATCCCACCCCCACCCCAGAACAAAAGACTACAGTGAAATATTTTTCAAAAGCTGACTTTACACTCCTTAAGTCAGAAATGATATCCTTTAAGCCTACTGGGTTAATGGAAACCACATCCCAAAATGCTGAATCCTACACAACAGCCTTCTACGGACATCTCCAAGAATGCATGGATCAAGCAATCCCAACTAAAACCAAGACCCTCTCCACCAAGGGAAAACGCCCGGTTTGGTGGACCCGCTATAAACAAACTGTACAACAAAAGAAGGAAGCTACTGCAGGACAAAGCCAAATCCCACAAGGGAAAGGCTTCCTGATCAGCACAAGTAAAAAACTACGTTCTCTCATAAAAACATCTAAAGCCAACTTTGAGAGAAAGATTGCCAAGGATACCAAAGACAATCACAAGGCCTTCTTCAATTATGTCAGAACCTTGGGAGGAAATTCTCAGATATGCTCTGAGTTGGTACACAACGACAAAAAATTCACTGACCCTACCGACATTGCCAATATTCTAGCAGATAGGTTCAGTGCAAATTTCTCCCCTCCCTCACCCCCTAAAGATGTAGTAATTATCCCTGCTGAATGTAACCTACCTGTCATCTCAGACATACAGGTGAAATCAGCACTCAACAAAGCAAAAAACACAGCATCTATGGGACCCGATGGTATCCCCGGTTGCGTGTTACGTGAACTTCAAGATGAACTCAACCCGCACCTAAAAACGTTATTCAATCTTAGCCTCACTACAGGATATGTACCTGAACACTGGCGCACAGCAACAGTGGTCCCACTCCACAAAGGGGGAAATTCTACTGACCCTGGTAACTACCGCCCCATAAGTCTGACCAGCCTGGTCTGCAAGGCTATGGAAAGAATCATCATGGAACTCATAAATGGCGATATTGGAGATCTGCAGACCTTTGATCCCACCCAGTTCGGTTTTGTAAAAGGCAGATCCTGCCTCTTAAACCTGGTTGACTTCTTCGAGACAGTCACTAGTGCCATCGACGAGGGCAAGGCTGTCCACACTGCCTACTTGGACTTGGCTAAAGCCTTTGACACGATACCACACTCTGGCATCATAGACAAGCTCAGCAGCCTAAATGTAAATCTATATGTCACAAGATGGGTAGCAAACTGGCTAAAAAACAGAACCCATAAGGTCAAAATTGCTGGAGCCATGTCAGACTCAAAACCAGTCACGAGTGGTGTCCCACAGGGCTCAGTCTTGGGACCACGCTTATTCGGCATTTACTTCTCGGATGTGAAAGCAAATATGGGAGGATTATGGCTGACAAAGTTTGCAGATGACTGCAAACTGGGTGCCATAGTTGATTCACCTGCTGACACACACATCCTACAGAAAGGTCTCACTGAAATGGACAACTGGTGCCGGAATCATGGCCTCAAACTTAACGCCAAAAAATGTATAGTCATCCCCTTTGGAAAAAACAAAGTACCCACAAATTATCACATAGACAATAACCCACTGAGTACAGAAGAAGTAATCAGAGACCTGGGGACTCAAGTCGATAGTGACCTCTCCTTTGACAACCATGTTGCCAAAGTGGTCAGAAAGACATTCTACCTTGCCCATCTCATCATGAAGGGATTCTCATCCAGATCAAAGGAGGTCATTGTACCTCTATATTCCTCCCTTGTCAGGCCCATGATTGAATATAATGCTCCATTTGGGATGTATCTCACCCGGCACATGCAGCAACTGGAAAGACCCCAGAAGTACCTCACCAAGAGGATCATGGGTCTCAAACATGTGCCTTATCCAGCTAGATTAAAGAAACTCCAGCTCTATTCAATAGCATACCGCCTGCTCAGAGGTGATTTGTGCCTAACATATAGGGCCATGTCCAACCAAGAACTGATGGACATGCTCCATCTCAAAAAATCCAGATCCACCAGAACCACGCGAGCTAAAGATTTCAACCTCTGCACAAATATGAATAAAACATGCTGGAGGGATAGATTCATAACACAGAGGTTACCCGTACTCTGGAACAAAATCCCAGTTCATGTGAGACAGAGCCCTTCACTGGCACTGTTCAAGAAAAATCTCGATGCATGGATGGGAGATCGTAAGTTTACCCCGGGAGTCACCTCAGTGTCACTACTAGACAGAGGTATAGTTTACTAAATAATGGGGTCCCACATGTGTCACTACTAGAGAGGCAAACCAAACTGACACAAGGCACAAAAACTGGTAAATAACAAATAGGACAAACCAGCTAGTAGACCAGGAACGGATTTTAATCCACAGAGAAGCACCACCAGACAACTGAAATCCACAGAGTAAAACGCCAAGGCACAAATGAAAATCAAATAAACAAATCTGTCAAAGCGCTTTTCGTTTGTCTTAATTGCAAACTTCTTCAGAACACAGAAAGGTAAAAACACAGTTCCTTAAATGAGAAAAAATGCGGGAACACTAATTAACAAATTAAAGTTACATACACATGCAAAATTATTAAGAAATACCTAGTTAAAGTGAACAATATTAAAAATAAATCCGCACAAAATACAGACTGAAAAGACTTAAGACCCTAAAAGTTCCTAATGAAGACATATACTTATAACCTTATTAGTTAATATATTTATTTACCTATGTAAACTATTTAACTTTAAAATACAGGAAATGGAACAAGCCTCGTTCAAACCAGGGTAGTTAAAGGCATCAAGTCTGATCTGCCATAACAATTCAAGTTCTTCTAGTTTGAAAGAGGCTGGACCACCTCTAATATCCTGAACATAATGATCAATAATTAAAAATTTAAATTTATGACCAGAACAAGCTTGAACGTGTTTGGCTAAAGCGTTGTCCAGTTTGTTATGAGACATTGCATATTGATGCTCATAAACTCTATCCCTCAAACGGCGCTCAGTCTTGCCAACGTAAAATGCGTGGCAGTCTGTGCAAGTAGCTAGGTAAACAATAAATTTACTATTACAGTTATATTTAGCTTTTAATTTATAACAGTGACCGTTAACCAGAAACTGGTTGGTACATTTAACATGTCGACACTGGTTACAGTTCTCACATTTGTACATTCCCGTAAGTTTTGAAAGGGGTTTATGATTACTCTCAAGAAAATTTTTGATGTTTTTACCCTTTTTAAAAACAATACTCGGTTTAAAACCTAAGTTTTCAAGAATGGAAGGGTTATTTCTAAAGAGACCCCAATTTTTAGTTACTATTTCCACTGTATATTTTGATTGTGCATTAAACACTGTTATAAATGAGCGTGAAAACGTTTTTTCCGGAATAAGACTGATGTTATCATGACTAACAGGACTCTCTACGTTGGTCGATGTTACATCCAAAGCAAGTAAGTCAGAACACAAAAGAGGTTGAAAATGTTTCAACTCTCTCTTCCTACCAACCTCCTCTATTAGCTGGTCAACCAAGTTTTCAGGGTATCCACGATGGAGAAACATATTTTTCAAAGTGGCACATTCATTATAAAAATCTACATCCAGACTACAAATACGTGAAGCCCTGACAAGTTGACCTTTCACAACAGATCTTTTTTGATGGAATGGGTGGCAACTCGAGAAATGTAAAAAAGAGTTGGAATACGTTGGCTTCCTGTAAACTTGGGCAGTAAATCCAGATAAAGAACAATCCTTAAATAATAAAATATCTAAATAAGCTATAGAATCAGTACTAAATGTAAAAGTAAACTTCAAAAAATTAGTAGAAGAATTAAAAATGTTAATGTCCACTGCCAAACTCTCGTCACCCCTAAGAAGAATAAACATATCATCCAAAAAACGAGTATAAAAAATCATAACATCAAAAAGGGAGGACGAAAGTATATAATCAGATTCCCAGCGTGCCATGACCAAATTGGCCACACTGGCTCCGCATGGTGAACCCATGGCCAAACCTGTTTTCTGTAAATAAAACTTATTGTCAAACAGAAAAAAATTATTGGTTAAAACCAAGTCTAACAACTCTGATGTAAGAGAAATTTCAGAGCAGGAAGCACCATGCTTTTTCATAATGTCAGCCACCCATTCCAACGCAATGACATGTGGAATACAAGTATAAAGATCTTTGACATCAACTGTCAAGAAATTGTATCCACTGTTGAAAGGTAACTCATTAATTTTAGATAAGAAGGACCAAGAGTCCTTACATATCTGGGACTCTAAGGCCACATATTTTTGAAGAATGTCATCCACTACTTTAGAGATGGCATAAGTTGGTGATCCACGCCCATCTATAAGGGGTCTCAAAGGGGGATTCTTAATATCCTTGTGGATTTTGGGTATTCCAAATAATGTTGAATACCTCGGAAACAATGTACACATATAATTTAACAAGTTTTGGTCGATGCGTCCTTCAATAAAAAGATCGCAAACTGGGTGCCATAGTTGATTCACCTGCTGACACACACATCCTACAGAAAGGTCTCACTGAAACGGACAACTGGTGCCGGAATCATGGCCTCAAACTTAACGCCAAAAAATGTATAGTCATCCCCTTTGGGAAAAACAAAGTACCCACAAATTATCACATAGACAATAACCCACTGAGTACGGAAGAAGTAATCAGAGACCTGGGGACTCAAGTCGATAGTGACCTCTCCTTTGACAACCATGTTGCCAAAGTGGTCAGAAAGACATTCTACCTTGCCCATCTCATCATGAAGGGATTCTCATCCAGATCAAAGGAGGTCATTGTACCTCTATATTCCTCCCTTGTCAGGCCCATGATTGAATATAATGCTCCATTTGGGATGTATCTCACCCGGCACATGCAACAACTGGAAAGACCCCAGAAGTACCTCACCAAGAGGATCATGGGTCTCAAACATGTGCCTTATCCAGCTAGATTAAAGAAACTCCAGCTCTATTCAATAGCATACCGCCTGCTCAGAGGTGATTTGTGCCTAACATATAGGGCCATGTCCAACCAAGAACTGATGGACATGCTCCATCTCAAAAAATCCAGATCCACCAGAACCACGCGAGCTAAAGATTTCAACCTCTGCACAAATATGAATAAAACATGCTGGAGGGATAGATTCATAACACAGAGGTTACCCGTACTCTGGAACAAAATCCCAGTTCATGTGAGACAGAGCCCTTCATTGGCACTGTTCAAGAAAAATCTCGATGCATGGATGGGAGATCGTAAGTTTACCCCGGGAGTCACCTCAGTGTCACTACTAGACAGAGGTATAGTTTACTAAATAATGGGGTCCCACATGTGTCACTACTAGAGAGGCACAACTGTATAATGCGGGGTGGCGTAAGCCACATCATTGTTGGCTAGGCTTGTAAGTGCCCCAGGGCAGATAGCCTAGTACACTACTATGAAACTATGAAACTATGAAGGCAAGACATTTACAATAGAATGTTTCTCTGAGGCGATTTGCTTAATAGATTTTAGAAGACAATAGAAAGAGTAGTCAAGGAAGAGTAGAGAGAGTGAGAAGAGTGAGTTAAGGGCAGAAAGGAGATTAAGGTATGAGAAGTAGGGGATGTTTAAGGAGGGAGAGTGCAGTGGCAGGACCAGTGACCTTTAAAGTGCTCTTTGGTGGCTTTCTTAAATTGATTAGCATGTGTAAGGGTCCTGATTTCTAGTGGAAGCCTATTCCTGCCAATAGTGGGGTGATAGCTGTACATGTTGCATCCAAATTTAGACTTGGGTTTGTAGATTTGTAGTAGATCTTGGTTAGAGCTTCAGAGAGGTCTGGAGGGAGAATAATGAGAGCTGATAGGGGATATTGCTGGGCAGTAGGAAGGCTGGTATAGGATAGAACGGATGATCTGGAGCTGAGAGAGAAGAAGCTGGTGGGGTAATTCAAGCCAGTTTAGGTGTTTTACAGAGAGACAGTGATGGGATTTGTAGGTTTGTTGGGTAGCAAATCTAGTTACCTTGTTGTAGGTAGATTCGAGTTTGGTCAGGAGTGCTGAGTTAAGATTTGTGAGAATTTGAGAATTGTACATTAGACTGGGTAGAAGGTAGGTAAGAGAGAAAGTAATCTTGGCATCAGAGGTAAGGAATTTCTTGTTACAGTAAAGGAGCCTTAGTTCTGAATGAGTCTTTTTAATACTGTTATTAACATGCAAATCAAATTTAAGCTGATCGTCGATGGTTACGCCTAAGAGCTTAGTACTGGATTCTACCTGAATGGGAGTGTTATTAAAAGATTGTATAAAGAAGGAGGGTTTAATATTGTTGAACTTTTAGGTAGGAAGAGTAACAGCTTTGTTTTTTTAGGGTTAAGGATGAGCTGGTTGCTGGAGAGCCATGTTTCAACTAAGTTAAAAGATGCCTGAGTAGCTGAGAAGAGCTTAGAGGGAGAGTTGGCTGTGGTGATGACTGTAGAGTCACCTGCATATTGCACTAAAGATGACTGAGGACAGAAGGTATAGAGCTGATTAGTAAAGATATTAAAAAGTAAAGGCCCTAGGATAGACCCTTAAGGTACACCCATTTTTACAGGGTGAGGAGGGGAAAGTGCAGAGTACCATCTCACTGATTGAGATCTATTAGTGAGGTCGCTGGAGAACCATGCAACAGTATCAGAGAAGACATTGAGGTTATGCAGTTTGTGCAGCAGAAGAGAGTGTGTGGGACAGTGTTGAAAGCTTTTGAGAGGTCCAAGAATAGGCAAGAAATATGTTTAAGGTCATCCATGGCTATAGAGACAGTGTTGAGGAAGGATAATAGAGCTGTAGTGGTGCTATGTTTGGGTCTGAAGCCATGTTGAGTGGGTGTAAGCAGATTTTGCTGTATTAGATACTGCATAGCTTGTTTATGAGTATATTTTTCTAGTACTTTAGAGAGAGGGGAGAAGATAGCGATAGGTCTAAAGTTGGAGATATCAGAGGAGTTACCTCCTTTATGTATAGGTAGAGTATAGCATTGTTTCCAGATGGAAGGGACTTTAGATTCAGAGATAGAGTGATTGATTAGGATAGATACAGGGAGAGCAAGAGAGTCAGCTGCTAGCAGAAGAAAAGTGGAAGGAATATTATCAGCTGATGCTGAGCATGGTTTTAATTTAGAGAGTAGAGTTTTGATGTAGCTAGTAGGTACAAGTTTGAGGGAGATGGTATTTGAGAAGATAGCATTAAGAGTAGGTTCAGAAAAGTTGGAGATGTTAGTAGTAGAGGAGTTTGTTTTAGGGTTCAGTAGCTTAGATATTGAATCGATAAAATAGGTATTGAAGATAGTGGCATTTTCTTCACATTTCTTGTCTGGGCATGGATTGGCGGAGCTAAGATTATCAGGATGTAATATTTGGTTAATAGAGTTCAGAATTTTTTAGGATTAGATTTTAGGGCAGTGGGAGGTTTGTTATATATCCATTTTATCTTTGCTTATGTGTTTTTTGTCAGATTTCTGAGTTCTTTATATTTTTGCAAGTCTGCAGGGAGCTGAGTTTGTGACCATTTTTTTCCATAATTTGTCTGTAGTTATCATAAGGGTGCGAGTGGCTTTTGAAAGCCACAGAGATATGGTGGACATAATTCAGAGTTTGTGAGGGGGAGAAAGTGAGTCTAATATAGGTTCATAGGTTCATAGGTTGGTACTAGGCTATCAGCCCTAGGGCCTATACAAGCCTAGCCATAACAATTCCCTGGCTATTTCTTCCCACATTATTTACTTTCCTGGACCCCTGTCTAGCAGGGCGACTGACGTGATCTCTGGGGTGAATTTCCTTTCTCCCATCCAATCGTCAAGGTTCCTCTTGAAGAGGTCCAAAGAGGCACTCTGCTTGACATGTATGGGCAATCTATTCCAGAGTCTGGGGAGTCTCTGGGTCAGGAACCTATCCCTCCAGCATGTTTTGTTTATTGTGATGACAAGGTTTAGATCCCTGGAGCATGTAGCTCTGAGGGATTGGGATTTCTTTAAGTGTAGCATGTCCAACAGCTCTGGGTTTGACATGGCCTTGTATGTTAAGCAGAGATTGCCTCTGAGTAGACGATATGTGACAGAGTATAGCTGGAGTTTTTTAAGGCGGTCAGCGTAGGGCATCTGCTTTAGGCTTGTGATTCTTTTAGTGAGGTATTTCTGAGGCCTTTTCAGTTGTTGCAGATGTCTTGAGAGGTACATACCAAATGGGGCATTGTATTCTATAATGGGTCTAATGAGGAATGAGTACAGTGGGACAATGACCTCCTTTTTTCTGGATGAAAAGCCCTTCGTGATGAGGTGTGCCACATAGAAGGATTTCCTGACTGTTGTGGCGATGTGGTTATCGAAGGTGAAACCACTGTCCACCTGTGTCCCTAAGTCTTTTATCACACTTTCTGTGTTTAGTGTACTGCCACCTATATGGTAATTCATGGATACATGTTTTTTCCCAAAGGGGATAATACATTTCTTGGCATTGAGCTTGAGCCCATGGCTCTGGCACCAAGCATCTGTTTCTGTAAGGCCCTTTTGTAGAGTATCCCCATCATTTGGGGATTCAATAATGGCTCCCAGTTTGCAGTCATCTGCAAACTTTGTTAGCCAGAGTCCCTTAGTGTTGACCTGTACTTCAGAGAAGTAGATGCCAAACAAGAGCGGCCCCAGGACTGAACCCTGAGGTACTCCACTTGTCACTTGTCTGGAGCTGGATTTGGAGTTGGCTACTTTTACAGTGTGGGTTCTATCAGTAAGCCATTTAGCAACCCATTGGGTGACATAGGGATTAATGCCCAACTTAGTAAGTTTATCTATGATTCCAGAGTGGGGGATGGTGTCAAAGGCCTTGGCAAGGTCTAGATAGGCTGTGTGGACCACCTTACCCTTGTCCATGGCTCTGGAGACTGATTCAAAGAAGTCACTCAGGTTCAGGAGACAAGATCGGGCCTTCACAAACCCAAACTGGGTTGTGTCCAGTGTTTGCAGGTTGCCAATGTCTTTGTTTATAAGTTCCATGATAATACGCTCCATGGCCTTGCAGATAAGGCTTGTCAGACTGATGGGACGGTAGTTTCCGGGATCCAAGGTGGATCCCCCCTTGTGGATTGGGATAACTGTAGCTCTGCACCACTCAGTGGGCACGAAACCTGAGGTGAGGCTATGATTAAACATGACACTTAGGTGAGGTGCCAGTTCATATTGTAGTTCATGTAGTACACAGCCCGGGATGTCATCTGGTCCCATGGATGCTGTATTCTTGGCTTTAGAGAGTGTGTTTTGTACGTGTGGCCATTATTACTGGAATTTGGCAATCTTCCGGTATTGAGATGGGCCATTTAGGGGGTGAGAGGGGGGTGAAGTTGGCACTGAATCGATCTGCCAGGATATTGGCAATATCCTTTGGATCAGTATATTTAATGCCATTCTGTTTTAGCTCAGAGCAGATCTGAGCATTGCCATTTAGATTCTTGACATAGTTATAGAATGCTTTGTGGTTGTCTTTGGAATCTTTGGCAATTTTATT